>NW_023270426.1:59972773-60267799 GCF_011800145.1 Mirounga leonina | reverse complement strand
AGGAAGGAAGGAAGGAAGGAAGGAAGGAAGGAAGGAAGGAAGGAAGGGAGGGAGGAAGGAAGGGAGGGAGGAAGAAAAGAGTGTTTGTTTATTAAGACAGTCCAGGAATAGAGACACCCCAATAACAAGGAACACACCTAGCATCCATATCTTGGCTCCTAAATATCACACTCCACTAAAAGTTTCCTTGAAGAAATGGATGACTCCAGGTCTAGGACAAGCAAAGTACAACATGAGCCTGGAACATTTCTTTGGATCATAAAGCAAGAAGTGCTCACAGATGATGGATAAGTCAAAAGGACAGAGGAGCCAGCTTGAAGGAACACCCTCTGACCACATCTAGGACAACCTGACCATGAAAATAAATAATGATAGTAACAGATTATGACCTATTAAATATAATAGAAACCATGAGTCCACGGTGATATTACTAAAGGAAACAAACTGATACACTGAATCTTAACACTGAAGCTATATACATAGTTTCAAAGTACTTTATAAAACACTTAATCATTACAAAAGGAAAAGACTACATTTACAGTGGAGAATTTTGGCAGCCAACAATTTAATGAAATGATCAGAATAAACATCATCAGTAATACAACAAATCAAAATTGTGAGTCATCTGATAGGTTGCAACAAGAAGAACACAACATTATTTCTGCCATATTCCTGCCAAATATGTATAATCTGAATTGAGTCCCAAAACAATGTCAGACAAACCCAAATTAAGAAATATTTTACAAAATCTCTGTCCTATAATCTTCAAAAGTATCCAGATTATAAAAGTGAAAGAAGAGGAAGGAACCATTTCAAATCGATTTCAATCGCTAAAGAGGCCCAGCAGCTAAGCACAATACATGATTCTTGACTATATACTTTTGCTGTAAAGGACATACTAGGGATAATGGGCAAAACATGAATGGAATCTGAGAATTAGATGATATTAATATATCAAAACTAATGCTCTGATATCGATGGTTTTATTTTGGTTATGCAGAAGAATGTCCTTGCTTGTAACATATACACCCTACAGTATTAGGGGTATACAGACATGATGTTGCCAACCTATTCTTAAGTAGTTCAGGGAAGAAAACATTCTCTATACTTGCAACTTTTTCCTACATTTGAGATAGTCTGTATATTTTTTAAAAATTGAATTTAAACAACAACAAAAACTAGGACCAAGATGCCATTTGTCTCCTCTCAGGTTTGTGGAAATGTAAAAGTTTGACAAAACACTGTAGGGGCAAAGCTTTGAGAAAAGGGGTACTTCTCTCTGTTGGGAGTATAAAATAGTACAACTACTTAGGAGGGAAATGTAGTAATGTTTATCAAAATAACAACTGCATATATCTTGTCCAACAATACCACTACTGGGAATTTATTCTGTGAGTATGCATACACTAATGCAAAATAAGGTCTATATGAGTTTACGTGTTGCAATATTATTGTAAATGAAAACAATCAGAAATAACCCAATGTCCATGGATAGGTTAAATTAATTATTGTCCTATACCTTAATTTTTTTTTTCTCTGTACTACATATTTTGGATATCTTTCCTATCACTACATAGGGAGCTTTCTAAATCTTTTTCATTGTTCCACCGAATTCCATTTTATCTATGTACCATAATTAACTTAACATATTTATGGACATTGGGCCCCACAGAATAAGTTCTCAGTAATGGTATTGTTGGATAAGATACATGCAGTTGTTAAAAAAAAAAAAAAAAAGATATGTGCAGTTGTAATATTTTTTTTCTTTTTTTAAAAAAAGATTTTATTTATTTATTTGAGAAAGAGCTAGCATACAAGTAGGTGCAAGGGTCAAAGTGGGGAGGGGCAGAGGGAGAGGGAGAAGGAGACCCCCCATTGATCAGGAAGCCGAGATGTGGGGCTCGATTTCAAGATCCTGAGATCATAGCTTGAGCTAAAGGCAGACACTTAACCAACTAAGCTGCCCAGGTGCCCCTCTTTTCTTTTTTTTAAGTTTTATTTTAATTCCAGTTTGTTAACATACAGTGTTGTATTAGTTTCAGGTGTACAATATAGTAATTAAATATTTCCATACATCACCATGTGCTTATCACAAGTGCATTCATTATGCTCTTATTTTTTTCCCTTTGCTCATTTGTTTCTCAAATTCCACGTATGAGTGAGATCATGTGGTATTTGTTTTTCTCTGATTTATTTCGCTTAGCATTATACTCTCTAGCTCCATCCATATCATTGCAAATGGCAAGATTTCATTCTTTTTATGTATATATGTATATATCTATATATACTTTATTCACCAAATGATAGATACTTGGGCTGCTTCCATATCTTGGCTATTGTAAATAATGCTGCTTTAAACATAGGGGTTCATGTATCCCTATGAATTAAGAGTTGTTTATTTAGTTGTTTATTGTTTATGTAAATACCCAATAATGTAATCACTGGATCATAGGGCAGTTCTATTCTTAACTTTCTGAGGAACCTCCATACTGTTTTCCAGAGTGGCTGCACCAGTTTGCATTCCCACTAACAGTGTAAGATGGTTCCTTTTTCTCCACATCCTTGCCAACACCTGTTGTTTCTTGTGTTGTTGATTTTAGCTATTCTGACAGGTGTGATGTGATACCTCATTGTAGTTTTGATTTGCATTTCCCTGATGATAAGTGATGATGAGCATCTTTTCATATGTCTGCTGGCCATCTGGATGTCTTTTTGGATATGCAACTGTAATTCTGATAAACATTCCTACATTTCCCTCCTAAGGAGTTGTATCAATTTATACTCCAAACAGAAATAAATGAAAGTCCCTATTTTCTCAAAGCTTTACCAACACAGTGTATTGTCAAACTACCCCCAAGTAGTTTATCAAAGTATCGTTTCTACATATATACATTCTTTGCCCAAGAGGAACTCTAATGAATGGGATTACTTCCACCTCATGAGGTACTCATTTACTTATTAGTGGTGCCCCTCTGTTCACACACGTACCATTATCTACCCTTGTGACCTTCTCCTGCTCTTTATTTTGGTGGGTCCTGATATGCATGGGCCTCCATCCGTGTTATCTAATGCTGAACTAAGCAGCATCTATCTCTAAATAGGCAAAAGGCTCTGCCCAAATTTGGAGAAACATTTAAAACTAGTCAAAACTGAGGATTTTTGGCTCAAAGTCAAGATGAGAAGAATAAACAAACCCTGCCCAAATGGAATCTAGTTCTGATATATTTTCCTGCCTTTCTAATTAAAGCCAAATGTTCGAATATTTCCTAAATTACCTCTGAAATTCACTGAATTATTTTGCCTTTTAAAAGCAGATAAACTTATATTTACATTAATAGGCTTATTTTAACACATGCTCATTTTTCAGTTTGTCATGGGGTATCATGAATCTCCACTGTGGCCAGCCTGATAAGCTCTATTCTTCGATGGACTGATTGATAAATCTGCTGCCTGGGCCACACATTTACCAAAGAATTATGGGAGCCACAAGTGGTCAGAATACCCTCTCACACAACTTTTTGCCATTATTTTGCTCCCTGACAATGATACAAGGGAGCCAGGGAAAAGGATCCAGGATATTCATCATCAGTTAACATTAAGAGTACAAAAAGTGAAATCTTCTGACTTGACCATATTTCAAAATAATACAATCCCAAACATTTCAGTAGTGTATTTCAGAATCCACTATAGGTATTATTCCATTTGATTTCTATAATTTGAGATGAATATAACTATTCCCATTCTTTAAGTCAGGAAATGAAAACTCAGAGATAATAACTGAATTTCCCCAGATCACACAGCTAGGAAGAAACAAGCCTATAAGGTACCTGAATTAGTCTAATCTTCAGTGATCTCAGAGTAAATCTCCATGATTATTAAGTTTAATAATTCTATCAGTAATGGATATTTCTAAATTCAAATGAGTTTAAAATTTTATGAGGCTATCTAATGCCTCGAGAACAGTGTCTACGAAGGTTGGGAATTCCAGAAAATAGGAGCTAAAAAGGTTAATTTATTCTGACAGAAGGATGATTAATACAAGGTAAGATTACCTATCTCTAATTAACCTAGTCCATTATTGAGTTCTTAACAAGAAGGATATGGATAGCAGAAATGTCACTCAGAAAGAATTCAGCTGAGAAAGTTTGAAGACAGTACTGCTCTGGGAATGATAATCATTATTATTTGTTTGCCATTGGGAATGCTTAAAATCATCTTCATATTTAAGCCAGAACCTAAAATACTTCTATATTCAAATCTCTGTTAAGGGGACTATGAGGCATAAGATTAACAAGTACATTTTAACATCTATTTAAATTTTTTAAAAATCTTTCAAAGGTTTTCTTAAAGGGAAATATGTTTATTGTTTTTAAATCAATGCCAATCCTGCTTATTATATTCAAAGCCTACTAATAAAAACAGTTAAACATTATTACTGAGTTATATTCTTGACTGACCAATGATTTAATAATAGGCCTAACTCCTCTCCCTCACTCTGACACCCATCTTATACCTGCCGTATTCCAACAGGAAATCAGACAAAACAACTATAATATTATTCACTAATAGTACTTCTGATGACCTTGGAAAATCAATGCTGCTCTAAACATACCTAACTTAAAATCTTAGGCACTGAAAAAATTTGGTTCGCCATATCCTGTGGGTTACTTTGTATTTTTTTTTCTTTTCATTACATAAGGCAAAGTCAAGTAAGAATGAAGGGTATCATTTACTTTAGTTTTGTGCTCTAATAATAGAATATTGAATGGGATTTCTCTCTTTGTCTTAGAATTGGTTATTCTGGCTGAAAAATGATGATAAAATAGTATAAGGATTCCATACTTTTAAAGGCCTCTCTAGGCACCTGGGTGGCTCAGTTGGTTAAGCGTCTGCCTTCGGCTCAGGTCATGATCCCAGTGTCCTGGGATCAGCCTGCATCAGGCTTCCTGCTCAGTGGGGAGCCTGCTTCTCCCCCTCCCTCTGCCTGCCGCTCCTCCCTGCTTGTGCTTGCTCGTGCTCTCTCAAATAAATAAAATCTAAATAAATAAATAAATAAATAAATATAGGCCTCTCCAACCACTGGGGCCAAAAGCCTTCCTGGGGACTTATTCACAGGCAAAGGAACCACCTCTATTCCCAACCAACATGTCAGCCCTAAGTGGGCAGAAAAGTTCATCCCCTCAACCCACCCGAAGCCAAGTGAAGAGGGAGTTCCAGTGAAATACAGAATGTGAGTTCTCGCAAGGCAGACAGACTGACAGCCTACTACTTAGCTAAATATTTACAGTCAGGGACCAAGAGACCAGCTTGAAGCTACCTTCAAAGTGCAGGGAGCCCCATGAGGGACTCTGACAGAGAACCTGACCTATGTCTTTTCTGGAGATTTTGAAGGAGAAGGACATGCTGGCTGAGCCCAGGAGAGAGGGACAAAACGAGACCATGTTATAGGGAATTTAAGAAAAACATGGAGGAAACTTCCAACTTGTTCCCAGTTTCCTGATCTATCAGAAGGTGCAGCGGAGGACCTCTGTGTTTGACTCAATACAAAGGAATATAGAGGACAGAGGGGAAAGTCCAACCCCTAGGGTTATCTGAAAGCTTGCTTCCTATGGGAGGTGGAATGTGGACCAAAGGCAGGACTAAAGGAAGACATGGGTGCCTCCTCTGCCATATCCTCAGAGAGGTGCCATATCCTCCAAGGTGAAGCTACACAGTGCTAAAAACTGCAGAAAGTTATGAGGAGACTACCACATCCTCAGTGACCACCAGCCGCAACAGAGTCATGCACTTTCTTATGGGCAGCAGTACTTCCTCCTCTCCAATAAGCAACCCCTGCCATTTCTCATATTCCTCCTCCCCAACAAAGGAGTTAGATGCTAGTAGAGGGAACTGAAAGGATTGTATTTCAATCAGATTTGAGACTGGATTTTTACAATGGAGTGAAATTAGTTTGGTTTTGCTTCTTTTTTTTTTTTTTTAACAACTGAAAGTGATGAGAAAGACGTGGAATATGCCCAAGAAATTGTCTTGGGAGATTTCTACAAAGCACTACTGAGAATTGTGACTGGAGAAAAATGAAAGCATTATTGTGTTAATATTTACCAAGTAGAGTCTACTCAATAAAACTGTTTACACTAAAATGCTGACTTTCTAAAGCAGGCTGGGAGGGGCTTGGGGGGATAAAAGGATAAAAATTGCCTCAAAAATAGTGGACAATGAAAAGAACAACAATAACAAAAAAAACAAGCCCATTCTTAAATGTAGGAATTAAGAAAGGAAATTTTAAAAGACTAAAAAAAATTCATATTTGACTTTATTATATAAGTTGAAGACACATACTTATTTACCTGTCTTTGTTAAAAGGAGACATTTTTAGGGGTACCTGGGTGGCTCAGTCAGTTGAGCGTCTGACTCGGTTTTGGCTTCGGTCGTGATCTCTGGGTCCCGATCTGGGGATTGTGGGATCAAGCCCAGGGTGCAACAGTGCTTGGCGTGAAGTCTGCTTGAGATTATTTCCCGTTCCCTCTCCTTCTGCTCCTCCCTCCCACCCCCCACCCCCGTAAATAAATACATAAATAAAATCCTTAAAAAAGAGAGACATTTTTAGTAAAACAAATCTTGGATTTGTATTAAGACCTTCAAGTTTTCAATGTACTGTTTTGAATTTTACCTTACAAGCAAGAGACCAAATTCTCTTTATTCACTTTCATATCCACAGTGTACACGACAGATCTGAACCATAGAAAATGTTCGTATCATGACTTTCAAATCGTTCTGATTAAGGACAGCTGGAAGAAAGACAGGCAAGGACAAAGGCCCCGCCCTAAGAGGAAACCACCCTTAGGAGGATTTTACACCCACCCTGGACGGAGCCCTCCACCCTTTCCCACCTGATAGATGGATGACAAAAACCTGATTGGATGACAGGCTCCTGGAGAGTTAATCAGATTAAAACAGCCCGCCAACCAGCCCATAAAAACCCCAAGACTTAGAAATTCCAGTGGCAACCCTCTCAGGTCCCCTCCATTTTCAGAAGATTTTTGTGCTATCACTTTTTTTTTTTTTAAGATTTTATTTATTTATTTGAGAGAGAGAATGAGAGAGAGAGAGCAGGAGAGGGGGGAGGGTCAGAGGGAGAAGCAGACTCCCTGCCGAGCAGGGAGCCCGATGCGGGACTTGATCCCGGGACTCCAGGATCATGACCTGAGCCGAAGGCAGTCGCTTAACCGACTGAGCCACCCAGGCGCCCTGTGCTATCACTTTACTATCGTTCGATAAGCTTTGCTTTGTTGCTCACCTCTCTGTCTGGTCTACCTCTTCATTCCTCAAAGCAGTGTGACTAAGAACTGTGGGCACCGAAGGAAAAGAAATACTGTAATAATTCTATCACCCACCCACTTCTCCCTTTTGCTGTCTTATTATCACATTCATTGAAGATATGGGGGAGGGGAATAGTTTTAATTATTTTTACATCCTGTAACAATTCTATCACCCACCCACTTCTCCCTTTTGCTGTCTTATTATCACATTCATTGAAGATATGGGGGAGGGGAATAGTTTTAATTATTTTTACAAGGTACATGTATTATTTTTGTAAAAAAAATAAAAGTAAAAAAATGATTAGCATTCTATTCACCTTTCTCTCCATATGAAATTAAGCTTTATCCTACATAAATTTAATACCATACATGCAATCTACCAATGCTGAACATCTCCTGTTTTTGGCACCAAAAGCATCCATTCTTCTCTTAACAGTACGCTTGTTTTCCTTTAGGAATTACTTCTAACCCATTTCATGCCTTCTTGGTAGAACCCTAATCTCCTGGCCAAGGAGGTGAACACAAGACCCAAGCCATTTAAACTAAGTTTTCTTCTTGGTATCTGAATCCTGAGCAGTAACACAAGAACAGATGATAGTAGAGCTTGAACTGATTCATTCCAGTACTGGTCACCTGAAGAGGTTTCCTAATACCCACAACATCAAAGCCACATGCTTCCTGTATTTCTAAGACATGATTGTTCAGCCTGACTTAATTCTGTGAGCTACTCAATATACTCATAACAAATCCTTCCCCTCCCTACCCCTATACAAATACCCTTAAATTAGAGTGGGTTTCTGATTGCTTGGGACCAAGTCACACAAGGACTTCGAGATAGGCCATTGACCCACTTACTATCTTTCTTCCAGACCCCTCCTCTCTTCCTTTCTTTTCTTAATAACTATTCATTTCAGGCGCTTGGGTGGCTCAGTCGTTAAGCATCTGCCTTCGGCTCAGGCCATGATCCCAGGGTCCTGGGATCCAGCCCTGCATCGGGTTCCCTACTCTATGGGAAGCCTGCTTCTCCCTCTCCCACTCCCCCTGCTTGTGTTCCTGCTCTTGCTGTCTCTCTCTGTCAAATAAATAAATAAAATCTTTAAAACAAAAATAATAACTACTCATTTCAATATTCAACATTCATTTCCTTCGCATCAACCTCTCTCTACCCAGTATCTTCAGCTTACTTGTGCCATTTAACTGCCTGATAGAAACTGCCTTCTCCACTCCTAGCACTGGTGCTTGCTGGAGAAAACACTGCAACCATTCAGGTGGGAGTCTCAGCTCATTCTCAGTTTCAATTCTCAGATCTTCCATAATACTCAGAAATTTGTGTTTGTTCTGTTTTTGCTCATTTCACTTTCACATTCTCTACAGTGATTCAAAACCCTCTCTACTTTCCTCAAACCTCCAACTAAATCACTCCTTCTCAGCAATCTCTGCACAGAGAAACTAAAAGCCGTAAGATAGAAAGTCATTCCTCTTCCAGCCAGGAAATTCTCAAACTAACCTGTATTGAAGCCATTCCTCCTCCCATTCTATTGAAGTGGGAAGTTGGACTTTTCTCACACTTAAAATTAATCCTATCTCTTCTATATCTTTAAATTTGCCCTCAGATTGGCATCTGATCAAAAAAAGTCTTTCCTGAATGAGTGACCTTTTAGCTACCACCCTTTTTTTTCATTCACAACTAAACTGAAATAATCGCATATCTACCCTGCTGTGGAAGGAGTTAGAAGTGGGGAGCCTACCTGATACCGCCTGGGTAGAAATGTCTCCACACAAAGGTCAGTACAGTGGCCAAGCCTGAGTAGGGTGAGGATTTGTTCACACAGAAGAGCAGTCTCGTATGGATGACACAGCCTGTACAGGGCGATAGTGCACCTACAGAGGAGAGAGGATAGCAGTGGAAAGGAGAGGCTGATTACACACAGAAAGATTTGGAAAATAAGTAACCCAATTAGGCCAATGGGAGACAGTTTTCCAGCAGCAAGGAAGGGGGCTACTTATATGGAAAGGGAGAAAATTAGAATAAACCCTGAGGTGCTAGATTAAAACTCATGCTATCAGTATACATTCATGGTTTAATAGATAGATGGATAGATGAAATGCAAATATCTGGACATTCATATATACAGGCATATATATCTTAGCTCTCTCCACTGAAAAACTTCAAAGCACCACACTCCAAAAGCAAAGAACACATCTAGTGCCCAGACTTTGTCTTCTAAATGTTATTCTCCATTAAATGTTATTCTCCATTAAATGTTACTCAGGGCTAAAATGGCTAATTCCAGGGCTAGGGTAGAGAAAGTACAAGATGACCTTGTTCATATCTTATGCCAGAAAGAAACAAATAAAAAAGTAATGGGGGGCACCTGAGTGGCTAAGTGGGTTATGCATCTGCCTTAGGCTCGGGTCATGATCCCAGGGTCCTAGAATCGAGCCCCATATCAGGCTCTCAGCAGGGAGCCTGCTTCTCCCTGCTACCCATGCTTGTGCTCTCTGTCAAATAAATAAATAAAATCTTAAAAAAAAAAAAAGTAATGGAGACGTGTCAAGAGAAAACATAAACCATCTGCAAAGGTCTTCCACTAGCTAAATCAGGAACAATCTGAATACCAAGATAAATGACAGTAAAGAATTAAGACCCATATTAATCACTATTACTATAAATAAATAAATGAGTAAATTGGAAGTTTAATGAGAAATGGGCTATTTACAAAGTCTTAGAGAACTTCCCTACAAAATACTTACTAATTACCAACAGAGAACAAAAAAACTAAATAGTTGAGAATCCTAAGAGACACATCCTTAATCAAGTGAGCATTAGTAATGGGACAAATCAAAACTCTGTGTTATCTGATAGGATTCAATGAGGAGAAAACAGCATCACTTTTGAGGTATTCCTCTCAAACTCTATTAATTCAGTCTTTTTCAAATGAACGAAAGAACACAGTGACCATTTTTGCAACTCTCTCAAGAATAGTACATAATTAAAACCATTCCAGGTGTATTGAAAGAAGTTAATTTTTTCATACAACAGATGCCCTAAGATGTTAGAGTCTAACTCTCTGTAGTTGGAAAAGGCCCAGAGGTACATTCTAGAAAATAACTGGTCTGTAATCTTCAAAATGTCAAGGTCACTGAAGACTAGAAAAAAGTTTATTGCTGCCTCCTACTGAAAGAGACTAAAGAGGTATTACAACTATATGCAACAAGTGACTCTTAACTATATCCTTCTGTTTTAAAGGACAGGACTGAGGTAAGTGGCAAACTTGATTGGGATTTGAGAATCAGATAGAAGTAATGTATAACATCATTGATTTTTATGGTTGTATTATAGTTAAGCAGGCAAAATGTCCCTACTGATAGGACATACATAGTAAAGTATTTGGGAGTGGTGGAGCATCATACTGGCAAGTTACTTTCAAATGGTTTTGGAAAAAAAATGGTCTGTGTACTGTGCCTGCAAATTTTCTATACATTTTTTATTGTTTCAAAATTTTAAAAATCAATAAAATTAAAAATGAACAAATATAAAACTGAACAAAAGTAAATTCATCATCATCCTCACTCCTCCCCATATTCTTCATCTCAGTGAATGGCTCCACCATTCACTCAAGTTGTTAATCCAGAAATCCAGTGTCATCCTTGACTTCCCTTCCCTCCACTACAATATACATCCAATTAATATGTCTCCCTCTGTACCCATATCCAATTACACACCAAGTTCTAATGATTCTACATCCTAAATATCACTTGAACTTAAGCCATTTCCCTTTAGTCTAATACTATCCAATTCTGGCCACCATCATCACTATCCGGTGTTACTGAAACAGCCTCTTAAAATAATCTACAGGTTTCCTCCAACCATTTTTCACTATCAGTCTCAGTATTCCAAAACATAAACCTGTTCATGTTATTCCTTATAAAATCCTTCAGTGTTCTTGAAGGCTTCTAGAATGAAGACCAAACTCCTTATACTGCCACACATTCTGGTTTGCCCAGGATGGTTGTTTATTTCTGTTGTACAAACATGGTTATTATTGGCCTCCCTTTCAGGCTCAGTAGTGTCCCAACTAGGACAATGAATCTTATGTTCTGTTTACTTCACTAGATTGATCCTGACTTCCCTCTCATTTCTAGTGAATCTTAACTCTTCTGGGAAGGGTCTGCCTGAGCACTGGATCAGGATTTAATACCTTTGCTAGATGCTTCCTAACACTATGCTAGTCCTATTAGTAACATATATCTATTGCACACATGTCTTCATTGTAACTATTTGCTTATATTCCCCCTTAAACAGTAAACTCTGTAAAAGTAACTTTGCCACTTGGGGTGTGACCTTGAGGAAGCTACAAGACCTAAGCCTCAATTTCCCCATCTTAAGAGAAGATAATTGCTTTATTGTTATGATCAAATGATATAAAGCAAGTAAAGACTTAGCCCACCATATTCATCATTTTATGTTTTAAGAATTTTGTAAATAGTTGAAAGCATTTTTTTTTCCTCTAGAGCTCCTTAAAATTGTCTTCTTTTCATAGCCAATCTTCTGATTTTTTTTTATGTACCCTACTTATCAGAGATAAAGACTGTCTCTTCTTAACACAAATATCACAAGTCTCTTCACAATAATTGTTTTTCATTTTATTTATTTGCTTTTTTAAAAACAAACATGTTCTAACAGAAAGTTATCTTCTGAGAAATGAGATAATACCAGAAACTACTAGCACTGCTCAGGTATGGAATATTTCTTTCCTCTCTGTCCTAGCGAGTAAACATGTATCAGTCCCCACAGCAAATTCTACATATATACTGTATGATAATATAGTATATTTATAAGAAAATATGCTTTTAAAATACTATAAAACAATGAGCGCCAAATACATAAATTTGTGGAAAACAATGTTTCTATCATTTAAATAGTTGTTTATTAATAACTAAACATTGCTTGGGGGAAAAAAAACCCTATTGTAAAAAAGAAAAACAATTTAATTAATGGGCCCTACAATGACAGATTGGACACTGTATACAATACACTTAAAGTTCTTTTGAGCCCCATAATTGTGAAGAAACATATGTGGGTATTTTCCAGCTCTCTTAAAAATTGTCTTTCTTTTCTAAATTTTAAACTAAAAATTCTGGCTGCCAGATGTAAAAATTTAGAATTACGTGATTGTACATTTCTACTCACTGACCACACACTGTCTCTAAATTTAACTATCATATTTTACCTTTGTTAATTGTATTATTTTATCATTGAGCTCCTTTATTTAGTAAAATATCTAAGATAAGACATTAAATACATCCCTAGGAGGAAAATTAATTTACCAGTTGAGAAGTTAAATTTATACAAACAAATTTAATCCACAGCAACTTAAAAGATAAAACAAGCAAAGCGGAAAAAAAAAAAGAGAGAGACAAACCAAGAAACAGACTCTTAACTATAGAGAACAAACTGAGGGTTACCAGAGGGAAGGTGGGGGGATGGGTGAGATAGGTGATGGGGACTAAGGAGTGCACTTCTCATGAGGAGCACCCAGTGATGTATGGAAGTGATGAATCACTATATTGTACATCTGAAACGAATGTATGTTAACCAACTGGAATTTAAATAAAAACTTTAAAAAAATGTAATCCACAGCTTTCTGCTTTCTTGCAAGAATCCAGAACATTTAATCACATTTTCATTCATAAATCCACAAAATTTTGTTTCTCCACAGCAAATATTATAGTATTTTCCATCTAATTATTTTGCTGTTTTTAAAAACAAAAGTATATTTGAAAATATATCCAAATCATTTTTAAATAATATAGATTTTTAGTGACCAGGTTTTCACATATCCAACTGTCAAATTTACCAAATTTATGAATGAAAAAGTGTTTGTCTTCAGAAAATCTTTTAGTGATTTTAATTTCTTTTTTTTAAAGATTTTATTTGTTTATTTGACAGAGACACAGCAAGAGAGGGAACACAAGTGGAGGAGTGGGAGAGGGAGAAGCAGGCTTCCCGTTGAGCAGGGAGCCCGATGCGGGTCTCCATCCCAGGACCCTGAGATCATGACCTGAGCTGAAGGCAGACACTTAATGACTCAGCCACCCAGGTGCCCCTAGTGACTTTAATTTCTAAGACAGACATCACCTACATATAATCTCCATATATATACAGCAAATAAAATATTACAAAATCAAGATCTTTGAAAGAAACCTTTCTATGACCTACTTGCAAATCTGTTCAGAATAATTTTATTAAATGTCAGCTGTGTTGGGGCACCTGGGTGCACCGCTCAGGTGGATCAAGCCCCGCATCCAGAAGGGAGCCTGCTTCTTCCTCTCCCTCTGCCACTCCCCCTGCTTGTGCTCTCTCTCTCTGTCAAATAAATAAATAAAATCTTAAAAATAAATAAATAAATGTCAGCTGTGGAACTATGTTAACAATATAGAAAGCAATATTGCAAGATTCATTTAACTTCCCCAAATTCTTACAGTCAGGTATTTTGCTCTCTGCTATGGGGTACAATAGCATGTTTCCTAAGCAATCAAAATTCGTTCATTAGTTGTAAATAATGTACCAAGTATAAGTACAAAAATGCTGAAAGGGGATATATCTATTTTTAATATGATTATTACTTTAAAACCATAAAACTTTACTTTAGCAAATGCAGTAATCTCTATTTAGTTCAACGGGGATTGGACAATACAGCCTGATGATGACCTTGAGGCAATCAGCACACATTTATAAAATGATGGTTTGAACTTTTATTTTTAATTCATCAGTCTCATGTGCTTTCATGTGGGTATCTGGAAAAATTTCCCATAAGATTCTACAATCTTATAACGGAAAATTGTTTTAAAGATCATATTCCTTTATCAATTCATCACATATCAATAAACATTTACTGAGTGTGTATTATGTGCCAGGCACTATGCTAAGTATTGGAGATATAACAATTATTAACACTTGAGCCCTAGATAAGACATAAAGAATACCCCTGAGAGGTTTGGAATATTATGGAAGAGACAGTAAAACAAACCAAATAACATATTGTTAAGAAATAGGGTTTTCAAAAGGTGCTCCGAACAAGGAAGAGAAGCATTTAATCCAAACTAGGGGAGGGAAGCATGGTTACAGAAGCCTTCTTGGAGGCTTATTGATAAATAAGCCTACTGCCTTGCTTTCAGCATGGCCTACTGATTAAGAGCATAGGTTCAAATCCCAGTATCATCTGTTACTAGCTGTATGAGTTTGGGCAAGTTACTTCATCATTCCAAGCTTGTTTCCTCGTTTATAAAATGGATATGACAGCATTTACCTCACAGTGCTGTGAAGAGGACCAAATAAGATAATGAGTAGAAAGCACAATGGCTGCCATAAAATATGCTAGTATTCTGGTTGTTAGAAAGATGACCTCTTTTTCTCTCTCACACACACACACCCCACTTAGCATACAAGCTGGAGGTTTCTGGATTTCTTGGCCAATGTATGTATGTCCTATATACCTGTAAAAGAAACACCTTCTCCATCTCACCAACCCTGCCCCCCCCCCCCCCCCCCCCCCCCCCCCCCCCCCCATTTTCTGTTATCAGCCAGGCTTTCTGACCCCCTGAAAAGTCTCCTTGACTAGCTTTTCATTATCAGACATGCCTGTGCCATGTCCACTCTCTGAACATGAGCCTGACCACTGGGAAATCTCTGGACTGCCTACCATAACTCTCCTGTCATCCTTCTCTGCCCCCATATCCATCAGGAGACAGAGCTCTTGCCCTTCACCCTCACACTGCTCTCTGATGGGTCTTTCTTACCAATATTTTGGTGATTTTTCCATAGTTCACTTAACCAGCTTTGTCCTCTAATGACTGGCCACCACTGTCTCCAAGCCAGCAGCCAACACTTCCTTTCATTTCATTTCCTTTGGAGTGAACATCACTGCAGAGACAGACTGAAAAAAACAATGTGATTAGAACACAAAATCATTGAGGTTCATGAAGATGAGAAAGGGTAGCACTAGAAACAAAAAGAGTATGGTCTTGTGTTCTTTCCCACATTATCCTCTTTAGGATCATGACTCTATTTTACAATCCTTCTTTCCCTTCAACAATCTCCCACTGGCCACTTATCTATCAAGTGACTCTCTCTAAAAGGTTCTTCTCTCCTTCCTCTTCATTTCCAGAAAGACCTAAGAGAGGGGGCCAGGCTCAGTTCAATTTCTTCTTATACATTCACCTTTCTGAGGACTTCGACCAGGTTTCACCAAAACAGATCCAAATGAGAGCAAAAGATAAGAATAAATGTAAAATTAAAGTTAAAAGGATTCCCCCTATTCAAGGGGGGGCTCTCTGGTAGAAATAAGGTGTTCCCTTGTATAAGAGCATAAAAGTTTTGATTTAAATATTAAAATTATTATATAAAATGCAATCTACTCTGGCTTCCAAATTTTGCCTTTAACCCATACCTTACAAAATTATTTTGGCTTTATCAAAGCATTATTCCTACTTTCTAAAGACCAAGACAGACTATATTATTTCAATTTGTAAATTATTCATGATTTAATTCTGTTCCTTACTTCAGACACTTGGCTTTGTGCATCTTTATAACAGCATGTGTACCTCATGTCTACAAAATGCTTCATATGTTTCAAAGTCTAAAATATTAAAGCAGTCATACTCTCCACAGCAAAATAATTTCAAATCCATACATGACTACAAAAATCAATTATCAATGGATTATATCAATTACATATCAATTTGGGGCAGAAAATTTCAGTTGCCTCATGTTTCCACTGAAATGTATTGATTTAAGTAGTTTATGCATGAATTAAAAAAAAAATGTTCATGTTGCAAAAACAAAAAATATAAAACCAATTGTAGATTAGCCACATGTGAATTTACTAAGTCACAGATTAAATGTGTGATTTCAAAGTTTAGCTATCATCTAACCTGTTTCCTGACCCTGAAACAAAAGGTCATTTGAAACTCAGAATTGTGGAGGCAGTGAGTCTCCAGCAAAATTTTAAACTTAAATTGCCCCTCCTTCTTACAGATTTTCCCAACAAACCCTTCTCTCATCATAGCTACTTCTTCAAGCGGTAGCAAGTAAAATTCCTCAACAACAGGAAAAATAGTAACATGAAAACTGAGCTGCTTCAGATGAATGACAAGCAATAATTCTCTTTTACAGTTTTTAAGTTATGATAGCATAAGTATAATAATTAATTAACAACAATAAATAAAACTAACTTTACATAGCAGACCCTTGGAAAATGCTTCCATTAAACAGTATTGAAAAAATAGTGACAGTAAACAACAAGTTTGGGTTTTTTTTTGTTTGTTTGCTTTTTAGGGAGAGAGAAGTGGGGCAGAGGGGCAGAGAGAGGGAGACAGAGAATCTTAAACAGGCTCCACACCCAGCACGGAGCCAGATGCTGGGCTCAAACTCACGACCCTCAGATCATGACCTTAGCCAAAATCAAGAGTCAGACACTTAACCGACTGAGCCACCCAGGCACCCCAAGTTTTGGGTTTTATTTTTATTTATTTATTTATTTATTTATTTATTTATTTACCCAAAAAGGCTTTATTACATGGCGGAGGGGGGGGTGGTTCAGTCCTTCTTGGCTGCCTTTCCTCATGGCAGCCAGGACATTGCTCAGCTCCTCTCTCTTCCTCTTGGCGCGGATGTGTGTCCCCACCCTTTTCTTGATGAACTTGAGGGCACGCTTGTCCTTGGAGACCTTGAGCAGCTCCATGGCCCGCCGCTTGTAGGGGGCGAAGCCGCACACCTCTCAGATCATGTCCCGCACGAACTTGGTGTGCTTGGTGAGGCGCCCGCGGCGGCGGCTGTGCCTTGGCTTGCTCACGTTCTTAGTCACCTTGCGGCCATTGTTGAGGCCCACGGCCATAGAGTAGCGCAGAGCCATGGCTGCTGCTCCTCAATGGCTCCCGCGGAGGAAAGTATTTATTTTTTTTTAAATTTTATTATGTTATGTTAGTCACCATACATCATTGGTTTTTGATGTGGTGATCCAGGATCCATTGTTTTCGTATAACACCCATTGCTCCATGCAGTATGTGCCCTCCTTAATACCCATCACCGGGCTAACCAATCCCCCCTCCCCCCTGCCCCCTCCCCTCTAAAACCCTCAGTTTGTTTCTCAGAGTCCATAGTCTCTCATGATTCATCTCTCCCTCCAATTCCCTCCTCCCCATTTTTCCCTTCCTTCTCCTAATGTCCCCCATGCTATTCCTTATGTTCCACAAATAAGTGAAACCATATGATAATTGACTTTCTCTGCTTGACTTATTTCACTTAGCATAATCTCCTCCAGTCCCATCCATGTTGATGTAAAAGTTGGATATTCATCCTTTCTGATGGCTGAGTAATATTCCATGTATATATGGACCACATCTTCTTTATCCATTCATCTGTTGAAGGGCATCTCGGCTCTTTCCACAGTTTGGCTATTGCGGACATTGCTGCTATGAACATTGGGGTGCATATGGCCCTTCTTTTCACTACATCTGTGTCTTTGGGGTAAATACCCAGGAGTGCAATTGCTGGGTCATAGGGTAGCTCTATTTTTAAATTTTTGAGGCACCTCCACACTGTTTTCCAAAGTGGCTGTCCCAACTTGCATTCCCACCAACAGTGTAAGAGGGTTCCCCTTTCTCCACAACCTCTCCAACATTTGTTGTTTCTTTCCCTGTCCATTTTGGCCATTCTAACTGGTGTAAGGTGGTATCTCAGTGTGGTTTTGATTTGGATTTCCCTGATGGCTAATGATGATGAACATTTTTTCATGTGTCTGTTAGCCATTTGTATGTCTTCTTCAGAGAAGTGTCTGTTCATCTCTTCTGCCCACTTTTTGACTTATTTGTTTTTTGGGTGTTGAGTTTGAGAAGTTCTTTATAGATCTTGGATACCAGCCCTTTATCTGTAGTGTCATTTACAAATATCTTCTCCCATCCTGTGGGTTGCCTCTTTGTTTTCTTGACTGTTTCCTTTGCTGTGCAGAAGGTTTTTATCTTGATGAAGTCCCAAAAGTTCATTTTTGCTTTTGTTTCACTAGCTTTTGGAGATGTATCTTGAAAGTAGTTGCTGGGGGCGATGTCAAAGAGGTTACTGCCTATGTTCTCCTCTAGGATTTTGATGGATTCCTGTCTCACATTGAAGTCTTTCATCCACTTTGAGTTTATCTTTGTGAAGGGCGTTAGAGAATGGTCGAGTTTCATTCTTCTGCATGTGGCTGTCCAATTTTCCCAGCACCATTTATTGAAGAGACTGTCTTTTTTCCTGCTTTGTCAAAGATTATTTGACCACAGAGTTGAGGGTCCATATCTGGGTTCTCTATTCTGTTCCATTGGTCTATATGTCTGTTTTTGTGCCAGTACCATGCTGTCTTGGTGATCACAGCTTTGTAACATAGCTTGAAATCGGGCAACGTGATGCCCCCAGCTTTGTTTTCCTTTTTCAACATTTCCTTGGAGATTCGGGGTCTTTTCTGATTCCATACAAATTTTAGGATTGTTTGTTCCAGCACTTTGAAAAATGTCATTGGAATTTTGATTGGGATGGCACTGAAGGTATAGATTGCTCTGGGTAGCAGAGATTTTAACAATGTTTATTCTTCTGATCCATGAGCATGGAATGTTTTTCCATCTTTTTGTGTCTTCTTCAATTTCTCTCATGAGTGTTTTGTAATTCCTAGAGTATAGATCCTTTACCTCTTTGGTTAGGTTTATTCCGAGGTATCTTGTGGTTTTTGTGCTATTGTAAATGGAATCGTTTCTCTAATTTCTCTTTCTACAGTTGCATTGTTAGTGTATAAGAAAGCAACTGATTTCTGTGCATTGATTTTGTATCCTGCCACTTTACTGAATTGCTGGATGAGTTCTAATAATTTGGGGTGGAGTCTTTTGGGTTTTCCACATAAAGTATCATGTCGTCTGCAAAAAGAGAGAGTTTGACTTCTTCTTTGCCAATTTGAATACCTTTTATTCCTTTTTGTTGTCTGATTGCTGTTGCTAGGACTTCTATTACTATGTTGAACAATAGTGGCGAGAGTGGGCATCCTTGATGTGTTCCTGATCTTAAGAGAAAGGCTCTCAGCTTTTCCCCATTGAGGATGATATTCGCTGTGGGTTTTTCATAGCTGGATTTTGTGAACTTGAGGAATGTTCCCTCTATCCCTATACTCTGAAGAGTTTTAATCAGGAAAGAATGTTGTATTTTGTCAAATGCTTTTCCTGCATCAGTTGAGAGGACCATATGGTTCTTCTCCCTCCTCTTATTAATGTGTTCTATCACATTGATTGATTTGCAAATGTTGAACCACCCTTGCATCCTGGGGATAAATCCCACTTGGACGTGGTGGATGATTCTTTTAATGTATTGTTGGATCCTATTAGCTAGGATTTTGTTTAGGATTTTGGAATCCATATTCATCAGGATATCGGTCTGAAATTCTCCTTTTTGATGGGGTCTATGCCTGGTTTGGGGATTAAGGTAATGCTGACCTCATAAAATGAGCCTGGAAGTTTTCCTTCTGTTTCTATTTTTTGAAACAGCTTCAGTAGAATAGGTATTATTTCTTCTTTGAATGTTTGGTAGAATTCCCGAGGGAGGACGCCTGGGTGGCTCAGTCGGTTAAGCATCTGCCTTCAGCTCAGGTCATGATCCCAGGGTCCTGGGATCGAGTCCCGCATCGGGCTCCCTGCTCTGTGGGGAGCCTGCTTCTCCCTCTGCCTCTGTCTCTCTCTCTGTCTCTCATGAATAAATAAATAAAACCTTAAAAAAAAAAAAAGAAGCATTCCCCAGGGAATCCATCAGGCCCTGGACTCTTGTTTTTTGGGAGGTTTTTGATCACTGCTTCAATCTCATTACTGGTTATTGGCCTATTCAGGTTGTCAGTTTCTTCCTGTTTCAGTCTTGGCAGCTTACAGGTTTCCAGGAAGGCCTCCATTTCATCCAGATTGCTCAGTTTATTGGCATATAGTTGTTGATAATAATTTCTAATAATTGTTTCTATTTCCTTGGTGTTAGTCGTGATCTCTCCCCTTTCATTCATAATTTTATTAATTTGGGTCCTTTCTCTCTTCTTTTGGATAAGTCTGGCCAGTGGTTTATCAATCTTATTAATTCTTTCAAAGAACCAACTTCTAGTTTCATTGATCTGATCTACTGTGTTTCTGGTTTCTAATTCATTGATTTCTGCTCTAATTTTAATTATTTCTCTTCTAATGCGTGGCTTAGGCGTCGTTTGTTGCTTTTTCTCTAGTTCTTTAAGGTGTAGAGTTAGTTGGTGAATTTGGGATTTTTCTATTTTTTTGAGTGAGGCTTGGATGGCTATGTATTTCCCACTTTGGACTGCCTTTGCAGTATCCCATAGGTTTTGGACCGATGTGTTTTCATTCTCATTGATTTCCATGAATTGTTTAAGTTCTTCTTTGATTTCCTGGTTGACCCAAACATTCTTGAGCAGAGTGGTCTTTAGCTTCCAAGTGTTTGAATTTCTTCCAAATTTTTTCTTGTGATTGAGTTCCAGTTTTAGAGCATTGTGGTCTGAGAATATGCAGAGAATAATCTCAGTTTTTCGGTATCGGTTGAGACCTGATTTGTGACCCAGTGTGTGGTCTATTCTGGAGAAAGTTCCATGTGCATTCGAGAAGAATGAGTATTCTGTTGTTTTAGGGTGGAATGTTCTGTAAATATCTATGAGGTCCATCTGGTCCAATGTATCATTCAAAGCTCTTGTTTCCTTGTTGATTTTCTGCTTAGATGATCTGTCCATTGCTGAGAGTGGAGTATTGAGGTCTCCTACAATTAATGTGTTGTTATCAATATGACTCTTTATTTTGGTTAACAGTTGGCTTATGTAGATGGCTGCTCCCATGTTGGGGGCATAGATATTTACAATTGTTAGATCTTCTTGTTGGATAGATCCTTTAAGAATGATATAGTGTCTTTCTGTGTATCTAATTACAGACTTTAGTTTAAAATCTAATTTGTCTGATATAAGAATTGCTATCCCAGCTTTCTTTTGAGGTCCGCTGGCATGGAAGATGGATCTCCATCCCTTCACTTTCAGTCTGGATGTATCTTTAGGTTCAAAATGAGTCTCTTGTAGACAGCATATGGATGGGTCCTGTCTTTTTATTCAATCTGCAACCCTGTGCTGTTTTATGGGAGCGTTTAGGCCATTCACGTTGAGAGTGATTATTGAAAGATATGCATTAATTGTCATCATGTTGCCTGTGAAGACGTTGTTTTTATAGATTGTCCCTGTAAATTTCTGTTGTAGATCACTCTTGGGGTCTTTCTCCTTTTATAGAACCCCCCTTAATATTTCTTGCAGGGCCGGCTTAGCGGTCACATATTCTTTCAGTTTCTGCTGGTCGTGGAAGCTCTGCATCTCTCCATCCATTCTAAATGAAAGCCTTGCTGGATGAAGTATTCTTGGCTGCATGTTCTTCTCATTTAGTACCCTGAATATGTCTTGCCAGGCCTTTCTGGTTTGCCAGGTCTCTGTGGATAGGTCTGACGTTATTCTGATGTTCCTCCCTGTGTACGTAAGGAATCTCTTCCCCCTAACTGTCCTTAAGATGGCTTCCTTGGTTCTAAGATTTGCGAGTTTTACTATTACATGCCAGGGTCTTGGCCTGTTTTCCTTGATCTTGGGAGGGGTCCTCTCTGCCTCTAGGATGCGAATGTTTGTTTTATACCCCACATTAGGGAAGTTCTCAGCTATGATTTGCTCAAATACATCTTCTAGTCCTCTCTCTCTCTCCACTCCCTCCGGGATTCCAATTATTCTGACATTGGAACGCCTCATGGTGTCACTTATTTCTCTGATTCTATTTTCATGGATTCTGAGTTGTTTTTCCCTGGCCTCCTCTTTTCCCTTTTTATCTATTATATTGTCCTCCAGGTTGCTTATTGTCTCTTCTGTCTCAGTTACCCTAGCTGTTAGATCATCTAGATTGGATTGGATCTCATTGATAGCATTTTTAAGTTCTGCCAATTCAGCTTTCATTTCTGCCCTTAGAGACTCTATGTTGCCATTAATTGATTTCTCCATTCTAGCCATTGTCTTCACAATTGCTAGCCTGAATTCCATCTCCGACATCTTGGTTATAACTGCATCCATTTGTAAATCTGCAGCATAAGTCATAATCTCTGAGTCTTTTCTGTTTTGGGGGCTCCTCCTCCTAATCATTCTGTTGATGGGTGTTTGAGGGAATGTATAGAGTCCAAATTATTGACCAGAACCCAGGCAAGATGCATCTGTTTTCTTGGGACCTTAGGGTTGCTGGCCTCTTGTTTTCCCAGCCTGTCTTCTGCAGGAGGGGCCTGCCGCACTGTTACTCAGGCAACCCTGTTTGGGCGGAGTTGCCCTGCCCCCCTGTGGCGGGGGATGGGCTCAGTGGGAATCAGTCTTTGGGGCTTTTGTTCTCTGGCGGCTTTCCCTGGCACCTTTCCGCGTCTCTTCCATGAGTCAGAGCAGAAGAGACCGTTTCCAACCCTCTGCTTCAGAGCAGAGAGATCACAGTCTGTTCTTCAGTGAGCTCTCCAGGCCACACCATCTCCGTTTCTGTCCGTGCTGCTATAAACTGCCCCGTCCTGGGTTGTGCGCCCCTCCACAGCGCCCCCAGTCATGCCTCCAGGTTGGAGCACATCTCTGCCCTTTGTGCTTCTAAAACCGCCAGCCGCTCCCAGTTCACCCGCGCGACCCTGCCGCTCCGGGTTTCCGCCCCGGGGGCTGCCCTAAAGTCCTTTCCCACCACTACCGGTCTGCGAGTCTGTGCCCTGTCCCCAGCGGGCGAGGCTGTCCCTCACCAGCGGTGTAGGATCCCCACGTCCAGGCACCCTCCCGCTGCCGTTTATCCTCCGATATCTGCCCACAGGATCACAGCTCTCCGCTTCGTACCTCAAAACCAACTGCCTGCGATATTCTGTTTGTAGAGATCAGATCTTCTTACATCTCAGGCTGGTTTCGTGGGTGCTCAGAGCGGTCTGGTAGATATCCAGCTCAATTCCGGGGACCAGTTGAAATAGGGTCCTCTACTCCTCTGCCATCTTTCCCCCCTCCGAACTGGAATCTGTATTTTCAATCAAGTTTTGGGTTTTAAAAATCACCAATAATAATGATCCTCTTCATCAACAGGAAAAATGTAGATGACCAGAAAAGCAACATTCTCTAAGTAAGATATCAAATATGAAATTCCAGTTAGCAAAATATGAATATGAGGTAAAAAAAAAAAAAACTGAGAACTGATTGCATTCAATTATACTTTGCCACTAAAACTCAATATCCATCAGAAAATGTTTGTTATTATAATTAGAATTTTTTTTTACCCTCATTACATTGTTGTGCTTGTTCAAAAGTCATAAATAGTTCAGAAAAGAAACTTAGCATTGGGGCACCTTGGTGGCTCAGTCAGTTAAACATCTGCCTTCGGCTTAGGTCATGATCCCAAAATCCTGGGATCAAGCCCCACCTTGGGCTCCCTGCTCAGTGGGGAGTCTGCTTCTCCCACTGTCCCTCCCTGCTGTTTGGGCGCTCTCTCACTCTCTAATAAATAAATAAAATCTTATAAAAAAAAAAAAAGGAACTTAGTATTTCCGATCCTTCCCATAGGCCCAATGCCACTCATGGTGGGATGAATAAACTTTATCAAGTTATCTAACTTAGCAGGACCTACGTGTTACAAACTCATTCAAGAGATTTTCCCTTGAAGCCATTAATCAAATCTGTTGTCAAAAATGTTCTAATGATAGGGCGCCTGGGTGGCTCAGTCGGTTAAGTGACTGCCTTCGGCTCAGGTCATGATCCTGGAGTCCCGGGATCAAGTCCCGCATCGGGCTCCCTGCTCGGCAGGGAGTCTGCTTCTCCCTCTGACCCTCCCCCCTCTCATGCTCTCTCTGTCTCATTCTCTCTCTCAAATAAATAAATAAAATCTTTAAAAAAAAAAATGTTCTAATGATATGAAGCATTGTTTTTGCTTCACAGGCAATGCTTTTCTTTACTAGTTGTACACCAAATGCAAATGTAATAAAATGTTAACAGTGGTATCTCTGGGTGGATAGAATTATGGATGACTTTATTTTAATCAAGAAATCAAAAATAAAAGATTAACCAGTGTTCACATAATACATATCATACTATATCTTAATGTGGGAGAACAGAAACAGAAATTTGGCATTGAATTTTATAATGAAATTCACAACACATTTAAATATCCATTAAGTATAAAAAATATAACAAACATAGCATATAATTATCAAATATAAAAAACCTCACTCACTTTACTTATAGCAAATCTTGCCTCCAGTCTCCACACTGAAGTCATTGCTGCATTTTGAAGATATTAGAGTTAAGTCAGAGGTGCCTGAGTGGCTCAGTCCATGAAGCGTCTATCTTCGGCTTCGGTCGTGATCTCCGAGTCCTGAGATCAGGCCCCATGTCGGGCTCCTCACTCAGCAGGAAGTCTGCTTCTCCCTCTCCTTCTCCCCCTGCTCGTGTTCTCTCTCTCAAATAAATTAAAAAAAAAAAAAATCTGAAAGAAAAGAGTTAAGTCAGTTACAAAATCTTGAAATACAAAATTAAGACCAAAAAAAAACAAAAACAATGCCCCTAGTTCTACAGTATTTAAGCCTATCAAGTGTTAGCTGAAATTAAGATTAACCATGGATTTCATATATTTTTTAAAAGATTGCTGATACGGTTTTTCTTACAACCATACACCAAAATTTTCAGTTGAGATGGCTTGCCTTTTTCTTCTCAATAATAATATTGAGTATTTTGATATGTGAAAAACTCCAGACTTGGCAGTAATTTTTACATACCACATCAATATTAAATATCTTGATAGTGATGATCATTTGTCAGTTTTAGACAGAGTTCTTGAGAATGAGTTTAATCCTTTGTACAATAAGGTGCAACAGCCATTGAATATAAAATCCAAGAAACAAATACCGTAAAGACAGATTTCTATTTGAGCTCTGACAAAACTATAAAAAGGGAAGGGGGAGCTAGTTACTCTGTCTACTTGGAATTTTATTCAGTTGTGCCAACTGAGTCTAGTAGAGGGGTTAGGAAAAGGGAAAGGAGATAACAGCAGTGGGATGTTGTTCTGGGCACAAAAAGCAGCATGTAACTTCACATTGGCAACAGCGAGACAGACTAACAAAGGGGACAGAAGATGTACTTGACAGGAGTACAGAGAGTTAGCAGATGAGCAGGAGGAGATGGCATATGAGACGTAGGCTAGGGTGCAGTAGGAGAGAGCCTTGGTGGTAAAGATGAATAGCTTAAACTTAATGCAAAATACAGTAAGGGCCTAGTGAGACAAGTTCAGAAGACCAAGATAGCAGCTACAGTACATTTCAACTTATCTAAAAGACAGATTTTTAGACATGGAATTTTAAAAAGGGAGGTTACAAAAGTCAGGTGAAAGAAAACATTTAGTCCAAAATTTAGTCCAAGTGGTTTTTTTGTTTGGTTTTGGTTTTTTCTTTTAGACAGGAAAGCATAGGGGCACTTGGCTGGCTCAGTCAGAAGGGCATGTGACTCTTGATTTCAGGATTGTGAGTTTAAACCCCACGTTGGGTGTAGAGATTACTTAAATAAATAAACTTAAAAAAAAATAAAACATAAACAGGAATTTAAAGGTGCCAGCGTTGTTTGTTTGTTGTTTGTTGTTTCTGGTGTTTCCATAGTTGGAATAAATAGGAGGTAAACAAAAGGAAGCAAGTAAACTCAAGTTTAGACACTTAAAAAATAGTTATGTGACTAAAACCAAAGTGAAGAAAGGTGATAATTAGGATAAGTGAGTATGATCTTAAGTAAAAATGACAGGGGATAAAAATTTCCTGGCAACTTGTCAGTTACCAAAGTGTTTAGGAAGTCATAGTAAAAAGAAAATGAAGAGAAATAGCAAAGTAAATAATAAAGGCAATAACTTATAATATCCTAAAAGCTTCAAAGAGAAGGAATAATGCACTATAATCACAGGAATGAATCATTTAATATGGTAAAACAACTTTCCAAACTACAAGTAAATCTCTTAGGGTTCTTTCTGGTTAAATGCAATTCTAGTTTATTTAAACAGCTGATTCTTAATTTTTCAGAAATAAGTTATGTTCCAACTAGAAAAATTTTACTAAAAATTCTGAAGAATTCAGCTATTGTTCACTAGCCCTTAAGAATTTAAAACAAATTTATTAATGAACACCTAATTGTCTACTGCACTTTTATATCCACTTCTTGTCCAACGTCATTTGAATGCTTAATAAATATTATTTAACCTTAAGGCTGAGAAGAGGACATTTTAGCAAATTCACCATTTTACCACTAGGTGGCGAAAAAACCCAAGCAGTATCTGTTACCAAAGCTAGTACAAGATCCCAAGCACTTGAACAACAAGAATTTCCGCCAGGTGTCAACCAAGAGGAGAGAAAAAAAAAAGACTATTTTTCCCACTCAAATACATAAATTCATAGTTTTAAACATAACCATCTAAACTCTGTTAGAGATAAATGGCCTGCCCATTAACTCTCCAAATACTTCGAATATTTATATATAATGCTGAGTCCAAGATAAATGCCTTGTCAACTAAAATCCAACTAAATAAAATTGTTTCTTCCCCCAAAAGCAAGAAAACAGCAAGACCAATGAGTACAGTCAAAAAATCTTCCAAAGTGTATTTGTTTATGAATATATAGTTCCAGATTCATATTTTTCCTTCTACATTTCCCTCTTAGAAACAGTTCTGCTGATTGCAAAAATCTAGATTTTTTTGCCATTTGTTACCAAAATGTTCACAATAAAGAGATAAATGTACTTGTCTTTAAGATGTATTAGGAGAATTACTATGTTGAACAGTCTCAGGCTATTGGCTTTGTAAAAATTATTAGAACTTTACAAAACATAGCTCTATTATATACCAAATCATGCTTTAAAAAAAAAAAAAAAAATCTTCCAGGCTTCACTAATTTCTAACAAAGATTTTTCTATTATGTTGTGAACGTGATGTCAACTAAAACACTGTGTCATGCTGCTTCTTTTAAGGTGGTACTTTTTTAGGCCGAACTCCATTTTTAATCCTCTGGACACAGGAGTTGTAATCATGTCATACACTGCACATCTAGCTGTAGGTGGTGTCTTTAAAAAGTCTCTTTTCTTCCTTCTAGGAAGTGGTCAGGCCTTTTTCCCCCTGGTGTCATCATGCAAACAACTTGGTTGCTTTTCGTTTCTAATTAAGAGATGGAAGAAAAAAAACAGTTGAGAAAGCGAAGCCTACTGATTTAAAAAACAAAACAAAACAAAACAAAACTTATATAGTTGCTTCTCTTTCTTGCTCCTTATAGTATTCTCTTGTAAGGTTCCTTTGGCCTCGCCTGAGTTCATCTCCACACTGCCTACAACGCACTGCTCTTTTTAAAACTCCAAGTCAAGAATGCTCTTGTCTATGATCATTATTTCTTGTCTGGTTTTTATTACGTTTTCTTTTGAAATTCGGTAGATTATGCTCAGCAACCCCAGTCGCTTGCTCAACCGGTTTCTTTCACCCCTTTCCCCATCTCTCTTCACACATCACTTATTCCACCTTCCATCCAAGCAGTGGGCAAAACCCTGCAGTGCCGGTAACGCACGCTTCGGCCGGTCACTCAGCAGTTTATCCTCACTTGGCTTTGCAAACACCTTCCCACCCCACTCTTTCATTATCTATTAGAGTGTGCTCGGTAAGGGGCACCAGATAGCACGTCGAGGGTTTACGGTAGCCTGCCTACCAATAGGAGCCCACAATGAAGAGAAGTCAGGTTCAACCTCCCGACAGCCCCACTGTCTTCTTCCCTTAGCTGTACACCTACTGTACCCGCGAGCGAGCGAGCGAGCGAGGGAGCGAGCCGGGCGCGAGAGGGGACGCGCAGAGAGGGCGGACAGCAGCCGCGGCGTGCGCATGCGCACTGGGGTTGTTTTTCACAAAGCTGCTCTTAAAGTGAGCTGGCAGCCTCCAGCCGCCCGTCTTTGTAAGGAGACCACTGAGACTTGCAGGATCGTGGAGGAGCAGCCTCCCTGCTGCCCTGACTTTTTAAGAAATCTCAATGAACTATTTGTAAAGAATCACTGATCTTGCCTGCAAGCTTTTTGCACGGCAAAGACATCGATCAGTGTTAGGTGAAGATCACATTTTATATGTGATCTTGACTTTTTTGTCTTACATTATATTTTTATAGATTTTGTTATAAACATGGTGCTGGGAAAGGTGAAGAGTTTGACAATAAGCTTTGACTGTCTTAATGACAGCAATGTCCCTGTGTATTCAAGTGGGGATACAGTCTCAGGAAGGGTGAATTTAGAAGTTACTGGGGAAATCAGAGTAAAATCTCTTAAAATTCATGCAAGAGGACATGCGAAAGTACGCTGGACGGAATCAAGAAACGCCGGCTCCAATACTGCCTATACACAGAATTACACTGAAGAAGTAGAATATTTCAACCATAAAGACATCTTAATTGGGCACGAAAGAGGTAAGTTTTTATATATTATTCAGAAGTAACTAGACCTGTTTTTCTTTGGGAAAGTACCTTTTCAATTTGTCTGAATTAATGTAATTCTACTCCTGGCATAACACATAGCAGTTAGATAAAGATTAGCAAAGTTGGAAGATTTGGGTTCTCCTTGACATTCATCGTGGGTTAAGCCGTAATGCATGCAGGCATCTGCAAAGTGACTGCAAACTGCACTTACTCAACTACCTCTATACCCGGCTTGGTCTGTGCCATACGCACTTGCAATACCTTTCTACCTTACTTGTAAATTCTACTTAAATCCCATTCAGTTATTTTACTAATAAGTTTTCAAATGAATTGCCAAAATCTGCAGTGCAATATTCGATTTTTTCCTTGCACTTTGCAACCCTAGATCTTAAAAGAAATGGAATAACATTTTTAAGTGGGTTAATAGGTGGTTTTCATTTTTAATACTGACACGCAAAATACTTTAAGGAATTCATCATTGTTCTTTGATAAAGGATTTCTGTGGCTTATTTTGACATATGGTATCGACACCCCACGTGTTTTTTCCCTGTTCTCTCCAGATCCTTTATAAATTTACATCAAGCATTCTCTCTCTTAAAGGACAGTATCTATCATTATGATGGGTTTCAAATCAGTCTTAGAAACCATTTCGGGTCAGTCCTCTTCTTTTCCGAGTATGATGCCTAACTTTGGAACGTGCATTCAATGAAACCCGTGCCAGTCAAATGGAATTGAAAAGTATTCGGCACATTGGATTTGATTTTTGGTTAGAAAAGGGAGATAAAGGGTTGTCAAGGGGAGAAGGGGTCCTGAGATTTCCAATCTATTGTTTAAATGGTTACATTGTGGAAATATAGGAGACTCTAAGCTTGTTTTTCCAAGTTTCCACCCTTTGTTAGAAGCGGTTCAATCCTGTTTCGGACCAGTTCTGGGGGGTGGTGAGGAGGGGCGCTTGTTCTGCTCTCAGCAGATTGGTTACACGCGTCAGGTGGTGGCGATGACTTAATTCCTAGCCCAAGAAGAATATAATGTTAAAACTGGTTATGTAATTTTATGCTTCTCCTTTTTAATGCAGTATTTAGCTCAAATGTTGACGATTTTTCAGTTAGTACAGGACATCTTTAACCTTTTTTTATGTTAAAAAATACACATCCCTGAGGAAGTGCTAATTGAACTAAGACAAGTGTCGAAATGAAGGATGCTATGAGTTACGGCATGTAATTCCTTTTTTTTTTTTTTTTAAGTATTAAGATGAAATCAGTTCTTTAGTTGGCTTTTCACAATTACACGTAGGTAATCTGCATCCTGAAATAATTTTTAGTTAATCTTTCCAAGCAGTAACACTGGTAAGAAATGTAAATGCCGAATGACAGCCTTGGTATTTGTTGAAAAGCAAACACATATGAGTTTGTGTTTGAACCTTTCTGGACATTGCAGGGTTTTTTATAAAACGGGTAAGAAACAAAGGTTTTGAGGGAGTTCAGGCTTGCAATGGGATAAAAGTAGAATAACGACTTACGGTGACAAACACAATTTCATTAGTTGCTCCATGATTTCATGGTAAAGGAAAACTATGTACCCCGTACCCCACGAGATGCCCCTCAACCCCTGCAAAGCGTGGACGAGCTCTTGGCTGGAATAGTTTCAATGACTTAAAAGTGGGACCTCTCAAACTAGCCTGGTAACTGAGACCCCGCCCCGGGCGCCCGGCGATAGGCGGAGCCGCGTTTGTTAGCCTGTTGCTAAGGCGATGCCAGGCTCTGATTGGATTGGGCGCGGGCGGGTGGGGAGAGTGGGCTCGCGCCGGTTGGGGCGAGGCTTGGAACCGGCGTGCGCCGGTAAAGGTCCCTCCAGAGCGGCTGCCCCCGCCCCTATTCGCGTCCCTCCCGGAGCTTCTGGGGGCGCCGTGACTCGTGTCACAGAATGTTGTCGCCCCTCACCTCGGCCTGCTTTTGGGGCCCCGGAAAGAAGGGATCTCGGGCTTCAGCAGAGTAGATGGGGAGAAGCTCCTGCTGGCCTTACAGGTGCCGAAGGGCCCCTGGGCGTAACTTTAGCTGACAAACCTGGCAGAAGGAACTTGGGTAGGCAGGGTTAGCAGGACCCCATTTTCCTGTTTTTCGGCTGGAAGATGTCAGGTGGTTTCTATAAACGATCATTTCCTCTTAGCTGAAACAAAGCGTGTTCCCCGACCTATGCAGTCACCAGAGCGGCTACCTTGATTGACCTGAGGGGACAGACTACACGTAAAGGCTGTCCAGGAGGGGAAGGAAAAGTGAACATCGAAAGCTGGATGGGGGCCTCGGCGAGTATCCTCTGACCCCTCCCCATTGTTTCCCAGAGACCGTGCAGCCCTGCCCCCACGCACCCCCCGCCCCGTTTTCCCTCACCACACTGTAAAGGTGTCAGGGTGGCCCGAGCCAGATCGAACCGGTCACCGGCTGGGGCGTGTATAGCGGAAGCGCCGCGGTGCCGTCGACCCGCCCCCAGTCCAGCAGGCTAGGTTGCGCGAGCGCGAGCGCGAGCGCCGCGCGACGTATGCCGTATGTATAGCGGAGCGCGCGGGCGGCGGCGGCGGCGGCGGCGGCGGCGCGCGGGCGGGCCGGCTGGGATCTGCTCGCGCCGGTTTAGGCCGGTCCTCTCCTGCTCCGGTCTAGTTCTTGATTGACAGCCCGGCACTTGTTTACCACGGCGCGGCCGCCGCCGCTCGCCTCAATGAGACTGCTGAGCTGGCACAAAAAGGGAGCGAGAAGGGAAGAAAAGGAGAGGGAGGCAAACTTTGGGCGCCTTCGAGGGGAGCGAATTTAAATGGCCCCCCACTCACCAGTCAGTTTTCGGTGCTGAAATTCGTTCAGAGGATTTGCAGAAGGGGCGAGGGAAATAGTACTGAGATTAAAGAGAATCATTGTGATTTCTGAATAAAAGTATCCGCATATAGACGCTTTTTCCCCCTTTTCTCTTTTGATGTAAGGGAAGCATCACGTTCTGTAGCTTCAGTACTTTGGTGTGGAAAAGTTAAATGACAATACCAATTTCATCTACTTTCATGGTTAATGTTGGCTTCTACGCTGAAAAACTATATCACTAAGACATTTATCTAATTATACTATCTACTCAGAAGGCTAAAAAAAGAATCCAGAATCCCCTCCCACATTTTCGTTAAATATATATATTTTGGAGAAATTTTAAAAATACTTGGCCTAAAGAAAATGGGTTATAAAATGAAGGCAGTTAGAAACAACTTAGTGTTCATTTTTCAAGGATGTGGAACAGTGTTTCCCGGTAAGCAGGCACCTTTTAAATCTTAAGATATATTTTTTATATATGCAAATTTCTAGCTGTTGCTAGGACAGACTTAGTGTGATCATTTTAGGTTCAATAAAGAATTTTTATTTTTAGCTCTGAAACTGACATTAAAATCAGTGTTCCTTTTTTCTTTTTAACGTCAACATTTGATGAAGTTTTCTAATGGTTTTAGAATTGTAACATTCATGTCATCTGCATCAAAACTGACAGACCTTAAAGGTTTGCACAATTTTTATTTTATATATAGTCTTAGGATAAAATATTTAAGTAAACCATTGGAGACAAAGATAACCCTTAAGTGAGAGATTTGAGCTCTGACTCTTGTTGAACATACACTGTATTAGATACAGATGCTTTACAGTTTGGGTCATTTACCATTAAAAAACTGCCTTTAAGGGTATAAGTATTGATTATCCCCACCTTACAGATGAGGCAACAGAAGAGTTGGGATTTGTAGTTCAAACAGAGGAAGTGAGAAAAGTTAGAATTAAGATCTCTCAGACTCCAAAACTTGTGGCCTTGATTATTATAGGAGTACCTTTAAGTATTGGCACCGGGAAGAGTGTGCAAAGCTTTAATATCAAGTCTTTTGTTTTCTTTTTCTGTTTGTCTTAGATGATGATAATTCAGAAGAAGGCTTCAACACTATTCATTCAGGAAGGCATGAATATGCATTCAGCTTCGAGCTTCCACAGACGTAAGTATTATGAGTAACAGGCATTTTTCATAAACCTCCATTCTTTTAAAGTTAAAATTATTCTAAATTTAAATATTTTTAGTTTAAAAAAAAAAACCCTTTTCATCACTGAATGTTGCTAGAGGAAAACAATACACTACAAAAAGAAGCTGCTTTTTAATGTAGCCTGGCAAAATTATAAAAGGAGAGCTCAATTCTTATTAGTACTCTGTCTCCAAACCTATGAGGTCTTTAAAACTTAAACAGTATTTCCTGTACCCTGAGTATTGGAAGGTGCTAGTCTGAATGTAAGCACTTTCTATTTTATTGTCAGTTGAAATTAGCAGAAGCATAGAACTTACAAGTCTCTTATTCAGTAATTTATAAAAATCCAGTGTTTTATCTTTTCTGCTAATGCTAACCAACAGCAGTAAGGTAAAAAGATAAACATAATTAGGAATATCCTAACTTTAAAAGTGATGTTCTTTTGATACGAATTCAGTAGCTTCTGTGCGAAGAGCTATTGAAAAAGTCACAAACAAGAGTGATACTATGACCTGGACTTAAAAGGAAACACCCATCAGATAACTGAATATGAGGCATGGAATATAGTATGGAAAAAGGAAGGTGGTTTATTCTTAATGTAAAAGTAGATCATCAGAAGAGATTATACCCCCCCAATTTTCTTAATAATCTTTGTTAATTCTAGTACTTGAGTTGTTATATGCGGATAGAACTCATAAATGGTATTTTTCAGAGTATTCTATTTACCATATTTACCTAACATCATTCTAAATGTAATGCCCTACTTTTAAGAGAAATACTGTAAGTCTGTGAATATAATGCTTATATTGGGTCTGAATAATTTCTCTATAAACCAAAGTCATTTAAAATAGACTTTGGAAGACTAACATAAATACTGCATTTTACTTTTCTGTGCTATACACGTTAATGTAGAAGTCCAAAATGCAAAAAAAAATTCTGTAAAAACCACTACTTCTCATGTTAATCTAAGTTAGTAAATAACTGGACACTAGGCATTTTTCTAATGAAATTATGAAAAAGAGACTAAACTTAATTGAAATAAAACCTTCCACAATTAATAAAATCTGGGAGAGTTGAAAACCAGTTCTGATTCTTTTGATACAGATTAATAGAAATGTTTCTTTCTCTTATTAAGCCTATAAAGTTAGAAAACATGGCCAAAAAGAGAACATGAGAAAACTAGAAATGGAAAAGCAGCTTTTTAGATTTTTAGTAGACTTTATAAAAGGTGAAATTTTTGAAATTAATAACAGCTGTTCCAGGCATTTTTTAGACCTTCTTAGTTACTATAAAAAGAGAGAAAATTCCTAGTCAGTCTGTAGAATTTCTCAGTAGAAATACTAAAACCATTCTTAACTTTGTTTTTAAATTTTCAATCTTTAAAGAATTGATTTCCAAACTTTCATAATTTTGCCACCAGCTTTAAAAGTAGCCTCTTCTTAGTTTAAAGGAATTGTATTCTTCTGGCTTTTTAAAGCAAAATTTCTTTAATACTTTAGTGTTAGCTATTGTTTTTTGGAAAACAGGTTTTTTTTTTTCCCCAATGACTTATCCCTTTGGAAATTAAAAAAATTCTGTTTGATACCTCATTGGTACATAAACAGTGCAATATAGTAACACTTCTATGCTGACCTACTGTATAATTATTAAAAAGAGGTATAAAATTAATATATTGAACTTTATATTCTGCACAGACCACTTGCTACCTCATTCGAAGGCCGACATGGCAGTGTGCGCTATTGGGTGAAAGCCGAATTGCACAGGCCTTGGCTTCTACCAGTAAAATTAAAGAAGGAATTTACAGTCTTTGAGCATATAGATATCAACACTCCTTCATTACTGGTAAGAATTGACTGAATTCTTCATTCTTTGTTTTTGGCATATAAATACTAAAGAATAATCACCTAAACTATGCAATCTGTATAATTTTAAAATAGTGATTTTAAATTCCATAAATATTAATTTATTTTTAAAAATACAGTCAAGAGCACACAAATTAGTGAAGAAAATGCTCATATTTTCTGACATTGTAATAACTTTAAGAAAATTTTAAAAGTAAAAACAGCATATGGTATGAAATAACTCTCACTCGGAAGTTAAAAGAATAACAAAAAATAGATCTATTCCCTGGATAATTTTAGTAGAGGAGGAACGGTAGTATCAATTATTATAAGACAATATCACTTACTATGAAAATATCATAATCTAAAATTTGAACTGCATTGCATATTCCAATATAGGGATAGTTGTCAAATGATGGGGAGATTGTCACTTTCGTGAAAAAAAAGAATTCTATTTTAAAAGAAATCCTTTTTAATTGCATTTTTTCATGAGATCAAATTTGACTTTAAAAACTTTATTTGGTTTAAACAAGTGATAACATCTTTAAGCAAATAAGAATCTTAAAAATGAGAGTTTTCCTTTTTTCACATAATGATTTTTACATTCTCGAAGAAAGATGTTAACATTTGGGATTATAACCAAGTTGCTTTCCAAGCTGCCTTTTTTTTTTTTTTTTTTTAAGGCAGTTGAAGTGGAATGTGGAAAGGGTTTTTTTGTTTGATAGGTTGTTTTTAATTACTGTATATGTAAATAATGTGAGCTAAAACTATGTTTATGGCATATGATGTTAAGCCCTTGGATGGAGATTTATATAAAGACAAAAATTATTGTATAATTCAGAAGCCATTGATTAGTTTTTTAAAAAAGTATATTTGAATACACTTGGAAAAAAGCTACATTGCTTGTAATTTTAATTCTCCAAGAATTTAGGGTTTTATTTTAAAACATTCTGTTACACTGTCCTAATTTGTGCATTGACCTTTTTCTCTAAATTTATTTCTTACAGTCACCCCAAGCAGGCACAAAAGAAAAGACTCTCTGTTGCTGGTTCTGTACCTCAGGCCCAATATCCTTAAGTGCCAAAATTGAAAGGAAGGGCTATACCCCAGGTATGTATGAGATGGATTCCCAATGAAAATGATCTTTCTTCACTTAGCTTTTGTGTATAAATGTATAGTATTTTTACTAAATGCAAACATAATACAGTATTCTTTGGTAAAATAACCCAGTTTTCTTTCATAAGTGGGAATGTAGTGTCCATTTTTAAATAGCTACTAGAAATGAATAGTTCATTTTTATAATTCTAAGTTACCTGCCACTTTTGGGACTGTTTTTCATCCATGTAGTCCATTGAACGTTCAGACTTTGGCTTAACAATCTACATTTCTGGAGTTTTGGTTGTTTTTGCTTAACAGTAGATTCATATTTTTTTCCCTCTAGGTGAATCAATTCAGATATTTGCTGAGATTGAGAACTGCTCTTCCCGAATGGTAGTGCCAAAGGCAGCCATTTACCAAACACAGGCCTTCTATGCCAAAGGGAAAATGAAGGAAGTAAAACAGCTTGTGGCTAACTTGCGTGGGGAATCCTTATCATCTGGAAAGACGGATACGTGGAATGGAAAGTTGCTGAAAATTCCACCAGTTTCTCCCTCTATCCTCGACTGTAGCATAATTCGTGTGGAATATTCACTAATGGTAGGTATAGATTTAAGGGTTTGTTGTTTAGTATTAAAGTCATGAGGATATCATTTTTTCTTATTCCAGGATTTGGTTTTTATATTCTATATCTGATATACACAAGTATATGTAAATCTGTGAGTTACAATTACTAATTTATGTCACATGTAAATGTGCCACACAGTATTATATGTAGTGGAGGAATTTTTCTTGTATGTTCTATGTATATATAAGTAAATGAAGGCCTAAGATAACGTTAAAATTGGGTTACTAGTTTTTAAAAAAAGAAATAATGCTTGTAATTTTAAACCTACCATCTCCTTTCAATGTTTAGGTATATGTGGATATTCCTGGAGCTATGGATTTATTTCTTAATTTGCCCCTTGTCATTGGTACCATTCCTCTACACCCGTTTGGTAGCAGAACCTCAAGTGTAAGCAGTCAGTGTAGCATGAATATGAACTGGCTTGGTTTATCCCTACGTGAAAGACCTGAAGGTAATTTGATAATGCATATTTAAGCCTAATTTCTTTATTACTATTTTCAAGAACATAATTTTGCTAATAATATTTTATGACTAGATAAACTTTTGTCTGTATCTGTAGGAAGTAGATGTGTCCCTAATGTCAGATTTAAAACCCATATCCCCCTAGTTTTAATCACAAAACAATTACTATTTTTACCTTGACATTCCTTTTTAATATCTACTATTCTGTGTATTTTGACATGCATAAGAACATGCTGTTCGAATTGCGTGTATCTTTTTCCTTCAGCACCACCCAGCTATGCAGAAGTGGTAACGGAGGAACAAAGGCGTAACAATCTTGCACCAGTGAGTGCTTGTGATGACTTTGAGAGAGCGCTTCAAGGACCACTGTTCGCATATATCCAGGAGTTCCGGTTCTTGCCTCCACCTCTTTATTCAGAAGTAAGCACAACTCCTCAAGTCTGAAATGGGCTGACTCTCCTGGGAAATATAGCATTACAGACTTCTTAAAAAATACATTTAGGTTTTGATTAACATCATATTTAATAGAGAAACATAACCTAGAGCAACAGGATTAAACATTAAATTTAATAAGTAGGATTCTTATATTATTGGGGAAATAGGGAATAATTAATATGTTAAAGCATCAATAGGAGTGGCATTTTGCAATCATGAACTAATTAAGTAGCTAGAATTTATCTTATCATCCTTTTCCAATTTAATTCTTGCACATTTTTACATTCCCAGTCATAGGGAAAAATAACATTTGCAAAAAATATGTTAGACAAACATTTCTACACCATTTATTTTTATTCATCTCATATTGACCACTAAGCATTTACGTGAGTAAAACATGACTCTTACTTGGGAGAAGCTCACAGACTGATGAGAACAAATTTAGAAGCAAAATATTCCGTAACAATGGGATAGGAATGCACACAGTTCATTTGAAGAGCAGTTCATTAGGCCTTGGAAATCAGGAAGGCTTCCCTGGGAAGGTGATTGTTAAGTCGAATCTTCAGAATACATCTTAAATATATGTTGTGCAGGGCTTTAAAGTTGGCCTTGATACCCATAATAATGCCAAGTAATTTTGTAAATACACTAGAATCGACCTTATCCTTTTGGTTATCACAGTTTAGCTATTTAACAATGAAATATTAATTCCCAAATAAGACCCGAATGGGATTGCTTCACTCTGCAAGAAATTGCTGCTTTCCCCCCCTTAATATCATGACTAGAAGAGTCCATTTTCCTCCAGAGGTGGTTAATAGAAGATCCACTTTATTCCTTGATTATAGGATATTTAGAATTTGTTCTTGCAAATAATTCATTAGCCATAATTTTTCTATCCCACAATTCCATTTCACAAAGTTTTCCCTTACATGCTAAAAATGTTCTCCCACTTAGTACAGATTTCATTACTACATTTTTATGCCAATGTTGCTATCTTAAGTCAGTAATTCCTGATTTGATCTGAGACTTTCTGGCTGTACAACAGGCATTTTAAAAGAATGGCAATCTCAGTATCCACTTTTAAGCAATTTGTGGCAAAATTCTACTACCTTAAAGTGAACTAAAGATAAGAGAATTAAAAACTTTTAAAATCCTAAATTGATTCAGAATGTGATTCAGTTAATAGTTACATAGAAGGGGGGAAGTTCCAGATTGTATTAAAGTGTTTTTCTCTTAAGTCATTAAAAGTTACTTGCTTTTTTTCCTTCAAAAATATGTTTTACCTAAAGTTTTGTGAGTCACTTTGGATTGTGCCACATTTAAATGCAAATAAAAATGGGTCTTGTCCAAAAGATGTTTCAGTAAAAGAAATGTATTAAAGCCAACTAGTTGCCTTCCTGTGCCCATTCTCTCTGTACCTGAGAAGCAACTGAAATATATTCATTTTGCTTAAATGTATGTGCATATGAAAGTCTCTCTAGTCATAGAGAAGGTGGGCAGACTCTAGAGCATTTTGGGTTCAGCACTGCTATTTCTTGATACAGTTTTCCTAGGCCCTCTCTGGGGTTTTACATTCACAGGTTATTACTTCAAATAAGCTCCAAGAACATTGTTTACACAACTGCATTCTTCCCAAAGCCTAGAAAAGAGATGAATTGACTTTTTTGTAAAAGGATGAAAGGGATACTTTACAAAAGGAGATCATTACTATGAAAATGTTCTCCACTGTATATTTGAATCTTAAGTACTACTAAATGCTGAGTGAAACACCGTTCCCTGGTAAAATTTTACCATTAGCTTTTGGGAAAGAAAACTATTTGGGCATACCTTTATAAATTTTATTTATCTAGTAATTAAATATCAGACACTTTATAGATAATACTAGTATTCTTTTCTCCCTTCCCCTACATGCTGTGTATGTTCTTTCTGATTCAATTCCTCAGTAATACTTAACAATGTTCGTCATTGCTGCATTTTTACTAGACTTTATCAAATCACTTTGTAATTTTTTTTCACTTTTTTTTTTTAGATTGATCCAAATCCTGATCAGTCAGCAGATGATAGACCATCCTGCCCCTCTCGTTGAAGGAACACTTGGTTAAATCAAGTTGATGTGGGTTCTGAACTGTATCTCTTCCCAGCTGAGGACAGAGAAGTATCTTGGAGACACGTTTTCAGAGGAAGTGGAATTGCTTTTGCCCAGAAAAATGGCAAATACATGAAACAGCCAGTGATCATGCTTTAGAAGCCTACAGCAACATTCTGGGACTGCTCCAACATGCTTGAAGATCTAAGCTTTTCTCCTTTAAAACAGGCACATACTAAGAGCAGTCTTCTTAGCCTATGGTCATACGTGTCAAGACACCACGTTGTAAAGAGGGATGATTTCCTTCTTTTTATTTGAAAATTTGCACATGCTCAATGCTTACATTGTGCAGTTCCGATGTCACTACAGCTTTTTTTTTTTTTCCATTTATGCCAGACTCTTGATACTCTTTAAAACTTGTTTGTGGTCAGCACAACAAGGAACAAAAGAAAGCTTTGAAAAAACTTTAACATGAAAAAAACGCACTGACTTTTTTTTTTTTAATTTAATATAGCCTGGACTTTACCTGCGTATGCACATGCTCAGAAATGTCCTACTAGGCTGACCATGTATCACCTCTTCAGCTTGGATCCTATTGTGGATTTATTTACAAACATCAAATGCCTTCAAGCCAATCCTTCTTGCTGTATGTTTTGCAGCCTACTGTAGTAGATACGCAACAGATATGTGGGAAAAGAGATAAGAGGAGGAAGCTAATAAGAGACTTTGTCAAGATTGTATACCTTCTTGGTTTCTTTTAAGAATTTGTTGCCTTTCTACTATTACAGCAAAGCAGCATTTTGTTACTGACTGCCTAAAATCACTTAATCTCAGGTGAACGCATCACTTGCCAAACTGTTGGAATGCTATTTGTGTTTTGTTGCACTGTTATTTTGTTTGTTTGGTTGGTTGGCTTTTTGGAGAGGGAAATTTGGAAAAGGGACATACACAAAAGTGATACCCCACCCACATTCCCTTTTTATCATTACATGAAGAAACTAGCAGAGCTAAGAATGGAGTAAAGATAGGCAGTATGGCAGGCACCAGCAAAGAGTTAAGGGCTTGTTGCTCTTAAAAATTATTGTTATTTTTATTATTTTAAGAGTATGGAAATTTTCCAGTCACTGGAGAGGAGGAGAAAGTGCATTTATTTTTATAACAGAGTTACTTAATTACCTCCAAAACACATATGTTGGAAATCATTTTTGCTGGTGCAGAGTGTTTTAATGAGCAGGAATATATATATATATTCAGGTTACGATTAGAGAGCTTAATTTATACATTTCCTATCCTGCTCAAGCTTCTCAGAGCTTGAAAACCCAAGTTTATTCTAAAACTGTATAACTTCAAAATTATAAATACTAGAACGTGTGCTGGAATGAGAACTGTTTTCTATTTTTGTGGTTTTTCTAGTGAAAGTATTTTTTCCATTACCTAAAGAACATTTTGCTAAACATGAGAAACCACTCACTTTGAGTATATATAGATAAGAGCAACCACATCAGTAAATTATAGTTTATATTAAAGATAATTTACAGTTGGCTCATAACAAATATACCAGCATTCATGATGACACTTAAAAACCATTTTCCAAGGTACCAAGTGTACTGATGGTCTTATTTTAGAAGGAATTCAGCTCTGATGTTTTTAATGAAAATCAGCATCTGTGATGTTGCAACATACGTGTGAAATGGGTGTTACATCTATCCTGCCATTTAACCCCACAGTTAATAAAGTGGCTGAAAATAGTAACTCTGGCTTGGTGCTTGACCTGGTTAAATACTGTCTTAAAGCTTCATACAAAACAAATAGGCTTTTCCATAAGTGGCCTTTAAGAAAACATGGAAGACAATTCATGTTTGAAAAATGCTGACAGGGTGAAGAAAGCCCAGCGTAAAAACGAATCGCGTTTTAAGTGATTCAGTAAAGGGTTTGGGCTCCCGTAGCAAACTAATACTAGATAATAAGGAAATGGGGGTGAAATATTTTTTTATTGTTGTTAAATCATTTTGTGAATGTCCCCCTCAAAAGAAGCTAATGGAATATTTGGCATAAAGGGCATTTGGTGGTTTTATTTTTGTTTGGGGGGGATTGTCTGAAAATCCCTTTTCTCTCTTATGTCTGACTAGGGAACAATTGTTGATATGCATAGCATTGGAATACTTATCACCATATACTCTTATAAATAACACATGAAGCAAGAATGACCAATATTCTGATAATTGGCACTGGGTCACAAAATAAAATGTGATTAAATTTTAAATATATAAAACTTTATCAAATAAAGTTTTATTTACCCCATTAAAGTATTTCTTTACTTTCTTATTTAGAGGCATTACTTTACTCTTTTCTAAATATTGGTCAATTCCTGACATAAGATGTGAGGTTCACAGTTGTATTCCAGTATTCAAGATAGATTCCTGATTTTGCAATGAGGAAAAGTAAAATCCAAAACATTAGCAAAACAAAGTGCAATATTAAATGTTTGCTTTATAGATTATATTCTATGGCTGTTTGTAATTTCTCTTTTTTTTCCTGTTTTATTTGGTGCTGAATATGTCCTTGTAGGCTCTGTTTTAAGAAAACAATATGTGGGAAATGATTTAATTTTTCCTATTGCTCTTCCTTGTGGAAAATAAAGTGTTTTGTTTTTTTCTTTTTTGTAAAATTGTTTGGAGAGTTATTTGAATCTTGATCATGTCAGTAACTCATCACACATGCAAACACTATTTGGACTACAATTAAACTCTATTGTAAGCCAATCTGGATAAGAATTGGTTCAAGCCACCAAAGAGAATTACTGAAGCCTTAAAGGAATTTTTAATACTAATTTATCAGTGTTTGGCTTAATAATTCATCAAATTATGGATGCTTTTTTTAATAAAACCTATAAGTTCATTATATAAATTCCAGTCCTCTATATGAACCAAACTTAACCAGGTAAAATAGTTTCACTTTCAGGCACCAATTCCCTCTTGCTGTGATATGTCCAAGTTTCTAGTACTTCAAGAGCACATAAATTTAAAAGTTAAATTAACTAATCTTACAAAAATGTTTTTTTCTGAATTTTTAAACAACAGTACTTTTTCTCAATGTGTGGATTTGACAGTGATTTGTAACCAGAAGTACTTTTGGATCACATTTAGAAAATAACATTATTTCAGTGTTTATATATTTATAGATCAGCTATCAAGTTGTACATGTGCCTTACTGTATGATTCTCCCATATTCTGAAATGTGTATACACATATAAAGTGTGTTAACAAAAATGTTTAGACAATCTAATCAATTTTATGGAAATAAGAGCAATCTACACAATGTCTTTATACAATAAGGAATAAATGACTCAGGAAAGAATTACAGCATGAGAAGGGGAGACATAGGTTTTGGGTTCTGTAACTTCAGATGTAGCCTTAAACAAGATGTGTGAATTTTGATGTCTTCATCTACAAAGTGGAAAAGTAGGTATCCAAAGTCCCCTTCATCAAGAAGGCAGATTATTATACATCTTTAGGTAAATAATTCTCTTAAGTCAATTATAACATTGGGAATGAACCACATTGCTTCTAAATTTGTATTAGAATATTTCTAGGTCAGTACGTTTCAAGTTATATACGACTCTATACTTACCAAAATCTTTATCACCAGTTAGGATTTAATGAATGGCCAAGCTTAGTATATTTTTCAGGATTAAATGTAACAGAGGGAGAAACTCAGACTAGCTTAAGTAAAAAACTGTATTAACCAGTAATTCCAAGGATGAATTATATTAAGTACATTCAGATCCAGAAATCCAAACAATGCTCTGAGGACACACTCTTGTCTCTCATCTCTGTTCACTTACCCTTTTTCAAATTAGCCTTATTCTTTGATATTAGATGGGCCAGGAAAGATAACCCCAACTTCTACAGCTCCTGGAAGAAAAACCATCTTGACTCTCCAAATCACTTGTTAGGGGAGATTCTGATTGGCCAATATCTAGGTCATGTCTCATGCCACATAGAATGGGTTTCCCAATAGAAATCTATTTCCAGAAGAAGAGAGAAGAAAGGTTACTATATATTCTTGCTATTTCAAGTGTTGTCCAAACCAGCAACAATGGCATCACTTAAGAAGTGCATTAGAAAAGCAGAATATCAAGGTCTATCCCAGAATACTGACCCAATACCTGTTTACATGATTCCCAGGTAATGTTTAATAAGTACAGTAAAATTTAAGAAGCTCTGTAGCACACCAAAGAAAATTAAGAGATGAAGACACAACAGGCAACTTTGTCTTCATGAGTCCCAAACTAACTGAGCTGAGGATTTGGGGTACTTAATAAGTGAAAAATAATCATGCCATTTTATTTTTTTTGAGATTTTATTATTCATTTGAGAGTGTGTGTGTGTGCACGCGCAGGAGCAGGGGGGAGGGGCAGAGGGAGACGGAGAAGCAGGCCTTCCACTGGGAGCCCTACACAGGACTGGATCCCAAGACCCGGGGACCGTGACCTGAGCCAAAGGTAGCTGCTTAACCGACTAAGCCCCCCAGGTGCCCCAATCATGCCACTTTAAATCCCAAAACCTGTATATGGCTTGATATTTTTGATATACAACTTTGTAACTACTATAATAATAAATATTATACCTTCAGAATTCCTATAACAACAATCAGCATTTCTCAAAACATGCATGACTGAATGATGAAATATTCTGCCTTTTATTTCTTGATTTCAAAATCAATAGGAGATGCATTTTTCAATTCATGTGAGAAAAATTTATTGACATAAGAAAATTAATTTGACTTTTGAGGAATATAGTCTGCAATTTTTTTAGAAAAAAATTTAGGAAAATGTGGGAAATACATGAATATGGAAATCCAACACATGAATATGTCAAGTTCAAGACAACCAGTAGTTTAAAAATCCAAACGCACAAGCCCAACTGGAAATAGAATCAGTATCACTGTCTTCGTTGAACAGCACGAAGTTAAACATACAAGTAAAAACATATATTTTTTCAAACCAGCTTTACAGACACCAACTTAGGTAAATGAAGTCACGGTATTATAGAGCCAAAAAGAAAAAAAAGTGGCTTTAGAATAGGTCTAGTATTTATATGTATATAAATAGTTATATGTGCGTAAAAGAGTATATAGCCTAATGTGATTAAACAAAACAAGTGTTTATGACATTAGGAACTTCTGATACATTATAGTTAATTCTAACTGGAAATGGATTTTTGCTACTTCTAAATTGAAGATTTATATAAGTTCTCAACATCGATTTCCAATCTAAACAAAAGGATTATTACCTCTGGCACTGATAGGTCTCTGGGAACATTAATAAAGTTAAAATACTGAGTTAAAACATCTTTGTATAATTTAGAGATCTATTTACTAGTTATACAAAACAGTCTTACCAGTGAACAGAAGGATGTGAAAGACTATATAAACATATTGTCCTAACATAAGTCTGACAGTGTCAATACAATGGATGAAAGCAAATTATTGCACTTTAGATGACATGAATTTTTGCCAAAAGGAGAAGCTATCTGATCCTTACTGAATATAGGAATTTGTACTTATTAGATAATTTTTCTCTAATGAATTAATAGTTTAAATAATGATAGAAATGCAAAAAAAAAAAAAAAACTGCTAGAATAAGCAGCCAGTTTCTGCTTTGTTTTTTTTAAGGAAATCAACATTTCTACCTTCAAATGTAAGACACACTTTTATAATCTACACCTCTTGACAGATCTGAATCCCAAAATGTAGTACTCAAGATGTTTAGGACAACAGGAAAATAACAGGAAACTAAGAGACAGCATACGCATCATGTAAACAAGGATGCTGGCAGCCTATAAAAGCATACCTGGAACCCAAACAACAAAATCACACACACATTCTCTTCCAAAACTGTTAATTCCCAAATTACAAAAGCAGAGGAGAAAATACTCTCTCCCCTTACTTTTCCTCCTTCTATTTGCAGAGTCAACTTTAGGAAACCCTTGTGAAGAAAGAGCCATAGGAGTGCATGCTGTGTAAGGGAAGCAGTGGACAAATGCCTCGGGCTGGTGAGTTTCTTTGAGTGCCTTCAGCAGACTGATCAGGAAAAGCCCAATAAATTCCCTCATTACATTGTCCTTGGTATCAGTTTCCTACTGGCTGCCTTAACAAAATACTTCAAACCAGGAGACTTAAAACAACTGAGATTTATTCTCTCACAGTTCTGGGGGCTAGAAGTACAAAATTATGGCATGTTCCTTCTGAAGTCTGTTGAAGCCGACCTTTCCTTGCCTCTTCTTGCTTCTGGTGGCAGCTGGCAACCTTCGGCAGTGCTTGACTTGTGCATCACTGGAATCTCTCCCTTATTTATCTAATGGCCATCTTCTCCCAGTATTATCCATCTCTTCCTATGTATTTTTCCTCTGAGTCTCTCCTCATCTTCTACAGACATAGTCATGCTGGATTAAGGGCCCACCCTACTCCAGGATGACTTTATATTAACTAATTACATCTGCAATGACCCTGTTCCAAATAAAGTCATATTCTGAGATATTGGGGATTAGAGTTTCATTAGACCAAAGAGGTCATTAGACCTCTTTGCTGATTCGGATGCCTTTTATTTCTTTTTGTTGTCTGATTGCTGAGGCTAGGACTTCTAGACACAATTCAACCCATAACAACTTCCTTTCCTCCAAAAAACTAAACAGGGTAACAATGTAGTGCCTATAAGGAAAAGCTACCTATTTAGAGGAAATACGGTTAGCTATTCCTCACTTTATAGAGCAGATTTAGTCCTGAACTGTAAAATCACTATAGATCAGAGGAAACATTCCCTCCCCACCACCCTCTTTTTTCCTGATGAGATACTGTGGGAGGTGAGCACTCATCTGGGAAATAAGAAACCTAAATTCTGGTCCACAGACACTAAGTGGCTGAATGAACTTGAACAAGTCATCTGACTTTTCTGATGTTCCATTTCCTGCTTCCTTTTTTTAAATTGCCTTTGGAGACGTGTCTAGCAAGGAGTTGCTGTGGCCAAGGTCACAGACGTTGCTGCCTGTGTTCTCCTCTAGGATTTTGATGGATTCCTGTCTTACATTTAGGTCTTTCATCCATTCTGAGTCTATTTTTGTGTACGGTGTTAGGAAATGATCCAGTTTCATTCCTCTGCATGTGGCTGTCCAATTTTCCCAATACCATTTGTTGAAGAGACTGTCTTTTTTCCATTGGATATTCTTTCCTGCTTTGTCAAAGATTAGTTGACCAAAGAGTTGTGGGTCCATTTCTGGGTTTTCTGTTCCATTGATCTGTGTGTCTGTTTTTGTGCCAGTACCATACTGTCTTGATGATTACAGCTTTGTAATCCAGCTTGAAGTCCGGAATTGTGATGCCACTGGTTTTGTTTTTCTTTTTCAACATTCCCCTGGCCCATTCAGGGTCTTTTCTGGTTCCATACAAATATTAGGATTATTTGTTCCAGCTCTGTGAAAAAAGTTGATGGTATTTTGATAGGGATTGCACTGAATGTGTGGATTGCTCTAGGTAGCATAGACATTTTAACAGTATTTGTTCTTTCAATCCATGAGCATGGAACGTTTTTCCATTTCTTTGTGTCTTCCTCAATTTCATTCATGAGTGTTCTACAGTTTTCTGAGTACAGATCCTTTGCCTCTTTGGTTAGGTTTATTCCTAGGTATCTTATGGTTTTTGGTGCAATTGTAAATGGGATCAACTCCTTAATTTCTCTTTCTTTTGTCTCATTGTTAGCATATAGAAATGCAACTGATTTCTGTGCATTGATTTTATATCCTGCTACGTTGCTGAATTCCTGTATGAGTTCTAGCAATTTTGGGGTGGAGTCTTGGGTTTTCCACATAAAGTATCATGTCATCTGCGAAGAGTGAGTTTGACCTCTTTGCTGATTCGGATGCCTTTTATTTCTTTTTGTTGTCTGATTGCTGAGGCTAGGACTTCTAGTACTATGCTGAACAACAGTGGTGATAAGTGGACATCCCTGTCATGTTCCTGACTTTAGGGGAAAAGCTCTCAGTTTTTCCCCATTGAGAATGATATTCACTGTGGGCTTTTCATAGATGGCTTTTATGATATTGAGGTATGTACTCTCTATCCCTACACTGTGAAGAATTTTAATCAAGAAAGGATGCTTACTGGGGCGCCTGGGTGGCTCAGTCGTTAAGCGTCTGCCTTCGGCTCAGGTCATGATCCCAGGGTCCTGGGATCGAGCCCCGCATCGGGCTCCCTGCTTGGCGGGAAGCCTGCTTCTCCCTCTTCCATTCCCCCCTGCTTGTGTTCCGTCTCTCGCTGTCTCTCTCTCTGTGTCAAAATAAATAAATAAAATCTTTAAAAAAAAAAAAAGGATGCTTACTTTGTCAGATGCTTTTTCAGCATCAGTTGAGAGGATCATATGGTTCTTGTCCTTTCTTTTATTAATGTAGTGTATCACAGTGATTGATTTGCAGATGTTGAACCGCCTTTGCAGACCAGGAATAAGTTCCACTTGGTCATGGTAAATGATCCTTTCAATGTACTGTTGGATCTTATTGACTAGTATCTTGGTGAGAATTTTTTTACATCCATGTTCATCAGGGATATTGGTCTGTGATTCTCCTTTTTGGTGGGGTCTTTGTCTGGTTTTGGGATCAAGGTAATGCTGGCCTCATAGAAAGAATTTGGAAGTTTTCTTTCCATTTCTATTTTTTGAAACAGCTTCAGAAGAATAGATATTAATTCTTCTTTAAATGTTTGGTAGAATTCCCCTGGGAAGCCATCTGGCCCTGGGCCCTTGTTTGTTGGGAGATATTTGATTACTGCTTCAATTCCCTTCCTGGTTATGGGTCTGTTCAGGTTTTCTATTTCTTCCTATTTCAGTTTTGGTAGTTTATACATCTCTAGGAATGTATCCATTTCTTCCAGATTGCCTAATTTATTGGCATATAGTTGCTCATAATATGTTCTTATAATTGTATTTCTTCAGTGTTGGTTGTGATCTCTTTCATTCATGATTTTATTTATTTATTTATTTTAAAGATTCCATTTATTTATTTGATAGAGAGAGACAGCGAGAGAGAGAACACAAGCAGGGGTAAGCGGGAGAGGGAGAAGCAGGCTTCCCACAGAGCAGGGAGCCCAATGGGGGGCTTGATCCCAGGACTCTGGGATCACGACCTGAGCCGAAGGCAGATGCTTAACCGACTGAGCCACCCAGGCGCCCCCATGATTTTATTTATTTGGGGCCTTTCTCTTTTCTTTTTGATAAGTCTGGCCAGGGGTTTATCAATCTATTCTTTCAAAGAACCAGCTCCTAGTTTCGCCAATCTGTTCTACTGTTTTTTTGGTTTCTATTTCATTGATTTCTGCTCTGATCTTTATTATTTTTCCTCTCCTGCTGGGTTTAGGCTTTATTTGCTGTTCTTTCTCCAGGTCCTTTATGTGTAAGGTTAGGTTGTGTATTTAAGACCCTTCTTGTTTCTTGAGAAAGGCTTGTATTGCTATATACGTCCCTCTTAGGACTGCCTTTGCTGCATCGCAAAGGTTTTGAACAGTTTTCATTTTACTTCCATGAATTTTTTAAAATCTTCTTTAATTTCCTGGTTGACCCATTCATTCTTTAGTAGGATGCTCTTTAGCCTCAATGTATTTGAGTTCTTTCCAAATTTCCTCTTGTGATTGAGTTCCAGTTTCCCCAAAGCATTGTGGTCTGAAAATATGCAGGGAATGATCCCAATCTTTTGGTACCAGATGAGACCTGATTTGTGACCCAGTATGTGGTCTATTCTGGAGAATGTCCCATGTGCACTTGAGAAGAATGTGTATTCTGTTGCTCATTTCCTGCTTCCTAATCTACGAGACTCCTTGGGCACCCAGCTGGTCAGTAGGTGGGCCATGCGACTCTTGACCTTGAGGTTGTGAGTTCAAGCCCCACATTGGGTGTAGAAATTACTTATAAAAAAGTAAAAACCTTTAAAAAAAATGAAACTCCTCTGCCAGCAATACCTTTCTATTCAGAGTAGCAGACATAATTGAATTAAAATACCACAGCCTTGTTTCAGGCTCTGGACTTCAAGATTTTATATTGTTGTAAAATTTATAATTTCCTTATACTTAAACCAATACTACAGCCTAAAACTTACACAATTGAATTTCACTCTAGAAAATAGTATATGGTATTATGTAGGCCACTACTTTATTTGAAAACAGTAAAAGCTCACCATGTTCTTCTATTTTTTAAATTTTTTTTCATCATGTTCTTTTAAAGCTAGCCATGATATCATCCAATAACCATGATATTTTAGAAAGCACACTGTGTCAGGAATCAAGAATCCTTGATCCCAGTCTTCCTCTAGCTAGCTGGTCCCAGTGTAACTACTAGTGAACTCTCTGGACCTCAGTTTCTTCATTCTTAATCAAGAAAAATGAGACTTTCCCACGACTTCTGCAATTTCTTCTAGCCAAATAGTCAACCAGCCCATCTCTTATTCAACAGGGATGAAATTCAGGTGAGACCTTGCTTTCAGAATGCCACATAAACAAGCTATAGGCATACCTTGGAGATCTTGCAAGTCCAGTTACAGACCATTTCAATAAGGTGAATATTGCAATAAAGCTAGTCAAATAAATGTTGTGGTATATAGTGCATATAAAAGTGCATATAGTGCATATAAAAGTTATGTTTACACTATACTGTAATCTATTAAGTGCATTGTGTCTAAAAAAACAATGTGTATATCTTTTTTTTTTTTTTAAAGACTTAATTATTTTAGAGAGAGAAAGCCTGAGCAGCGGCGGTGGAGGTGAGGGGCAGAGGGAGAGAGAGAGAATCTTAAAAGGCTCCATGCCCAGCACAGAGACTGACAAGGGGGCTAGATCTCACGAACCTGAGATTACAACCCAAGCCGAAGTCAGAGTCAGACGTGCCCGAGGCACCCCAACAACATGTATATCTTAATGAAACAATACTTTATTGCCAGAAAAGGTTAACCACCATGTGAGCTTTCAGCAAGTTGTAATCTTTTGACTGGTGGGGGGCTGATGGCTGCTGATCAGGGTTGTGGTTGCTGAGGATTGGGGTGGTTGTTGTAATTTCTTTTTTTTTTTTCTTTTAATGTAAACTCTGTGTCCAAAGTGGGGCTCAAACTCACAACCCCAAGATCAAGAGTCACATGCTCTACCAACTGAGCAGCCAGGCACCCTTGGTTGTGGGTAATTTCTTAAAATAAGACCACAATGAAGTTTGCCACATCAATTGACTCTTCCTTTCACAAATGATTTCTCTGTAGCATGTGAGGCTGTCTGATAGCATTTTATCTATGGTAGAACTATCAAAATTGAAATCAATCCTCTCAAACCCTGCTGCTATCTTATAAACTCACAAAAGTCACATAATATTCTAAAACTCTTACTGTCATTTCAACAGTCTTCACAGCATCTTCACCAGGAGCAGACTGTATCTCAAGAAACTACTTTCTTTGCTCATCCATAAGAAGCAACTCTTCATCTGTTCAACTTCTATCATGAGGTTGCAGCAATTCAGTCACATCTTCAGGCTCCACTTCTAATTCTAATTCTCTTGCTCTTTCCACCACATCTGCAGTTCCTTCCTCCACTGGAGTTTAAACCCCTCAATGTCATCTATGAGGGATGGAGTAACTTCTTCCAAACTCCTATTCATGTTGATACTTTTACCTCTTTTCATGAATCACAGATGTTCTTAATGGCATCTAAAATGATGAATTCTTTCCAGAAGGTTTTCAACTGACTGTCCAGATCCATCAGAGGAATCACTATCTATGGCAGCTATAGTCTTACAAAATATATTTCTTCCAGGCTTTGTAGTTCCATTTATAGAGCACAGGCAGAATAGATTTAGCATAACTCTTTGGATCCCTGGGATTTTCAGAACGGTAAATGGTAAATGAGCATTGGTGTCAACTTAAAGTCACCAGCTGTATTAGCCCCTAATAAGAGAGTCAGCCTATCCTGTGAAGCTTTGAGGCAAGGCATTGACTTCTCCTCTCCATCTATGAAAGTCCTAGAAGGCCTCTTCTTCCAGTATAAAGCTGTTTCATCTACAATGAAAATCTGTTGTTTAGTGTAGCCACTTTCATTCAGTATCTTAGCTAAACCTTCTAGATAACTTGCTGCCACTTCTCCATCAGCACTTGCTGCTACACCTTGCACTTTTATTGTTGTGGAGATGGCTTCTTTCCCTAAACCTCATGCACCAAACTGCTAGCTTCAAACTTTTCTTCTGCAGTTTCCTTACCTCTCTCAGCCTTCATAGAATTAAAGGATTAGGTTTTGACTTAGAGGAATGTTGTGGCTAATATGGTCTTATATTTAACCACTAAAAATTTCTCCATATTAACAATAGGCTATTTTACTTTCTTATCATTCACATGTTCACTGGAATGGCACTTTTAATTTCCCTCCAGAACTTTTTCTTTGCATTCGTAACTTGGATAACTGTTTAGCACGAGAGGCCAATCTTTTGGCCTATCTCAGCTTTTGACGTGCCTTCCTCACTAAGCTTATTTATTTCCAGCTTTTGATTTAAAATGAGAGACATGTGACTCTTCCTTGAACACTAAGGGCCACTGTAGGGTTACTAATTGGCCTCCTTTCAATATTGTTGTGTCTCAGGGAATAGGGAGGCCCAAGGAGAGAGGGAGAGAGATGGGGAATGGCCCATCAGTGAAGCAGTCGGAACACACACATTTATCATTTAAACTCATGGTCTTACAGGGGTGTGGTTCATGCTGTCTCAAAACAATTTTAATAGCAACATCAAAAATCACTGATCAGGGCGCCTGGGTGGCTCAGTTGGTTAAGCGACTGCCTTCGGCTCAGGTCATGATCCTGGAGTCCCTGGATCGAGTCCCGCATCGGGCTCCCTGCTCGGCGGGGAGCCTGCTTCTCCCTCTGACCCTCCCCCCTCTCATGTGCTCTCTCATTCTCTCTCTCTCAAATAAATAAATAAAATCTTTAAAAAAAAAAAATCACTGATCAGAGATCACCATAACAAATATAATAATAATGAAAAAGTTTGAAATATGGGGAGAATTACCAAAATGTGACACAGGGACACAAAGTGAGCAAATGCTGTTAGGAAAATGGCCCAGAAAGACTTGCTTGACACAAGATTGCCACCAGCCTTCAATCTGTAAAAAAAAAAAACAAAGTATCCACAAAGTGCAATAAAGCACAGTGCAATAAAATGAAGTGTGCCTAGATGCAATTTGGGATTGGTTTGGTTATTTAGGTAAAAGTCTCTTTCTTGCTTAAGGTAATTAGAATCTTCCCAATTCTAGGGGCGCCTGGGTGGCTCAGTCGTTAAGCCTCTGCCTTTGGCTCAGGTCATGATCCCGGGGTCCTGGGATCGAGCCCCACATTGAGCCCCACATCGAGCCCCACATTGGGCTCTCTGCTCGGCGGGAGGCCTGCTCCTCCCTTTCCCACCCGCCCTGCTTGTGTTCCCTCTCTCGCTGCATCTCTCTCTGTCATATTGGGTGAATAAAATCTGAAAAAAAAAGAATCTTCCCAATTCTAGCACAAAGATGTGTATTTTCACCTATAGCAGTGAACAATTTTAATATATACTCCTAATGCTAAGATATAGATCCAAAACATTTCAGGATGTGACTAGTAAATAAGGAATATATCTGGTTTCTTAAACTTAGGACAACAAACATTAATTCATAGAGTAGTTGAGCCTTGGTTGGTTGGAGTCAGAAGAGAATAAAACTTCTAAAAAGATCTGGCTCTTACTCAAGAGCAGCTGTGAAGTCACCTGCCTGCTTATTTATGGGAAAGATACCACTGACTCTGGCTTACATAAATGGAGGGAGGAAGATGATAGGCAAGTCAAAATGTTCCTTCGAAGGGAAGCTGAATATTTCTCTGTTCGCCTTAATGTTGTTCACTTTAAAGATAATCTCCAATTTAGTGTTAACACTAGATTCTCTCAAGAGTAAAAAGTGAACCTGGGATATTTCCATTTGGGGCAACGCTACTAAGGTACACAATAGAAAAACCTGGAGAAAAACACAGTACAAAATTCAGGCAAATATCCCCTCTTATTACACAGTGAAATTTCTTTCCAAAATACCTTTGGCTCAGTTCTAACGGAATACAACATAATAGAGTTCTGTTACCTCAGGGTATTATCTCCACCATTCTATGCTTCTTTGACAGTTAGCTTTCTTGATTCAATAAAGGAGAAGAAAATTGCTCCAATTTAAGGAAAATCTATTAACTTGTTTAGTTCTCTAAGGTATGATTCTTCAGTACATTGAAGCACTAGCTAACAAAACAACATCATAGAAATCGAAAAGCTCTGACCAGGTAGAACCTGGAGTATATATTCCTACATTAGGGGAAAGATTGTATGTCTGTCTGCCTTAACCTTCTTCTTCATAAGCCCATGCAGGGTGATTTGTGAAGTGGAGCAATGGCACACGTGTATTTTGCTTTGGCCCGTCACACAAAATACCATCCTGTGAAGCTCCTGTGATATGCCAGGTACTGTGCAAGGTCTCTTTATGTTCATCTACCTTGTTTATCCTTACAGCCACTTTCAAAGACAGATGTCACACTTACCTTTAGTTGGGAAAACTGTTGTCAAGAAGGGTAAGCAGCTGTCCCAAATCAGACACCTGTCAAATTAAAGCCTAATGATTCACATCCAAGACTGTCTGGATTTAAAGTCCTAGAATTTTATTATAACACTACACATATTATTAATTAACTCCTCATCTGAACTGAGGTTTTGTCTTCAGAAAGCCCCAAGGTAGAGTAAAATTCATTCTTCCACACCGGGACTCCACAAGAACTAGACACTAGAATGGCAAATACTGCTAGAAGAGAAGAGGTTCGAGGATCTAAAATATCGGGTTCGGTTGGGAGCAGCTCTGAGCTCCAAAGGAAGGAGTAGGAAATTCAAAGGCAGACCACTACGCGTCGTCTTCACAAAGGTAAACCCGGCCATCAGCAGCAGCGGCTCATACAGGGAGAAAGGTCCATGAGAGCAGAACTGCCAAGGGAAGGCTGAGGTAGGCCCAGGAGAAAGGACCTGGTTCCAAGGGGGAAGACGAGGTCACAGCACAGTGCTCTTCCAGGATCCCAGCCCACTGGGAGTGCCTCAGTGAATGTACTTGGACTAGTATGACAGTTGGATGACGCCTCTGAACACCAAGCTAATTAACCCCTTCGTGGGATGGGAGAAACATTTTAGCTCATCCTTTCTTCAGCTTGTAAGTCATAAATAATGATCACAACAATCAATTAAATGGAAGTGGGGAAGCTGCCTGACCTTAAAACAGCTCTGGTGCACAGTAGGCATTTTGGATTTTAAACTTCTAACATTCATCTATTCAGTCATCAAACTGACAAACAAATGTTCATTTTATATAACACTAAGTGCTGTGTATACCCTGAGAGAATCAGAACTAAATCCATTAAATTTTCAATAGTCATACACCATTACGCCATGTGCTATTGCTAGATCCTTCAGGGTCATGATGATTATTAGCTCTTTTCTTTCCATACGTCTCTCTACATACTTTCTCAAAGAGATCATTCATTTCCTTAGCTTCAATTAGCAACCCTATGATAATGATTCAAATATCTATTATCTCCAGTCCTACTTTTTCTCATCTCCTTGCCCTTATGCTCAATGACATCACAGATATTTTACTTAGTAAGTTCTCCAGCTTTTAAAAGCTGTTATTTCTAGGGGCGCCTGGGTGGCTCAGATGGTTGAGCGTCTGCCTTCGGCTCAGGTCATGATCCCGGGGTCCTGGGATCGAGTCCCGCATCGGGCTCCCTGCTCCTTGGGAGCCTGCTTCTCCCTCTGCCTCTCTCTCTCTCTGTCTCTCATGAATAAATAAATAAAATCTTTAAAAAAAAAAAAAAAGTAAAAGCTGTTATTTCTAAAAAGAACTCCTCATCTTTCCCCATGTACCTCACCCCACTCCCCATACCTTCCTTCCTTCTGGAATTTCTGATCTCTGTTGAAAGAACCACTCTCCTCACCCATTCATTCCTTGCCTCAGTTATGAAGTCTTCTCCATGCCAGTCAGTTATAAAGTTTTCTCACTCTGTTCTGTAAGACCCTTCTGGTACCTGACCCTTTCCCTCCATTCCCATTGCTACCCTCCTAGTCTGGATTTTTATCCTGTCACATAGTTCTTACTTTCTTTCACCGATTCCAAAATCCTAGCTTAGGCCTCAACTCCTCCATAAAGCTGTTGAGCCATTCTACTCTTCATTGATCCCTGCCACTCTGGAGTTCCCTCAGCATTTGTTCTATCTCATGGTGTCTGTTCTAGTTTATGATTGCCTCCTTGGTATTTCATCCCATCCCACTGCACTCCCAATGATCACAATGCCTGGTCCAACCTGGGTACGAATAGATTCTCAAAAAATACTTGGGCATGGTGACTAACATAACATAATAAAATTTAAATAAATAAATAAATAAAGAGCAGATGATTAAAATAAAAAAAAATACTTGGGCAGTGATTAACATTTGGGCACTGCTATATACTCAGTCTGTCCCCCCTCTAATTAATATGGTGAAGCCCTAATACCCAATGTGACTATCCAAAGTACAGGATCTCTAGAAGTGAATTTAGGGTAAAGAGGTCAAAAGCGTAGTGCCCTAATCTGGTAGGATTAGGGCCTTAGAAGAAGAGGATGGGCGATTTCTCCCTCTGTCTCTCTCTTTCTCTCTCTCTCTGCCAAAAAGCTGGCCATCTGCAAGCCACCAGAACCCAACCACTGGCCTCCTACTCTTGGACTTGCCAGCCCCCAGAACTGTGAGAAAATAAATATCTACAGTTCAAGCTTCCCCGTCTACAGCATTTTGCTATGGCGGCCTGTCAGTATAACCAGTACTTATCCTTTATGATCAATGCTTCATCCTCATGAAAGAAAAGAAAGGCTACCATACAAAGTATTTGTTTTCTATATGTGAGGTAGCAACTGAGAGGATGGTCATAATTAATGAAGCTTCCTCCTGGCTATGGAACTTCTAAAGAAGGTGTCTGTGTCCAGCTTTCTGGACACTGGACTAGTTTTCCCTACTCCACCCACTCAGCCATGAAGTATGGATGAGCTAATAAAGAATAAGCCCCTGGTCAGCTCTGACTGGTTACGTTGGCTACCCTGAATCATTCAAGGATAGGCAAATGACCCAGTGCCGACCAGGGATGGATGTAAGATTTTTGTGAGGATTTCTGGGAAATTTCCTCGTTCTTAGCACCAAGTTACCTATTTATTTACTATACAGGAAGCAAGGCTAAAAATGAAGCAGATACCGAGAGGGGCAGAGTTGACAGACTCAAAAGAGAAGTAGAACTGGAGCCTTGATCTGATTATGCCTGAAACCTGATCTCCCACTGCACTTTTTGACTCTGTGAGCCAGTAAATTTCCTTCATTGCCAATTTGAATCTGGTCTTCAATTACACACAACCAGAAACATCTTTCTTATAGAAGGGAGAGCTAAGCTAAACCCATTACAATGGGGAAATTATTATTCACAGGAGGGAATTCAGAACTTTTCATTCTTTGTGTCTCACTCTGACCCAATTCATACCCCAAATGCTTTTTAAGGACATTTGTAACTACTCTCCAATACTGTATCTCTGTCAATGCTAGTCCATTCCACAGCCTGAGGCACTCTGAGTACACTAAATTGACATTACATTAATTTGTCCTCTCAGAACAACAAACTCGTCTCTGATCAAATAAATAAAACAAGGGGATGAACAGGCAAGGCAGTTATAAAGTTTTCTCACTCTGAATAGGCAAGGCAATGGCACATATTTAGGAAGACCAAAACCCCACGAAGAAGAATTAAGGAATAATCATAAGACAAAAAGTCTGGGTCCCACTGTCTTAGAAGCAGACTCAGAGTCAGCAGTATAAAAACCGAGGAAGACAATTAAGCAGCAGGAGATCCAGAGCCATATATTTTTGTCATGGTTGAGATAATAACACTTATACTAAATTCTGTTGCTGGTGCAGAGCCTATTTTTTTTTTTTTTAAATCATTCTCAGTAGGAAAGTCCAAAGAAGATCTAATGACCACAGATTAAGATCCATGAAGAAAAATTTAAAATCAGGATAATAGATCTCAGGGATCACAAAATCGAGTGCTCTCAGTGAGCAGGCAAGTACTATGTATGAGCAGACTGTGCAGGGGAGTGGCGAGGACTGAGGCTCGGTGCTCTGTCCACAGGGCATGGACTGTACCCAGCTCCAGGTGATTGCCGCCCTATAGAAATGTTAGCCTCGTGTTGTCAGATTTTCCAGTTTTTTTTCAAGAGAAACTGGAAATGTGTGCATATAGAGTATGTGTGTGTAAAATCAGCTAATCAGAAAAAAAAAAAAAAATCACCGTTCAGTCCCAAAAAAGGAAAAGAAGAAAAAAAGAAAGTCAGGGAGCTATTTCTCTGAGTTTTTCTGTAGGGAAGTCAACTTAAAGGAACCTGGGGAGCAGATCATTTGAGCATTGTTTTCCAACTACATTCACTTCTCCTCTCCCCCCACATCTTGAGAATACTCTGTGCAGGGCACGTGTAATTAGTCAGAACACAACCAGCATTAGAGCAGGGCTTCTTTACCTTCAGTGAATATACAAGAAATACCTGGGTCTCTTGTTACAATGCAGATTCCCAGGCAGCAGGTCCTAGGGTGGAGCCGGAGTGTATGTTTCTAAGGGGCTCCCAGAGATTGTGATGCTGCTTATTCACTCTTCGAGTAGCAAGATTTTATAGTAGGTTTTTCTAGCTTTTTCTGACCACAACCTAAAATTAAAAATACATTTTACTTGGCAACCTAGAACAAATACACAAAATAAACATATAATTGAAATGGAGACAAAAGTTACTATAAGGGTTATGCTTGATATTTTTTATTTGATTCCATTGCTTTATCTTATCCTATTGTATTATATTTTATCTTTTTAAATGCTGGTTGTGACTCATTAAATAGATTTTATGACCCACTAATAGGCTATGACATAAAGTTCGAAAAACACTTCTATTCCATTTTTATTCCAACCCCTTCTATACATTTTTTTTAAGATTTTATTTATTTATTTGAGAGAGAATGAGATAGAGAGAGAGTATGAGAGGGGGGAGGGTCAGAGGGAGAAGCAGACTCCCCGCTGAGCAGGGAGCCCGATGCGGGACTCAATCCCAGGACCCTGGGATCATGACCTGAGCCGAAGGCAGTCACTTAACCAACTGAGCCACCCAGGCGCCCTATACATTTTTTAAATGTATCTTTCCGTCTCTTCAAAGAACAAAACAAGAAGACAAAAATCTGTAAATGTTGCCTGAGGAACGTAGGTCAGCACAGATGACAGTCATAGCTCATTGGGGTTGAACACTTACTATTTACCAGGAGCGTGGTTAAGCCCATGTGCTCTGGACCACAAAGCAGGATTCTAATCCCAGCATAGGCACCTACAAGCTGTGAAACCTTAGGCAAGTTACTTAACCACTCTGTGCCCAGTTTCTGCATATGTAAAAAGGAGATAACAATTACACAAATGCCTCATGAGGCTTTTGTGATGATTACTGTATATTTACAGCTCTACATGGATAGGACAATGTAGTGCACACAGCAAGTATCATAGAAGTATTTGCCATTGCGATATTATTACTAAGTACTTCACAGAATTTCTATCACTTAGCTTTCCAATAATCCTAAGGAAGAGTATAACAGAACTGTTCAGTGGGTCAGCGTACAGCTGTTCCCACGTACTTCTCTGTTGACAGAATTGCTCTTTATTCAGGGTATCCATCCCTCACAGGTGACTAAGGAGAGAATCCTAGTTGATAAGTGATGACAATAAACCCTCTCCACTTGCCAGTGATGGGTAAAGAAAGATCATGTGAATTAATTCTAGCCAATGAACCACAAGGCATCTGGGAAATATTTCCTCTCCCTTAAAGGAAAACGGAAGGAAAAAACATCCTATCTTCTTCCACTGAATGCTGTTATGTCTAGAAGTGATACCAGAAACGGCAGCATGCATTCAGCAACGACAAGGGTGGCCGGTAGAGGACAAAGTGAAAGGAATGCTCACTTATACAAGTGACCATGGTTACCACCCCCATTGTGGATGGGGAAGGTGAGGGATAAAACATGGATAGGAAGTTCTCAAAAATCACACTCAGCAAGTCGCCCGTTCTTTATCCACTATGCTACAATAGCCCCATTTTAAAGAACATAATTATTTTTTTTAAACACCCTGATGACATGACTTGATAGATATCCAAAGTATTTCCAGAATCAGCCGTCCATCTCAAGACCTTTAAGGCAGTTAACATGGTCATTTGCTGGGGTTAGGTAGGTTGTGATCCTGGTAACATGTACAGCATTGATATATTTTCGTTTATGCCATACTCTGCCACTTTGTGCATGTTTATCACTTTGCAACTATTCTCTTCTCATTACATGTCTATAGATTAGTTTCTAACTAGGCTGTCAATTCCAAAATTATTCTGATAAACAACCTTAAGCCAAGGTGTTATTGACTAATAATAGATTAACACACCCCTGTTTCTAGACTGTCTTTGTTTTTAACATGCATCTTCCCTAAAAGAATTTAAATACTCTGGAATTTCAGAGACTCTGGCAGGGATGTAAGACATAGTAGGGAGGAAAGGTGACCACTTTGACCTCTAACAATAACACCCCTTAAGGAGCTGCCTTGGCCTCTGAGTTTTTCTTCGAAAACCTAGCAGATGTAATATTCTCCATGGCAACCTCTCTTATTAGTCCAGTGAACACAGGAATACCGAAATTAAAAAGTCTTACACAGGCATGATGTTTAAAATGTACTAAGTCATTTTACAAAGTCACAACAACCTCATTTGTTTTTGTGAATCAATACTTTGATTCTAAGAAACACACTTTGATTTCACATTTTCAAATCTCTGAACTGTTAGTTAGTAGTACCTTGCTATCCTTGTCGGCCAGGCAGGAATCACGATGCACTTGCTGTTGTCGGTGCACAAACTTTTCGTTCTTTCTGGTGGCAACACTGAAAACTCGAAACCCATGTCATTTCAGGACCAGTTGAGTCGCAGCTCTTGTCCAGAAGCCTTCTGATGACACCTTTTGATAAGATTTTTAAAAAGCCACAGCATCAAGACTTGTAAATAGTGTTAGAAGCTTGGCGGGGAGGAATGCATAGTACTTACAGTAAAGCTGTCTTTTTTGAAAATGCTGCATTAACATCCAATATCCAAACACATTGATAAATGTGATTCAAAAGTAAATCTAAAAAGCTGGGCTCCAAGGAAAATTTCAGAATACCTTAACTGATTATTTGGTTTCTATTTTCCTTTTTCGATATACAAGAGTAAAGTGCTGGGGCGCCTGGGTGGTGCAGTCAGTTAACCATCTGACTCTTGGTTTCAGCTCAGGTCGTGATCTCAGGGTAGTCAGATCAAGCCCCATGTAGGGCTCCACGCTGAGCGCAGAGTCTGCTTGAGTTTCTCTCTTCCTCTCCCTCTGCGCCTTCTAACCCTCCTTTCTCTCTCTAAAATAAAAAGAAAATTTTAAAAAGAGTAAAGTATGACAAAAATTTATATCTAACTCTAAAAGAACTTTTTCAAATATTAAAAGCAGAGCTCAGGGTCATGAGTTTAAGTCCCATGTTGGGCGTAGAGCTTACTTAATAAAAAAAAAAAAAAAAAAGCTAACTTTAAAAAACCACAAATATCAAAAGTAAGCAATAATTCTAAGTGATAAAAAGAATTATGTCATACTTTAATTGGCATCATTTTTTCCTTTTTTTTTTTTTTTTTGAGGTGAGGGTCATGTTTCTTTTTTCCATGTAGATATCCACATCTTCCAAGACCATTTATTTAAAAAAAAAAAAAAAAAAAAGCTATCCTGCATTGAATTACTTTCTTATCTTTGTAAATAAACAAACAAAAAAATCAATTGATGTTTTGAATGTGGGTCTATTTCTGGACCCTTAATCTTGTCCATTGACCTAGATGTCCACACCTGGTTTTTTTTTAGTTTTTATTTTAATCACCCAGTGCTTATCACGACAAGTGCACTCCTTAATCCCCATTGCCTATTTCACCCATCCCCTCACCCATCATTTTTCTTTCTTAATGATACCTAAAATAATGGTGCATCTTCAAGTCAAAGACATCTTGAAGTGTATGAATATGATGTTATTCACAGAAGAGCTAACAGGATCAGAAAGGCGAAATGACTTACGCACACATGCAAGCACACACACAATTTCCACAGGACTAGAAGACAGGTCTTTTCTACGCACTGCAATATTCTGCCTCTCTTTTGATGAGTATCTGGGCATGAACCAGTTTCCTAAGGCTCCCTCTAATCCAAAAATTCAATTTGGGGACAGTATTTGCCACCCATAGCCTGCTATGTATATTGTTTCTCTAAGACATAGGGCATATGAAATGGAAAATGACAGGGCAGGGGTACTGTTTTCTCTTAAGATAAATCACTATGAGAGAAGAACTTGATTGTCCAGATTGTAGGCCGGGACTGCGATCTGTGAGACACAGATTGTCTATGTTAGAGAAAAAGCCACATGGTGCACACGTGCTCGGTCTACTGTGACACGTATGCTCCATCGGGGCCTCTCGGCCCTTGCAGAAAGTTGTGTGCTTTTGCTAGGCTGACGTGCAAAACACAGAGTGCAAAACGTTCTGATGATCTGACGATTATGTTTCAGAGTTTAGTTTCAGTGATCAATTGTGTAAAGGAAAGATCAAAATCTTCCAAGATTTAAAATGTGAAAGTGCCTAAAGGGAATTCTAGTGTGATCCCACAGTGTTTGTTAGCTCAGATTCTTATAAGCTCCTGCTGGACTTGCAAGTGAACATTTCTCTGAAAGAAAAAATATCCTGGGGGAAAAGCTGGAAACAATATTAAGGGCTCCTGGACTATGTGATGGTGCTGAAGTGCTTGGAGTTTAAGAAATGGGCCTAGCAAAGATTGTATTTTGCAGTCTACATTCAGAATGTATGCTTTAAATTAAAAACAATAAATCTTTCTACACTCCAGTTTTCTGCCAATAATGATTTGGAAACTGAAGCACAGATCACTCAGTTGAACAGATCTATGAAAGGGTAAGGACAAACAAAATCCAAGGGAATTTTTCGTGCCATGAAGCCTTTGAGAGCAGTCTGCCAAAAGGACAGTTTATGGTTATCCTGACTTAGGGAGGCGGGCAGGTCTTGAGGAAGTGGGGGCAGGGACAAGGGAAAGCCTTATGTACTACCAAAAGACTAAAAGATCCACTCTTAATCAGACCAGTAACATTAAAATGCTTATTTTAATTTGACTTTACCTTCTTTAAAGCAAGTTATGAACTATTTAACAAACTTATTTAGGGCTAGATTTTTTGTCCACCTGTGAGCGCCAACAGCTAGTTAAATTTAGGGATTTTTTTTTTTTTAAGATTTATTTTTAAGTAATCTCTACACTTGATATGGGGCTCAAACCCACAACCCCAAGATCAAGAGTCACATGCTTCACTGACTGAGTCAGCCAGGCAACCCAAATTTAGAGATATTTATTTTTTTTTATTTTTTTATTTTTTCAAATTTAGAGATATTTAGATGGTAATTTACTGAACGCAATTTTTTGCCAGTCCTCAATTATAAAGCATTTAGTGGACTCTTCTAATAGCCTTAAACATGAATTATTTTTTGTGTGAATCTAAAATATCCAGGCCCTGTACCAAAACATCAACTCAAGTTCTTTCATTTGTACTCTTCCTTCAAATAATTTGGTAACTTCCCCAAAATAAATAAAATTTTAAAACAATAAAATAATATAATTCAGGCCCTATGTTCAAGAAGAGGAAAAAATAATCATCAGCCAAAATGCTTCTAAGTTATTGTCAGTATTTGTTTGCAATCTGCCTCCTTCCTCTTAAGGAAATGTTGTGTAAATAATCAGGAGCATATCTCACTTGTTCTGGGAGATTGTGTCAGAGTTAAAAGAAGAAAGCCTTGAGAAATATCTTTTTAAAAAGTTTAGGCAAAAAAGGTTTTCTGGGGGGCGCCTGGCTGTACAGCATGCTACTCTGGACCTCAGAGTTGTGGGCTCAAGCCCCATGTTAGGTGTAGAGATGACTTAAAAATAAGATCTTTAAAATTAAAAAAAAAAAGGGGGGGGGTTTGTTGTATTTTTCTTTCCTACAGTGATAGAAGGTTTTTAGAAAACTTAGTTTAAAATAATGAAACATAAGATTTGACAACAGACAAAACCCCTTTTCCAAATCAGTGTCCTTTTTTCCTCATTACCCACAAAACTTGAAATTTCAATGGTCCAAAAACATTCAGTTTTGTTGTGCTTTGCATCTCAATTATTTTCAGAGAAGCCAGTCTGGAAATTTTGAACATTCCTCAGATAATTTCAAACAAATGAATATCTATGTTTCATATAGACCAGTTTTCAACAGGGGCGATTTTGCATCTCCCCTACCCTTGCCAAACTCCAGGGGACATTTGGCAATGTCTGGACACAATTTTGGTTGTCATAACCCAGGGAGAAGGGAAGATGCTATGGGCATCTAGTGGGTAGAGATCAGGGAGGCTGAGCCTCCTATAGGATTATAGCCATCCTATAAAACACAGCACAGCCCCTCTAACAAAGAATTGTCCCATCCAAAATGTTCATAGCGCTGAGGTTGAGCAACCTGGAAACAGACATATCTTTGCTTCTCTTTATTTGAAGAATAGGATGTACCACAGGTCCTGTGGGGTGCAATTTAGCACACACAGAGAGAGAACAATGTGACACACACTTTTCCTGCCATGTGCACTGCTGGCCCCCTAGACTATTCCACCATAAATTCTTGCTTGGACTACTCCAACAGCTTCCTCGCTGGCCTCCTGTTTCTACTTCTGCTCTTTCTATTCCCTTCCCTCCTGGAGCAGCCAGGGTGGCTTAAGTGACAGGTATTTTCCCTTGCTATAGACCACATTAAGGTCAATATCATCTGAGACCCTGCAGATCCACCTTCTGCCTCGCTCTCCTCTAAGCCACACTGGTCTCTTAGTTGTTCATTTTGCTCCCTTTATCCCTTCCTATCATTCAGATCTAATCTCAGTTCCAGGAAGCCTTCTTTATCCATCTGCACTAGATGAGCTCAATCTGCTAGAAACCCTCACAGCTCCCTATACTTTTCTCTTAATATTCTTCATAATTTGCAGTATATGTTTGGGTAAATTTTTTTTAAATATCATCTTTCTATGCCAGTTGACCCTAAGTGTGCGAGTACAGAGTCAACTACCTAATTTGCTTCTTGTTACCTCAACAAGGCCCAGCCCAGTACCTGATACAGAGCTCAGTTAATGTTATCGAATGAATAAATCCCAGGTTTCGCCTTCTAGAATAGATGGCTGACACAACTGATGCAGTTGGAATGAATGTCTCCTATGTTTACCAATATACCAATATAATGCTTGCTAAGGAAGGGGAAACACTGAAAGACATAGTTTACAAGGCAAAAGTTGAGCTCGAGTTTAAACTGCTTTGCAAGGCAAAAGAAGAATTTACAAGGCTTGGAGACATGGATGACTTGGGAGAGAAGAGAACTGTGGTGTCAAAAATATAACTAGAAGCAATATGTTTGGGAGACCATGGAAACTCTCTATGATAGGAATTAACTGCTAGATTGTAGGAGAGTGACAGTAAGGATTTTGAAGTTGTTTCCTGTACTGTGCAGCTCTGTAACCCTTTACTGTTAATACAAATTCCAATTCTAATAAAGCCTTTGTGCACTTGACCTTGTATCAGTGATGTTTCGTGAAATGGGAGTAAACCAGGCTGTGTCCAATGCTGGGAATAGGATGGGAAAAAAGACACCAGAGAGGGGCAGAGCCTGAGATCTCAAGAGAGAACGGCAAATTGGTAAAGAATGAAGAGAAATGTAAGTAAGCCCCTCAAGGATGACTGAAGATATTGAGATCGATGCTGAGTTTCCCCCATATTTATAAAAAGGGCTTGAGTTGTTCTTCTGTCGATTTGAAAGGTCTAGTCGCTCCTGAGCAGGCACTACCTGGACACTGTCGTCTGGGTTACATAACAGTGTGGAATGAAGAAAGACTGGGTTAAACTAGATGATATCTAAGGGCTCTTTTTTGAACATTTCCCCTCTTTATTCTAACATAATTAAAGGCTGAAGCATAAATCTGAGAATAATTGCTTTTAATGTTAATATGTGAATATGTGTGTGTTTCCTCCGGCATGTCCCAAGTATTATTTCTTTTGTCCCTCTAACACGCATCCGACAAACAGGCAAAAGAAAATCATACTTAACCTTTATTCTGAAGTTCCCAGAAAGGTTTACAACTTCCTAACTAAAAGTCAGCATGACTCATTATGGCAAGAAATGGGAAAAAGAGTCAAAACTTCTTCACATCTAGCATTTATATAGTACTGTTAGCTAACACATACACGCCTGATTCTGTTTTTCAGTGCTTTCATATATGAATTCACTACATCTTATCAACTCTACAAGGTATCCCCATTTCACAGAAAAAAAGAATTTTTCGACACAGAGAAGTTAAGTAACTTAAAGTCACACAGCTACTAAGTGGAGAGTCAAGATTAGAACCTAGGCAGTCAACCTCTGGAGGCTACACACTTAACCAATGTGTACTATGCCTCAGTGTGATTAACTTCATACTGATTGGCTTTTTTTTTGAGAGATTTATTTATTTGTCATAAAGAGAGAGAGAGAAATAGCAAATGCGCACAAGCAAGGGGGAGCATCAGGAGAGGGAGAAGCAGGGTCCCTGCCGAGCAGGGAGCCCGATGCGGGGCTCGATCCCAGGACCCTGAGATCATGATCTGAGCCGCAGGCAGATGCTTAACCGACTGAGCCACCCAGGTGTCCCCCGACTGGCTTTTGAAAGTGGCACAGTGCTAGGTGAAACACAAGATGACATCTCAGTTAATGCCATCTCTGTCCTTCATTTGCTCAATCCAGAGACACATCCTTGAATTCTTTCTTACATCCCACATCTAATTTATTAGGAAATTTCTGTGGCTCTGCATTCAGAATATATCCAGACTGCAACTGCTTCTCATCCTCTTCACTGCTACTGACTGCTGTGGTCTACCTAAACTTCGGGACCTCCTCGCTATATTACTGCGCTGACCTCCCAAACATTTTCTCTGCTTCCAGCCTTGCCCTCTAGTAAGCTACTCTCAACACGACAGCTAGAGTGATCTTTCAGAAACAAAAGTGAGATCGAATCACTTCTCTGCTCAAGCCCAGTTAATGGTTCCCTATTTCGTTCATAGTGAAAGCCAAAATTGTTAGAGTGGTGTATGAGGCTTCTTACTCTCAAAACCTCGTCGTTCATCATGGTGACTTCCTTCTCCCCGACCTGAGCCATCTGGCCGCACTTCATTGATCATTTGCTCTTCCTCTCCTTGAATATTCCACGCAGGCTCTCTGCCTTTGGGCTTCTGCCCTTGCAAGTCCCTCTGCCTGGAATTCTGCATGGTCATTTGCCTCATTTTCTGAAAGTCTTCATCCAAATGACAGGCCTACCGTGAAACCCTATGTAAAATTATAAATAGCTACTGCCCTGGGCCTGTGGAATCCTATCTCTCACTCTCTGTATATTTTCCCATGTGTATTTTCCCGTGGGACCTAACAATTTTTGATATAATACATAATGTACTCTTTAATTATTGTACTTGCTGTTTATCTGTCTTCTCTACTGGAACGTAAGCTTATCGGCACTAAATGCACATTAAGTGCCATACAGATTTGTCAATGAAACAAATTTGATGATGAATGAATGAAAAGGTGGTCATAGTTAGTAACCCCAAGGAATGAGTGCAGCTAGTTTTTAACCTCAGGAAGTTGTCCATGGAAGTATATGAAATGTATTACGATTGGGCACATCTGTTTTTTGGCATGTAGATATAAGTATTTAAAATTTTAGGAAGCTAAATTTGCCTTCCCATAAATCACCAGCATTAAAACATAAATTGGAAAGCAATGAGTATTACCACTTTTATTGTGAAATTCTCATGCCAGCACAATACCCACACATCCTTTCTCTTTTGGCCTTCAAGGCCCCCAAAAGGAACAGTATAGAAAAATTATATACAGGCAAATTTTGTTTTCAGAACGCTTCATCCTCCCTGTCTGCTCAGCACATCCTTGAAAATTTTCTTCTCCCAGAGGATCACTCCACCGAAGCCTTGTAACCTTGGGATAACTCAGAGAAATGCATTGAGGTGAGTGGTAGGAAGGACTCTTCCACGGGGGCTGTGCACACCATCAGCACCTAAACTGTTGTCCAGGACAACTGCATCAGGATTCCTGGGACTCTAGCCATTCCTAGAATCCCTGGATGTTTGTATTTTAGCTTGTTTCTGGTATGTTTCTTAAATCGCTCTGATTTAAGAACCACTGTTTTAGTTTAGACTTTTCCTGATCTTTCTCCCAGGTTCAAATTTGCCCTTCCCAATTCTCACTTCCTTGTGCCTGATGCTCTGCCAAGGCTAATCTTCTGAGAGATGTTTAGGCAATAATTATGGATAGTATTTTAATGTGTTAACTCCCAAGATCCCCTGTCCATAATTGCATTCAAAACCTTTCCACAAACGTGAAAACTCGCTAACTTGGTAGCCAACTCGAGGGACTGTCTGTCCTCCAGCAGCCTCACAGGGGAGAGGATTTGTGAAAGCTCTCTCCCACTCAAGGCAATTCTTGTTCTTTAATGTCCTGCTCTGGGTGTGAGGCTGAGGGGAAGGATGCTTCTCTCTGTGGGAAATAGTTCTTCTTTCCAGTGTCTTCTCATTTAAGTCATGTATTTAGAAATAAAAACCATGTTCTTGTATATCCTGTTTATATTTTATTTTACCACCTTCCAGTTTGATTGAGACAAAACCAGGAGAACCTTAGTTAGAGCAGCATAAATTAAATTTGAACTTGATCCTTAATATTTGCTGGGTTACATCATATACTGACATGGGTAGGTACTTCTGGTATTTATTAGAATAAAGTGATTCTGAGAATTCCAATAGTCTTATTTATGTAGCATTCCACTAAATACCAGGTGTTTTTAAAGCAAGGCTCCAATATAAATATAGACGATTCTCATTATTCAGGGTAGCTATGTTCTATAAAGTTGCCGTGAACACTGAATTAGTCAACAGTGAAGCATTGCTTCTAGGGAAAATACAAAGTTAGGTTCCTGCAAGCCTTCGGTCACAGTGTTTTCGTCAGCTGATCAATACATTACCTTATTTACATATTTTTCTGTTTAAAGACAACTTATTCAATAATGTCATGGCCGCCCACACTATAATTAATGCCTCCTTGATATATAACACAGAAGACACATCACAGCTTTCCTGCACTTGGGACCAGCACTTGAGAACTATGCTTGGGGGCTGTTTTAAACAGTGAAATTGGGGAAAAAAAAGGCACAAAATGAGAAAAACATGGCACATAACACTTTTCTGAGGATATTTGAAGGATCATTATAATCATAGCAGAACATAAGCTTTACAATTTAGCACTTTTACTGTATCAAAATATTAGATAACATATATGGTTAGTGAAATAGCAAATTAAAAGTTTCACTAATTCCTCTCTGTCACTCCCATAGCACTTTGCACCAATCTCCATTTTACCATATACTACGTGGGACCGTAATGATATGCTCACATGTCCTACTGTCCCACCACAATAGGAGTGCCTCAATGGCTAGGACCCCATGGTACTCACTTTTGCATTGTCTAGTACAGTGCCTGACTCATAGGAGGTACTCAGTGCAAGCTGAATGGATTTGTAAATGAATGGCTGGATAAATGGATTAATGACTGAATGAGGTTTGTCTACCATTATATATATATATATGAGGTCTTAAAGAGTGAGAGTGGGTTGAATGTTTCTTATTTGTACTGTTTGTATATTTAACACGTATCTCTTGAGTAACTGCTCTGAGCCAGCCATTGCACTAGGCAGAGGAGGTAACAAAGTGCAAAAAATTTTAAAAAGTACCTGTCATGGGGCGCCTGGGTGGCTCAGTCGTTAAGCATCTGCCTTCAGCTCAGGTCATGATCTTGGGGTCCTGGGATCGAGCCCTGCATGGGGCTCCCTGCTCCGTGGGAGGCCTGCTTCTTCCTCTCCCACTCCCCCTGCTTGTGCTCCCTCTCTCGCTGTGTCTCTCTCTGTCAAATAAATAAATAAAATCTTTAAAAAAAAAAAGTACCTGTCATATGAAAATTAGTATTTTAATATCTTCAGTGGAGGAGAGGACGCTAAATAAACACATAAATGACTTCAAATAGTAAATAGTGTAATGGAGGAAAAAAACCCAACAAGGTCATGTGGGCAGCGTGACTGGGCTGGGGTGAGGGGGTTCCCTGAGTGGGACATTCGAACCAAGACCTGAATCGTGATAGAGAATCTGTCTTGCAAAAATCAGAAGGTCCATTGCCTCAGCCCAGAACTAACAGACCTCACTTACGCTCACACTTCCCGGCTAGTACTGGACACATGGCCTCAACTGACTACAAAGGTGCTAGGTAGTAGTAGAGTCTCCTTTGTGCCCAAGAACAATGGGAAGTCAGGTCACGGTGAACCAGCAATGTCTATCCAGCGGCTCAAAGAAAAGGGAATGGCTAAACAATGGCTTTACTGTCGGAAAAGACAATCAATATTGAGTATTTAGTATGGCTAAAGGAACATTGGTCTAAGCAGAGGGGTCACAAGTGGTTGCACGTTAAAGGGACAGAAAAGGCTGGTGCATGGCTGGGACATGATGACTGAAATGCAGTGCGGTAGGATATGGGAAGCTAGACGATAAAAAGCACAATGTGGGCCAAGCCAGGGAGTATGGATTTTACTCTAAATGCAGTGGGATGCTTTTATGAGGTTTTAGGAAGGGGAGACAGGTAATCTGATTAAAATTTTTAAAGTATCTCTTTGGCTGTTGTGTGCAGAATAGATTTTAAAGGGGAGAAGCATAAAGGTGGGAAGACAGTCAGGGGGTTCTGCACTAGGCTAGATGACAGAGGGTGGTTACTAGGCCTTGGAGAGGGCATCAAAGAGGATGAAAGATAGTTAGCTAATGTGGAACAGAGGATGAAAGATAGTTAGCTAATGTGGAACAGACAGAACTTTGTGGTAAACTGGATGTGAGCGGTTAGATATAGATAGTGCTCATTCATAGACAGAGTTGGCCCCTTGCTTTTCTTCCCATTCTTTTTTTCATCCATAAAGATGCCAGAATATATGCAATACTATGCTCTTCATGGCAAAAGTTTTATGAATTGTATGAAATAAAGTAGATGAGACATGATGAGGCAGTAGCAAAGAATTTTAAGCTTGAAAGTGAAATAGTTTGCTAGTCCTGGCCAAGCCAACTGTTATCTTTAAAAAATACAGCATATTCTTGAGTTGGGATTTAAAAATATACCTTGTGATTCAGAGTACACAACTGCAGAGGATGAGTTGGTATTGAAAGTTTTCTAGAAATTAGTTTATGATCGCCTGATGTAGTCCAAGTATTAGAGTAGCAATTAAATTTTATAAATCTCTGCCTTCATTGTCAATGCCAATTACATGCTACAAATGCAATTTCCTCGTTCACTACAATCACTGGTGGCTTTGTAATTACATTTTAAGAGCAACGTTCTTAACCTTATTTTTAGAAATGTTAACTGCAGTCTTCTATCCTTTTACATTTTGTACAGAAACATCGAGGTTATTTTTACATAACATTTTTTAAATGTTCAAAGCTTTTAGTGAATGGAGATGTTGGCAAAAATGAAATGTAAGCATTGGCGTTTGAGATATAACGAGGTTTGCATTTGTGTTACGTTCTAGGCAAGAATGAAGCACAACAGAACGGGCTATTTGGCGTCTGAGCCACAAATATTCAAGACTAGACTGAAGTTGAGCTACTGAAATATCTATTCTGTTGTACAATGTGACTGGACATGTTTAATGAGCAAAAGCAGCTGAGTCACGTCTTCCATGAGGTCGAGCACCAGAGCAAAGCAGCTGTATGGTGTGATCACAAGGCAAGGCTCACAAGAAGTGGCAGCTTGTGATATTTTATCTATTTTTCCACATTTTATTTTTTTTATTTTTATTTTTTAAAGATATTATTTATTTATTTGAGAGAGAGAGAATGAGAGACAGAGAGCATGAGAGGGAAGAGGGCAGAGGGAGAAGCAGACCCCCTGCTGAGCAGGGAGCCCGATGTGGGACTCGATCCCAGGACTCCAGGATCATGACCTGAGCTGAAGGCAGTCGCTTAACCAACTGAGCCACCCAGGCGCCCTTTCCATATTTTAAACAAGGATTCCTCCAGTTCTAGATCTTTCTATATACATTTTCCTGATGCATATGATGCACAATTTGCAGAAACCACTCCAGGAACATAGAGATGGTCCCAGACTGATCCAGAGACCCACTAACCTGTCTTGCTCTTTGCTTGTGAGACCTGGCTCATTCTTCAAGTGAGCAGGAATCATTCCAGTAAAGGGACATGTTACTGCCCTAGCTGCCTCGCTGGTACTGGTGAGCCTAGGCTGCCTTCAGTAACACTGCCAGTGGGAGAAAAATTTTTTTTTGGGTGGGGGGGAGGATATAGTGAGGATCTAAAGGGATTTACCAAGATAAAAGATACAGTGGCTAGAGAAATGGAATGCCAACAATGAAGAGGAAAAGAAAATTAGGGAAAGGGGACGTTCCAAGTTCGGAGGATTTTGTCTTGGTTCTTTTGAGAAATGATTTTGCAGCTTTGGGTGGGAGATTTTATATCTTGCTCTTTTTTAGATTTGGAATGTGTCTCTCTGTGAGGTAAGGACTTACTGTAAATGCATACATCGATTTCTCCTCTTTTTGCTAAGAAAATTGCCATTAAACGTGCTGTTGCTGGTCCCTTATTTTGAGCCAAGTAAATGTTTAAATATTTTTAAAATAAACATGTTTCAGCTGACTGCTGGATGAGATTCATTCCAGCCAGGAGGAACTCAGTGGGACTGTTCAAGGAGATCTGGTTACTATCCCCATGATTTATGCTTGTGGTGGAAATTGCACTATTTACACGAAGGGCATGGTTTGGGGGGCAATGGCAAGGCCCGACTGAAGTGGGAATTTGCACAGTCAATGCCCACTAATGAAAATAGCTACAGTTCAGTGCCCTTTCCAAAAGCATAATTAGGCCCTTCAAATGACATGTTATTTTCACATTTTTACTCTTACACTGCAAACTTTTTCTTGCCGTCCAATGTCTGCATTATTACTTTGCAAAAATAATTAAGCAACATAACACTAAGCTACTAGGTAACTTCTGAAAAAATGTATCTTGGTTTTTCTTTTGTAAGCTTTACCAATGGGGGAAAATCATATTTTCTTGATAAGTTATATATATATATATATATATTTTTTTAAATGGTCTGTGAGTTATCTGTATAGTGTCTGAGTAACATTGTAGAACCGCCATTTCTTGGTATTCTAAACACTTGAATGATTTCCATGTGGGTGGAGGAGAAAGGACAGACCAAAAATTACACTGAAAATACAGCAGTGTGAAGGTCCTTGTGGGTGTCCTCATCTAAGTGATGAGTGATCCAGTGGGAAATCTCTGACCCTGGGTTTGCTAGGTTTCTACTTGTTCTTTGTTCTTGCCCTCCAAGTTCAAAAGTTCTCTAATTTGTTTGGGAAGCAGAACATCCTGGAAGTCAAGGTACTCTTCATGTCACATGATAAAACACAGATATATTTATTCCAATCCAAAAAACTGATTTAGCACAAATAGACTTATGTATCTGTATCTAGATACAGATAACCAAAGAGAGATATGAATATTTATGTGTTGATTTTATGTATTTTTCAAGAATATGCAGCGTTGGTGTTGTAAGTCACACTCCCTGGATCTTTTACTTATAAATAAAACAAAGCTGCTTCCTGGTTTCCAGTTAGGGCTGTTTCCATCTTTTCCTGTTAGTATTTGTTTGCTACTTGTTTGCTCACTTCTGTCCTAGCAGATAAGATGCAAATGCTGATGTTTTAAGAGAAAGTCATGAGAGAAAAATCCAAAATTTCAAAGATTCTATCCACTTATTTGAGATTTTTCTGAGAGCTGAGAAAATTCCATTATTTGATATTAGCAGTGAAGACACTGGTCCAGCTCAGAGTCCAGCAAAAATAGATTGGAGCATAGCTTGAGAACTGTTTTCCTAATTTGACGTTGAAAACCCACTACAATATCTAACTGCTGCTCAGAAGATGGAGGGTATTATCACAGGCCACGGTTAACTGGAAGGCAGCTTCCTTTTTCAAAAAATCTTTGTGAGTTCTATGTGCCAGGCACTGAATGAAGCCCTTTGCTCGTATTATTTTTAATTTTCAAAACTCTAAGAAGCAGATAATATCATGTATTCATTTATTAATACTTTTATACCAGGCACTATGCTATGCCCTGGGGATAGAACACGAACAAAACAAAGTCCCCGCTCTTGTACCAAGGCATGATTCTTTTTTTTTTTTAAGATTTTATTTATTTGTCAGAGAGAGAGAGCACAAGCTGGGGGAGCGGCAGGCAAAGTGAGAAGCAGGATCCCTGCTGACAGGGGTACAATTCTATGTTTAAATCTCTGCTCACACTTTTACAAGTTCTGTGACCTTGGGCAGATTACATAACTTCTGTGCCACAGCCTCTTTATCTGTAAAGTGCAGATGATAACAGTTCCCACTTTAGGAGGTTGATATGAAGTGATATGATATGAAACTAATGACTTATTAGTTGTAAAGCTCTTAGAACAGTGCCTGGCAGATAGTAAGCATGATGTCGTGCATGTTCATTGTCAGGATCATTGTCGTTGTAAAATGCTTCCTCTGTGTCAGTCACTTTTTAAAACATGCAACACATACATGTAATGGTAATAAATGATATGAAGAAAAACTAGGTAAAAGAAATAGAGAAAGACTAAAAACATTTTTTACAGGTGGATGGAAGAAGCCTCATGGTGACAGTGACATTTGAACAGATACCTGACAGAAGTGAGAGACTAGATCATGGGGACCATGGAGGGAAGGAGTGGTCTGGGTGCAGGGAACTGCATGCACAAAGGACAGAGGTGGGAGTGTGTATCATGCGTTCAAAGAACAGCAAGGAAGGAGCACCAGGGTGGCTCAGTTGGTTAAGCATCTGCCTTCAGCTCAGGTCAAGATCTCAGGGTCTTGGGATCGAGTCCCACATTGGGCTCCCTGCTCAGCAGGCAGTCTGCTTCCACCACCCCATTCCCCACACCCCCGCTTCATCCACCCTCCACCCTGCTCTTTCTCTCTCTCTCAAATAAATAAATAAAATCTTAAAAAAAAAAAAAAAACTAGCAAAGAAGCCAACAAAAGGGAGAAAAAAAGAGCGTGATGAGAGATGAGGACAGAAAGAGCAAGGATCATATTGTCACCAGCAAGACCCTCTACACTCAGGTCTAACTATCAGTTTTATTTCTTAGAAACTAACTAATGAATTTCTGGAACAGGAAAAGAAACAAACTCCACCTGGCCTAGATAAATTAAGAGCTTGACCACCAGGGCGATGCTTGCGAAGCTGAGCTATAAAGTGCCCGACTATTACCTCAACTTCATTATAATGTTAAGATCCCTGCCCTGGGAGAGGCATGAGCTTCATTTACATAACATACAGTGTGTGCATAGGCAGGTTGTCTAGGTGCACCTGCGCAAACCTCTGCCCGCCTTTTACATGCAATGACAAAACTCTCCCTCTGAATATTTATCACAAACCCCAAATAAAAGGAACCCCTTTATCCCTGCTCAGGGAAGCACGGCTTTGGAAATTACTCCCCATGATCTCCTTATTTGCTGTAAATAAAGTTGCCTTTGTGTAACAGCTCCATCTGGTGTAGTCCATATCTGCGGCTAAAAAGCGAGCTCACATTAGCTTCGTCACAGTATCAGGAAGAGCCTCGTATGAGACCTGTTTTAATCAGAACTTGACTCTAAATCAAGCTACAAGCCTCGGAACAGACCCCCCAATAACTTGTACCCATCTTCCCGACCAGGTTTTAAATAACTGGGTGAGATAAAGCAAGACATTTTTATCTGTTTTTTCCTTTCTCCCTCTCTCATGAATCCCAAGCAGGGATAGAGCATTCTCTCAAAACACATGTAATGAATGAATAAAGGAAGAAACTCTGCTCTAAAGTAAAGACGGAAGCCAACACACCAGCTTTATTACCTATTGAGGCAGTTGTTAGATGCTGCTCTGGGTTCTTCAACCCAGTGGACCAGCTAATGTTGAACCCCCGGAGCAGGCAGAAAGAAGCAGTGATCAGTGCATCCATTGGCAGGGCCAAGGCAGCCTGAGGAAGACGGACATGATGGCAGAGCAGGACAGAGCGCCTGCGTTCTGTCGGCTGTCACTCCCAGGGGGCAAAGGGGGCCGCACCTCGTATTCTGTCCCACACTTATCAACCAGAGAAGTCAATCCATCTTCCCAGGAGCAGAGTATCTAGAGACAGAGAGAAGGTCGGAATGTATTTAGGAATTACTCCCTCCATACAGAAACCAAGAGGAGAAAAAGTCTATCCCACTAATGAATGAGACAGGCATACATTCATTCCAGGATCTGGAGCGGGGTAGGACATTCTCTGATTTACATTTTTTTGTTTGTTTGTTTATTTGTGCTACTATTTGAGCCTTTATTCATTTGGAAGCACATCTTCCCCCTGCCTAAAGGCTTCAGAGGCTCCCACTGCCCTCAAGATAAAGTCCAAACCCTACTGGGTCCTGCATGATCTGTCCCCTGCCTACCTCACTGTCCCCACGAGGATCCCACGCAGGCAGAGCACAGAGGCCCATGAGGGCAGCCGCAGGTGGTCAGGCAGACTGGGCGATGTAGAGCTCCAGTGGATGTCATCATCCCACTCTGATTTACATTTTTAAAGGATTCCTTTGATTTGCCCCTCCAGATCCGCTCTTTACCCTCCTCTGGCTCAGTGCTCCTAGTGAACAGGACTGGACAGAAAGGAGGGCATCAAAGAGCTCACATGGGGTGAAGTCTGGACATCCCCCTTTCTGGACTCTGGTAACTACTTCTCTGCTCTGAGACAGCACATCATTCCTTTTTGATTTCCCTCAAGCCTGTCCTTGTCTTTGTAACTTGCTCCTTTATTAAACTCTTCAAATTACCTACTTTGTGTATGCCCTCTGTTTTCTGCCTTGGTTCTGTTATAGAAATACTGTTGCCCTGGCCGTTCTGGGGGAAAGGTCTTATGGGGTTACAGAGTTGGAGTGAGAGGAGGAGGAGTAAAGTTTAAAAGCAGACCAGGAAGAAGGAGTCTGCTGTTTTCACAGGTAGATGGTGGTACTGTGCGCCCGGGGCCGACGACAGAGGTAGTGAGAGATGGCTGGAGTCAGGATGCAATGTGACGGTAAAGCCAACAGGACTTGCTGATGCACTGGGTATGGGCTCTAAGAGAAAAAAGTGTCAGAAAAGACTCCTTATTTTACAACTGCGGGGCAGAATGGTGCTGTTTAGAGGCTGCAATGTTTTCAGAGGTGGGAGGATATGCTCCAAGAATTTGCAAGACTGCATTAGCAAGTTTTTTCCTATTGGTATTTTAATCTCAAAACTGTGATTGCTAGAGCCTGTCCTGTGGCCTTCTGTGGCTTCTCCAAAGATCTCTAGCCCATTGCAGATTTTTCTGCCATAGGGAATGAATTTTTACCCACTTTAATGAAAAAAGCAAACCTGTATATACACCATGCAGCCTTTTTAAGAAAAAGAGGGAAAGGAAATATTTTAAACCAAATTGCCAGTTGTTGTTGCAATTGCAAAACTCTTGATAACTGCTGTCCCACAGAATAAAACCCTAAGTTTCTGAGCACTGAATCTTCTCACTGGACCCACTGGTCATACAAACTTCTGACTACTAGTGCCTTCATATGCTGAGCAAACATGTATAGTGTACTCAGCAATATCTTAATAATACATAGGTGCACGTGCATGTTTATGTGTGTGTGTGATGAAACCGAAACCGAAAAGATAGGAACCAAATTGCTAGAACTGTAGGTAACTTCTTATTTTCTCTTTGTACTTGTCCACATTCAGAGTTTTCTAAAATAATCAAGTCTTAGTTTAAGAAACATTTTCTGTTTTGATATTGAATCTTTATACCGGGCTTTACCTGACCATCTGTCTAAACAGTTTACTCCACCTTACTTTCACACAAAAGCATTCACACACTGCTTTACTCTTCTTCACAGCATATATCCCAGTCTGAAATGATATTAATGATATTATCTGCTTGTAGTTCAATTCCATCAAAAAATTTAAGCTGAGAAGGTCTTCGCGTACCTCGTTCACTCTTTCAGTACCCAGATCAGTGCATGGCACTTAGGGCAATGATCAATAAATGTTCGTTAATTCACAGACAGACACACACACGTTTATTTTAAAGGTATTTTGCAGCAGGGATTGTCATGGTGATTCTAAAAAAAAAATCTACACCACTTGTAGGAGTATAAACTGATACAAATTTTTTGAGGAAAATTGTAGCACATAGTAAAAAAAAAAGAAACCTAAGAAAAATCATGACCTGGATTCAGAAACTCTACTTGTAGGACTTAACAGGAGATTCAGACAAATATTTATTTACAAAAGTGTCTTTGGAGCATTTGCATAACAGTGAGAAAAATAAGGAAGCTTAAATGTATTATGAAAAAACCATAAAATAATAAATCATTATAGCAATTAAACTGGTGTAGAAAGAGGTACATCAACTATTATTAAATTTTGAAAATAGATAACAAAGTAACATGTTCAGAATTCCTTAGAGGTGGAAAAACTTGGGAACTCTAGAATATTAATGGTGGTTATTTCTGGGTTGGGAGACTGTAGATGTTGCAGAGTTTCTTCTGTGTGCTTATCTATACATTTTTAAACATCTATAATAAACTCATGAAATGTTTTATTTCATTTTTCAATAATGTTAAAAATCATAAGCAATCCAAAATGGATTTCCTAAGGACTCGTAACTATAGCATAGCTCAAAGTGGAAAAAGTAAAATTTGCAAGTGAATTAGAATCACAAGTATTTCTGAATATTTCCTCCATTTGTTACCCATTTATCTCAAGTAGAACAACATTTCTCTGGGTTCAAAAGGGGACTTCAAGAGTTACCACCGTCTGCCAACAGAAATTATTATTGTAAATAATAATTAGGTTGACAATGAAAACGCTGGGGGGTAAATACGAAGCCACAATTCTCCATTATTCTTGAGTACAAGCTACAGAGGATGGAAGAAAGTGGTGAGGTCCTCTTTCAAATTCAAATTGAATGAACAGTAATAAGCACCACTACCTGTCCTGGGCCCACTGAACTAAGTTCTGAGGAAACAGAATGTGTGATCACATCGCTCACCAGGAACTGTATGTACTGATGCAGCTGAGAGAATTCTCAATGGACAAGCTGTCTGGAGTGCGGGCGTAAGGTGGCATTAAAGGTGAAGCGTGGTGGTGTGGACGGTGTGGGTTACTTCCTTCATCTGAGCCGTGGGTTGCAAAAATGGGATCTGAAGGTTGATAGCAGTCCCGCAGACATGTAAACACCTAGAGTGCTTAAGAATAAAAGTTTTAAATCTTACTTTGTTCTTCTTAGGCAAAACACTTTGCAGCTGGTCCAATTCACAATTTCATTCACGGGCTCCTGCAATTTTTGATCCGTGTATCTGAGCTATTCTTGGATCCCTACTTGAAAGGTGATCAGCATTTGTCAAACAAAAAAATCCAGAGAACACTGCTAGTTCATGAGCAATATACCGTTAAATTTTAATAATGGTAACTTCCCGCAATTCTCAGGAAATAGGCACTAGATAGGATTTCCTCCTAGGCCTCTTTCTTAAAGCTTTGTCCTGCCACTGTATATCTGCCGGGGATGAAAACAAAGAAACAAAAAGTAGCAAGCCAGTGTTAGGGGAAAACGAGAAACAAAGCATAGTTAGGGTCTATGGTGCCAGGAGAGCAGGTGTAGATCAGTTTCTGCAGGACTTCAGCTGCCAGGATATCAAAATTTGACTTTATCCTGACGAAAATCAGAAGTCCTTGATGGAGAGATAGAATAAAAATTTAAAAGCAGCCTCTAAATTTCAGAAACGCAATCCACGGATAAGAGTCCATTGTCAAGAGTAATCTCCAGGCTTGGGCATGAGATCATGCCTGTCAAACCATTTCTGTCAGTCTCCTGATTAGTGATGGGTGACTTGGCACCCTGGCTGATGAGCTGGCAAGACAGGAGCTATCGTGTGTCATATCAGAGACCGCCACAGACACCCAGGGCAATATGACTTGTCACTTAAAGGAGGAGACAGCCTGAGAGCACCCCATCCTCCGGCTGCTGAGTCATCCTACTCCAGTAGTTATTTAAGCAGAAGCCTCCAGCACACACGCGATCAACACTCCACTCAGACAATGGCCAGACCTCCAGAAGTCATGTCTAGCTTGGACTGCCCACAAGTGCAATTTTCAAAAAACGGTTTCTGTCTTCTTTTCCCTATATTCTCACACTGGGGTTCTGACTTCTGGCTCTTTTCCTCAAAACTGGCCTATCCAGCCAGTCCTCCTATGAGACCTCGGCCCCAGAGGCCATCAACTCCTGTTGAAGTTTTCCCGTGGTCCTTCCGACTTTATTTCTTGTATTTCTTTTATGTCAACAAACACTGGTTGAGCATCTGTTATGGGTTAGGGACTGTGCTCCAGGTAAGGGTTGGTTCAAAAACAAGTAAGACACATTGCTTGCCTTTTAGGAGCTCCCAGTCCAGGGGAAGAGACAGTCAGGGAACCAGGAAACCAGGCACCCACCATATACAAAGTGATGGCTCTAAGGCAGGTGAGTACAAAATGATCTTTCAGACCTTAATTCTGGGGGTGGGGGGGGGTACAACTCCTCTTCTCCAAAAGCCATCACCCTCTCCGTAGGGCTATGCGGGAGGAATTGAAGGGATGTGGACGGATGGATGTTTTAGAAGGGCATTTCAAATCCACCAGTGTATTCGCATTTCCACCTGTCTACCAGCCTGTTTGACCCGGGCCTGGCGGCTGCTCTGTCTGGCTGTGAGTGCTGCCCCCGGTTCTTCTTCCTGCCCATCCTCTAGGTGCTCTCTTCCACGTGTCAGATGAGGACTCCCTTCACATTTGGCTGCCATCTATCAGCCACAACTGTCCTGTCCAGAAGAGCTGGCTTTGGCTTTAAAGCCTGCTTCCTGGCTGGGCATCTCTACCACTCCATTAAGGATACCATTTGATATGACATATGCTGCAGGTGCTGTTGATGAAAGTGCTGAAGGAGCTGGATGGGACTGACGTCTTTGGGGAAGGGTAAGACTCAGTGTGCGCATGCAGCTGTTCTGTCCAAACGCTCTTCTGACCTCCCAATGGAAAGGTATTGTAAATAAAGAGAAAGGGCACTAGCTTATTTTAAACACCAAATATGAGCTAGGAGCTGTTCTCGGCACTAAGTAAAAGCTTTATTTAGTTCTCACAGTAATATTGTTCTTATGCTAGAGTCCCATTTTATAGATGAAGGAAATTATGGCTCAGAGAGGTTAAGAGACTTACCTAAGGTCACAGAGCTGTGCAATTTTTTGTTGAGCTTGAATCTGAACACAGTCTATGTGATTTTGAATGTTGTATTCTTCAAACCACTGGAATAGTTCACAGAAGCAGCTGCAGAATACAAACACGGCAATAATGTTTCCTTTTTTTTTTTAAGATTTTATTTATTTATTTTATAGAGACAGAGAGTGTGTGGGTGCACACGAGCAGAGTAGAGGAAGCGGGAGAGAGAGAGAATCCCAAACAGACTCTGTGCAGAACGTGGAGTGCAGAGCCCAATGCAGGGCTTGATCTCACGAACCTGAGATCATGACCTGAGCCGGAACCGAGTGGGTTGCTTAACCAATGGCGCCACCCAGGAGCCCCCATGGCAGTAAGATTTTTGATTCCAGTCTGCTTATCAGTCTTCGAAGAGTGATATAAATACAGGACATACAGCATGAGTTTCTGAATCTTTGTTTTGAGACACGCAGCCAAACAGAAGGAACTGGGGTAGAAGGAAGCAACAAAGATATAATAAAACCAAGTTTATCAGATGAAAGTATGGATAAAAATGTTTACATTCCCAGAACTATAAATATTGAAAAATTAAAGACACACTGAGAAAATATGTCTGTTTTTATGACTTGTTGATATCCAGGGGGTTTTTCCTTAAGCCTCCAAACAATTTACAGCATTGCCAGCAGCATTCAGTACATTCAGAACAGGATCATTTCACCCACAGCTGAACGAGGGCCATGCTTGGGACAGCACCAGGAGGGCCTTCCAGCAGACAGGCCAGGGCGGAAGCCAGGGTCAGTGAGGGAAGAGCAGAGCAGAGCCATTTAAAGCAACACGGTTTATGTAAGTGTGATCTAATTGCTTCCACTGGAAATGGGTCAGATTCCAGTCGAGAGAACCAGGGGCCTTGATGACCCCAGTGAAATCAGATTGTGGCTTTTCTTTCAATCTCCTTGGAGAATATGGTCCTCTGGTGAAAGAATGATGCTTGGATTCATTTCCATCTGCTGTGTTTCCCAGTCTCTTCTTGCCTCCTCGTAGTTGATTTGCATTTTTTTTCTTTTCTGGTGAAACACGTTAAACTAAACAGGATATGTCATATGACAGACTGTGATAAATTTACTATTGGGAATAGGGAAAAAGTATGGGATAAAGAAATAGGTCTTTTTTGTCTCTCACGACCATGATTCAGTTCTGACTCAAAAGGAAGTGTGCCACCTACTGAATCACGGAAACCACTTCCTGTAGCTGTTTGGTTTATTCTGGAGGGGCATTCGGCCAAGTCCTGCCCTGCCCTGACCCCGACTGGCTCTTCAGAGCCAAAGCGTTCACAACTTGAGGTGGTTTGGCCTCGTACTCTGAGAACATTACATATTAAATTACAACTGTTTCTTTTCCTAGCAAAGAGTCTTTAGCAACATGAAAACGAACATGTGTTATTTGCAAACGGAGTGTCTCATTACTCAACCTGAACATCCATACTTTTTCATAAGGTATGTATCCCAGATGACCACTCTCAGGATCAGAATTCACGCTGCTTCTGTTTTTCCGGAGGGCAGTTTGGGCAGTCTGTAGGGTGGCATTAACCAGATGAGGTTTCAAGTGCACCCTTTCATTAGTGAAGCAATACTAGCCTTGTATTCATTCATGCAACGTATTTTTTGAGCACATGCTTACTGCCACGTCCTGTGCAAGGTGGGGGTAGAGGATATAGTGGCAAATGAGACATGGCTCCTGACCTCATGATGCTTATGATCCACACTGAATGGAAATTAGGTTCTCCTCTCCAGAAGCAAAGATTGTGCTTTGCACACAATTAAAAGGAACATCAACTAAAGGAAAATTTGCTTCCTCTTTGCCCACAGGATATTTCTGACACCAGATGCGTGGGTTTCTCCACACCAAGGAATTCTCCAATTCTCAGCAGCCACTGACTATCCTACAATTTAACTAAATTCTGACAGTAATTGGCCAGAATTAGCACATGACCTCAATTTAAGGGCTCAGTCCCACAAGATTGCACTTCAGACGTCAATCCTAAGACCCAGGTCTTCACTTCTGATCAATGGGATGTAAATTGAGCTTTTCCACCATCTCTTCTTTGGGTTTGATAATTAGCCAGAAGGGCTCAAAGAATTCAGAAAAATACTTCATTGACATTTACCGGTTTATTATAAAGGCTAGAACTCTGGAACAGCCAGAGGGAAGAGATACTTAAGGTAAGGTGTGGGTGGAGGGGGGTGTGCAGCTCCCATCCCCATCCCTGGATGTGCCACCCTCCCAGCACCTGGATGTGTTCACTGATGTAGAAGCTCTTAGAACTCCATAACTTAGGGTTTTTATGGAGATTCCATTGACATGATTGATTAAGTCCTTGGCCATTGGTGATTAAGTCATTCTCCAGCCCCTCTCCTCCCTGGAGGTCAAAGGGTGGGACTGAAATCACCTGATTGGATCCTCTGGCAACCAGCCTCCACCTTCTAAGAGTCATCTCATTACCATAAACTCAAGTATGGTTGAAAGGGGCTTATTATGAATAACAAAAGATGCTCCTGTCCCCAGTATTACTCAAGGAATTCCAAGGGTTTTCTGTGCCAGGAACCTGGGAGAAAGACCAAAATATGTATTTCTTATTATACCACCATCATGCAGCCGCAGCGTCTAGCATTGGGCCTTGCAGAAAGGAACCGCTCAATACTTGTTTGAGTAGATACGTGAAAGAAAGAACAAAAGACAAAGAAGAAAGGAAAGAAGGAAGGAGATAGGAAAAGGAGGGAGGAAAAGAAGTCACCTCACAATCATTTCTTACTGTATTTGCAAGGGAAGACGAAAATATCCAGCTATTTGTTTTCTTTCATTGTGTCAATTCCAAATGGACTAAAGGTTTGTGGCCCTAGGTGCATCTGGAGTCTCTAGTGCTTCAGGATACATATGGGCTCTTCATCAGGGAAGTTTGAGAAACAAGGAGGCCCATTCTGATACCAGGTCAACATTAGAAGTTTTGAGAACCCTCTCTGAGAGTAAAAGCCTCTTTATTGTCCACCACAGAATAGGCCAGAATCCTTAATGATAGATGTTTTATTTCCCTGGTGGTCCATGCCCAAAAGATATGTCAAAGAATGGCTACAAATCTGTATAACACTGAGCAAGTAATTTACCCACCTCATAGAACAGTAGTGAGAATTCAATCAGACAAGGGGCACCTGGATCTTGATGACGGCTCAGGTGTTGATCTCAGGGTCATGAGTTCTAGCCCCACGTTGGACTCCATGATGGACGTGGAGCCTACTTAAAAGAAAAAAAACAACAACAACAGAATTCAATGAGACAATGTCTAGAATGGTCCTTGGCACACAGGAGGCTCCTTATAAATAGAAGCTTTCAGGACTAACTTCTCTTAATCTCATTACTATTACTACTTCGACTACTGTTACTTAGGTTATATCCCGTAATGCCAGCAGTGTTTCCAGGATCTGACCAGTGGCTTTATGTTTAATAATGGAATTCTACAGTTCGGTGTCACAGCCTTTCTAAACCCATGCTCTCCTTTTGACAATCTTAAACATTTTAAATTGACCTCCAGTTGAAACTCCCTGTCAAGAAGAGATTGTCTAGGGGCGCCTGGGTGGCTCAGTTAAGCGTCTGCCTTCGGCTCAGGTCATGATCCCAGGGTCCTGGGATCGAGCCCCACATCGGGCTCCCTGCTCCGCAGGAAGCCTGCTTCTCCCTCTCCCACTCCCCCTGCTTGCATTCCCTCTCTTGTTGTGTGTCTGTCAAATAAATAAATAAAATCTTAAAAAAAAAAAAAAAAGGAAGAGATTGTCTAGATTACTTATGTCTAATATATGAGAGCAATTTTTCCCCAAATGTAAAATTATATAATGTAGAATGTTTTAAAAAATCATATGTAAACCAAATATAACTAGTGTTATAAGATAAATAGAGGCATATTACAAATTTTAGGAGTTTATTTGAGCAACAATTGTACCAAATTGGGCAGCACCAGACCAGAAGTGGTCAGGAGTGCTCCACCAACAGGAGCTAAGAGAAAGACTTCTAGAAACGAGGCAGAAGCAAAGCAAGAGAACTATTTGATTGTCTATAGCTTAAGTGCTTGCCTTATTTGGGTAAAGCCTAACTGACTGTGATTGGTTGTCCTTTGTTTCAATTTTTAACCTTGAGGAATTAGAGGCTTAGGTTTGGGTTTGCTTATGTAGGCTGCTAAGGCATTGGAACCACCTCAGTCTAATGGCCTCCATTCTTTAATTTGACACTAGGTTTTTTTGCCCCTGACCTAAGGGTATTCTCTAGACATTTGACTTACCAGAGGAAGAAGCAAAAAAAAAGAAAAAGAGGAAGAGAAGTAGGAAGAGACACAAAGAAGGGAAAAAGCCCCACCAGAAATACTGAAGAGAGATGGAGGTTTTACTGAAGTTTCCTTAAGTACTGCTGAGGTGTTTGTAGGGTACCCCACACCACAAAGATAACCAATATGTCGTTCAAACCTTGACCAGTTTCCCTCAGAGTTCCCCTTCATATAGAAATCCAACATCTCCCTTTACAATAGCTTCTTCCTTACTCAGATGACACTTTTCTTCTCTGTTTCCTCCAAATTATCCCAGAGTCTGCTCCCTATTTAACCTCCTCTGAGCTTCCCTAGTTCCCTCCCCTATCATATCATTTGGCTCAACAAAGAATGGGAAGTTAGACCCTAACTGAAGTTTTCAAAATCAAGGCATTGTAAAAAGCTCTTTAGCCAAGAATCATGATAACAATTACAGCAAACAAATAAATTAGCTCACAAGTCTCAGAAGCCCAACAATATTTTAAACCCTCATCTCTACGTACAGTTATGTTCACGTTTTTGGTCTGTTCATTGATACATCCCAAGTGGTTGTAACAGTACCTGGCAAAAATATTTATTGAATAAATAAATTAGCTTAAGAATTAACATTCCAAATAAAACAAAATGCCATTAGATTATCCTTTCTGCTTTTTCCTCTTAAATATTCTGTGTGAGACCAATAGTCACACATGCATCCATACGAAAGAATACAATTTTCTGTCATTAATTTTTTTATTATGTCACTTAAGGTCAAATGTCACAAAAAATTATATTGAACTCTTGACCAATCTATCTATTTTTTCCATTGGAATATTGGCCCAACTAAAAAATAACATCAAGGAAAAATTATTTGTTGGCAGAAAAATATCCTCTCCAAATTCTTGTGTGTTTTGTTTTGATTTTTCCTTAGTGACTAGAGGTCAGTTTCAATCCACTGAAGCACAGATTCCAAATTCTCAATCTGGTTTTCTTGAGTACTGACAGAATGCCAAGAATGAGGCAATGACACAAAATCACTACCAAGACACACACACACACACACACACACACGAGTCTAGGGCATGTTCTGGTGACTTGCAAGCTTCTTCCCCTCTAAAATGTACCCTCAAATTCTTATGAATTTTTTTTTTTAAATCTAATACACTGGTCAGGGTATTCCAGATCCTAAAAGATATAACAGAATCATCTACTGACCAAAGATTATGTGTCCTCTACTTATCCTTCCTTGTTTCCTTTTTTCTTTTTAAAGATTTATGTATTTGAGAGAGAGAGAGGAAGATTTAGAGAGAGATCACGAGCACGGGCGAGGCAGAAGGAGAAGCAGGCTCCCCATTGAGCAGGGAGCCTGATGCGGGGCTCGATGCCAGGACCCCCCGGGATCATGACCTGAGCTGAAGGCAGACGCCCAACCGACTGAGCCACCCAGGTGCCCCTAAAATTCAAATTTTAAAAGGAAACAAGGGGGGTGCCTGGATGGCTTAGCTGGTTAAGCAGCTGCCTTCGGCTCAGGTCATGATCCCGGGGTCCTGGGATAAAGTCCTGTGTCGGGCTCCCTGCTTGGTCAATGACTATAAATGTAATTATTGAAAAAGCAATAATTTTGTGTTAGCCTAGTAATAACGGAAACTACATGTTATTTGGCAGCCTTAAAGGAATCACATGTTTGATGTAGTACAGGGACAGTGCCCTAAAAGAAAGGGTGGCATGCTGGACAGCCAAGAGAACAAACATCCACTACAAGTAATACGAGCACCGGGTTTGGATGCAATCCATCTCTGTATGAGACTGGCTGCAATTCACTCCATCTGAGCCGTTTTTTCCAGCTATGACTAGAGATATCAACACCTATCTCCTTATTTCGTGAATCTCTTTACTAAAATTAATCGTAAGCTGTTGTTCTGTGATTCTATAAATCTCAGAATAATCTTTCCCTGTTACAGCCAACTTCTTTATCATGGTCAGAGATACTCACCTGGTTATTTTGGCTTCTCTAATCCTGCTGGTGAAAACACCTCGAAGGGTGCTTTTGGTCAGGAGCTGACAATGGCATTTAAGGTCACTTGTCTTTTGATAAAGAAGGAGAATTTGCAAGGAGACCAATAATATATATATGTATTTTTTTTACTTGGATCTAGTAACTTCCCTGATAAGGATATTTAATTCATACTTGTTACATCCTAATTAATGCCAAGCCCTTTTTATGCATTATGTCATTTAATTCTCACAGGAATCCTTTGAGATAGGTTATCAGCTAGGGGAAAAAAAATCTCCAACTGACTAAAACAATACAGGCACTTGTTGGCTCACCTAACTGGTAGTCTAGAGAGAGAGCAGCTTCAGGATTGGTTGATGAATCTAGGGGCTTCATTCTGTCACCAGGTTCCTAGATCCTACTGCTGTCCTTACATCCAGCCCTAGTTTCCTCCAAACACCAGTTTTCCTTTGTAGCATGGCCATCAGTAGAAAACCCACTTCCTTACGGAGATCTAGCAAAGGTGAGAGAGTACTCCACCAACAATGAAAAAAGTGAAAAAATTGCCTTCTCCTTATGATCCACCTTTAGTCTGATGCTTATCTCTTAAATAGTAGCTATTGGGTGTAGAGTTGGGGGGAGGAGAAATACTATGGTATGATTAACTCATCTCGTGATCCAGAGGATTATGATTATCTTGACTGATTTGGATGAATTATAATTTACTCCTGGTGCTGGAGCAATTCTCTGCACCACAATGACTACTACATAGTGAAAAAAGAATAGATCAAATTTGGGAGAGCCAACTATAATGTGCACTACAGGTAAATACTGCTAATTCCCAATTTACAGATGAGAAAACTGACACACAGGGGAAAAGGGTAAGTTAATTTGCTCACGATGATAATTGAACCTGGGCGGTTTATCTCCATTCTAATAGCAATTATCTCCTGCATGCATTTCTTTCTTTTTTTTTTTTTTTAAAGATTTTATTTTACTTTTTATTTTAAGTAATCTCTACACCCAACCTGGGGCTCGAATTCACAGCCCTGAGATCAAGAGTTGTATGCTCCACCGACTGAGCCAGTCAGGTGCCCCTCCTGCATGCATTTCTTAAAGCTTATGATGTATACAAGGAATTCCAAGATAAAGAGAAGGTGTGTAAAGGAAAGACCACAGTACTAGGCGTCAAGAGATGAGGTTCCAGTCTTGCCTCTCCCACTTACTAGCTGTGTGACTTCTGTGAAAATGAGAATAATAAAACCTACTTACTGGAATAGTAGCAAATACTCAAATAGGAACCCTGCAGAAGAGTGGCATCATTTGGGAACTTGCTTGAAATGGAAATTCTTCACCTCACCCCAGACTCACTTAATCAGAAGGGGGGGGGGGTGGGCAGGTAGCAATAAATACTTTAATAAGCATTCCAACTATTTCTGATGCTTGCTAAAATCTGAGAACGGCTGGCCTCACACATCGCCTGGTGCACAAACTTAGGTTTGTTCTTATGTCCTAAAGACAATGAGCATGTTGACTTCTATCTCCAAGAGCTCACAAGCTAAGGAAACAAAAAGTTCCATATTAAATTCTTTAATACAGGACCATACTGAGTGATAAATGATCAAAAACAAGCTTAATGTGCTTTGAAAGTTTTTAAGGGGTTGAATTTATTTCTAACAAGGCGAATCTCAGAAGGCTTTATAGATAAAAAATAGAAAGGGGTAAAATAGCTATAAACTGTAAAGTAACACAGATAATCAAACTTCCAGAGGTTACTGCAAAGTTGTATCTAGAAAGTTAACTTAATATATATCAGTACAGGGGCACCTGGGTGCCTCAGTTGGTTAAGCATTGGACTCTTAATCTCAGCTCAGGTCTTGAACTCTCATGCGTTCAAGTCCCAAGTTAAAAAATAATAATAATTATATATGTGTGTATATACAAATTAACAGATTAGATACCTCATATTATATGTGAATAAAAACCCGTCCAAAGTCAGAAGAGGAAAATTTTAGTCCTGATATTACATTTACCAGCTGTCCCTCAATGTCCTATTTCATAAAAAAAGAAGTTGGTCTGGAACCCTGGTTCTTAATCAAGGGAAAATAAGGTGGGCCCAAGGCATGTGTAGACTTAAAGCTTCCACAGGGGAGTGTGGGCACAGCCTGGTTAAAAAGCACTGTACTAAATTATCTAATCTCTGACTGTAGATTATCAAATGTAAAGTTAAAGCATTAAGGAAGTATGTAAACATTTAAAATCTGTAAGCCAATCTCTGCTTTTTCTTTTTTCCTTTTTTCTTTTTCTTTGCTTAACATCTCTGAAAGTGCTCTAGTACCTGAACACCCAATTAATCAAAGGGAAACATCTGTAATATGTAGCAACTAAAAATCACCTTCACTGTGTAGATCACAAAGTCCTTGGCAATGACTTCCATACCAGACTAGTGAGTATTGTTGTTCTCATTTTCCAGATGGATAAACAGAGGATAAAGGCCTTGTTCAGTGTTACACATTTCTGTCACCAACTGAGACACAATGGATGTCAGTCTTCTCATTCCTTCAACGATAAAGAGCTTTCAAGCTCTTACAGTCAACAAGAACTTCTGGAAAGATTACACTGGCTGAAAGGCATATACATGGATGACATCCACAAATAGGAGGAAATTAACTTGAAGCTGAGTGTCTAACTTCACTGACTCTCAGTGGTAGAGACAGAAGAATAATAAAGTTTTAGCAAAGAAGGGTCTGAAAAGAAAATAAATATAGCTAATTATCGAGTACTGTTTTTACACAGTAAAACAAGTGAAAATTACTCTTCTTTAGGTGGTAATTCCTATCTCTTAACGGAGTCATCCATTCATTCAATAAATACTTACTGATTGCCTTTTATGTGCCAAGCCCTCATTTCTGTACTGGAAATGTAACAATGAGCAGAGCAGATAATAATAGTAATAACGATAATAGCTATTATAGCAGGGACCAATATATTAATAAATAATAACTGTCTGTCGAATAAAATGTCAAAACTCAGTGTGCACTAGCATTCTCTTTGGGGCTGTATCCACTGACTATAACACGGCTAATCTACTTTGAAATTCTCCAGCTTTCAGGCTCTCTATCAAAAAAGCTGTTTTTGAACTTGCCTCTTATGGATGCATCCACCATGAGCATGGACTTACCACTCACTGGCCTGGGAAAGGCAACCAGAATTGAGAGCATTATGATTTCTTCACTGTGAGTTTTAAATTACTAGAACCAGCTCTTCTAACTCTACTTCTTGGTTTCCTACGACTCAAATACTGAAAGAGATCACAAAATATATGCCATCGTAGGGCCACCTTGGTGGCTTAGTCGGTTAAGCGTCTTCCATCATGATCTCAGGGTCCTGGGATTGAGCCCCGCATCAGGCTCCCTGCTTGGTGGGGAGTCTGCTTCTCCCTCCCCCTCCGCCCCTCGCCCTGGCTTGTGCGCTGTCTCAAAATGAATAAATAAACAAATAAATAAACCAACAAATTCGAACTCTCAAATTACTTGGCTTTAAAAAAATGCCATCTTAATACTGTTTTAACACAAAACAAGTGTTCCTTTCAGTTTTGCTTGCAGTGGAATAAAACACAAGCATATTTGAGATTAATTTTCAGTGGTCAATTCATTGCATATATGGTTTGTAAGGGTAAATGCTTTGGGGGGGCTCTAAAAAACATCTCTTCATCTTTTTAAATGTCTGTACTCACAGTGATGGTGCTCTCAGTTGTTAGGAAATTTTTTGAGACAAGTGGGAGGGGAATGTGGGGGGGGAAGGGGTAGAGTGATGCAATATTTCTGAGTGTCATGTGATTTCACAATTTGTTTTTCAATCTGTTTGGTTGGACTTCCAAAAAGAAAGACTCTCATATATCAACAAGCATATAAACTGAAGCTTAAAACACTAAAAACAAAACCACAGAGTTTCAAATATACAACATGTATATATTCCTATTATTTGATGGGATGCTCCTGAGAAATGTGAATTTTTCTCTGACAGATTTACTAACTTGCTTCATCTGAACACATGAACCATAAACAATACCTAATGAGAAAACTTTCTGTGTTCTCCAAGGTCAAAGTTGGAACAAGTGTCGGGAATTTAGTTTTCCTTACTCGACAGTATTCATCATTCTTGTACTCAGTATGCTCATGAAAAATGCAAGCCTCTTACAGTTAGCACAAAGACACAGCAAACTTTCAGGGATAAAATATAAACTGACGAAACTGGGAGGATATAAAAATATAGCTATTAACCTCTTACAGTCCCAGATTTAAAGTTGAAATTCTATGCTCTTCATTGTGAAGAAAACGTCAGTCAATGTAATTGTAAACAAGAAAACCAATCCTTGTTTTCCCCTGTTCCACTAATTTGAGCACCTGTGAGAACTTTTGCTGTTACTTAGCCATTAACCTACTCAGGCCTTCCAAGTTTCTGTGTGTTTTTCCACTTTCTGTTGAGCGTTTCTGGTACAGTATAGATTGCTCAGCGATAATAGGTACATGAGGAGGAAAAAAAAAAATTCAAGTTCCAAAATGGGATTAAGAATAGCAGCAATAGGGGCGGCTGGGTGGCTCAGTCGTTAAGCATCTGCCTTCGGCTCAGGTCATGATCCCAGGGTCCTGGGATCGAGTCCCACATCGGGCTCCCTGCTCGGCAGGAAGCCTGCTTCTCCCTCTCCCACTCCCCCTGCTTGTGTTCCCTCTCTCGCTGTGTCTCTCTCTGTCAAATAAATAAATAAAATCTTTAATAAAAAAAATAGCAGCAATAAAACATAACTGTCTGGAAAGGACAGCCTTGGAGGCAGGTGGGTCAAATAAAATACACACATGGTTTGGATCTGGAAATGTTTCAAATTTGTCTCTATTAAGCATTTATTTGGTAAATAATAAGCCAGTTAACTTTTCTGTGATTCTTGATTTTTAAAAAAGGTTAAAAGCAAATGAAGACATGAGTTTGTTTGTTTACTTATTTATTTTTGTAATCTCTACACCCAACATGGGACTTATACCCATGAGCATGCTCATCCAACTGAGCCAGCCCAGTGCCCCGACATGAGTTTATTTTTTAAAGGAAATTTGACAATTAAATATAAAGTGGCATCAATAGATTATATGGCAATAAAATGTAAATTGTTTTGTTGCCAGATCCAGAAGCCTGAGACAATCTTCACTATCATAACTGTAGAGTGTCTCACTATGTACTCTTCCAATATTCTCAGATTTTTCTCACCTTTACTATATACCACATTGTATTCATGGGTACCACAAACATGTTTATTTCATTCAAGTCCTAGTCAACTTTTCCATATAGATTAAGAATTATTCTCCTGTAGAGCTGTGGCCTTCTCATAGCATTTTAAGTCCTATGCATTTAACACTTCTGTGTAGAAAAAGAACACACCACACTAGAATTGTGATGATGATATGATGAATCACATGTCAGCAGCAAGTTATTATATAAAGTTCAAAGCTTGTTAGAGCAGAAATGGTACTAAAAATAAAATCCCCCCACCCAAAAAACTCTTCTAAGTCCCAGGGCCATCATTTTAAAATAAATCTTGCATGTATTTCTTCCATATCTTGCTAGTATAAGAGTATTAATATTTACAAAGTGCGCAATTCATTACCAGGTAGTAACTCAAGCAAAGGAAGAAATCTGGCTGGATCAGTGATTTGTCAGCAAGGCCTGAATCACGGGAGGTTGGTCTCTGGTGTATCCTCCTGGTCCAAAAAGTAGGAGGTGGTGGTCCACCGAGCCAGGAATTGCCTGGCAGGAGCAACACCCTGGCTGTTGCGCAGGGTAGGTTGCATTTTTTGGCTTTTGCTCCTGAACCAAAAGTTCAAGTGTGAAAACCAGGACTGAAGCCTCTTCTCGGCTGGAACCAGGACACCCCCAGTTCAGCCAGAAGTTAGTTTGAGGGTGTAGTGGCCCAGCATTCCAGGAGTGGCACACGGCAGCAGGAGGGGTGCCAGGGCTGGGCCCCAGCTGCAGAGCAAGGCTGGCCGCACATCCTTCACTTCATTAACATCCTGGATTTCTGGGCACCTGAGCAGATACACTGTTGGGACAGAATCAAGATGTGACTTCCGTGCTGAGTCTATTATCTCCACTGGGGTAGGCATGGATTTGAGAAGAGTCAGACTGTGGCCTGTGGATTGCAGACCTCCTTCTCCACAGTGCACTGGATCCTTTCTCCTTTACACGTCGTTTCATCTTTCTTAAGAGTAAAGAGCTCATGTTTCTCCCTTGCTCCTTTTGCATAACTGAACGCTTCTCCAACAGTGGTTTCCAAAGCTGACTGCATCAGAAGGAAGAAGCACCTTCAGATGTGTGCTTCTGACAGAACCTGTCCCCTCAGAAGGCTAGCTTTGAGGTTTACCTCCATGCAAATCACATTTTTTAAATTACAGTGTAGACAATACTTAAGGGAAAAAAAAAAACCAGGACAGGACAGAGTTGCATAAATTGAAGGAAGAAGTCCACCTCATCACCCTCTGCTAACCCAACTCTCTGAAGGTAATTTCTGTTAACAATTCGATGTGCTTTGGTGGACCTTTCTCTAAACACATGCCAACATATATGTATGTAAGTGTTTCCAAGAGTTTGTGCTTTCTTGGTTTTGTTTTGTTTTTACAAAAATGGTCTCTCGATATTCTCTTTATTCATTAAAAATGTGTGTGCACATGGCAGTTGGAGGGGGTGTAAATGAAACGTGCCTTTCTCTTCTCCCTCCCAGCCTCACTCAGTGAGCTGACTCTGTGTGATCTCATGACGGGAGAGAGCTTTCTGGTGTGGCATCCAGGACCTGGGCCATGCTGCAGAGGCGTGGACCACTGACACACACAACATCTGTCTGGTGTTCAGATAGAAGTCATGCGGCCAACACTCAGGTACTTGTGTTTCGGAACCTAACACAGTCCAGGATCAGACTGATTTTAACCGGCTAGGAGGAAATATGTGAATGAGTTTGTGATACATGATTTAGCTGAAAATGTCAGTGATTTGAATGCAACGAAACTGGTACGAAACTTGCCAGTGGCTAAAATTTTGTGGTTCACTTCTGCCCTGCTTTTAGCACAAAAAACAATTATGATATATGTGCAAAATGGCAGCCTGACCAGTTGTGTTCGCGCGTGCGCGCACACGCACACACACACACACAAGATACAGTGCTTTTCACACATCTTAATTGCTTCTCTGTTAAGGAAGGTGTAACTGCAAATCCTCAAAGTGTAGTATCCCCTTACGTGATAGTTCCATTTCATTACCAGGTAATATATATAATGAATACTGTTGAGAAGTGACTAAGACCTATTTATAGGGAAAGTTAAGGTTAAGACACCACTTTCATGGAAGACAATTACAAAGACTTACAGTTCCTACTCCTATATCTCTGTACAGAAATGAGTTACTATTTTAAGATAATGACTGATGTTTTTCTTTCTTGCATTTCTCGTTTGCCCATATCAACCTGTCGGTTAGAGGAAGGGAATGCCTCTGAGTAGGAAGGCTAGAGACTAAAGAAGTAAACTGAAGTACTCAATAACTTTTCAGAAGGCTAAGGTAGGCAGAATTGTCTTGAAAGCCAATATTACAAGAGAAGAAAGCCTGTTTTAAATTTCTTAAGACTTAGAGCCTGAAGGAACCAGAGGATCAGAAAGTTTCTATTTTAAGCCACAGAGTGGGTAAAATGGCTAGTGTTTCTCCAGCTTGAAGAAGGGAGAGATTCAAAGGGAGACCTGGTCAGGGCGTACGTGCTGTCCCTGAGTGAGGGTAAGAGAAACCTCATAAAACTTAGCAAGACTGGAGGTGGAGACTGTGGGGAGTTCTGCCTCTATTCTCAGAGGATAGCCTGAGGAGACTCTAAGCCTTTCAGAGGTTGCATCCAGTACAGCAGACCAGGGAGGAGCTGGGTGCATGGACCCGAGGGGAGCCTCCCCCCACCGTGGAGGGAAGGAGGGTTCCCACTGTTCTGATCTCACAGTTCTCAAGAGGAGCACTGGGGTAGCTGAGAATAGCCAGGGGGTGCAAAGGAGCCTGGGGTAGGACGAGGAGGATAAAGAATGTGAGCATGACATCTACAGATTATGAACTGTGGGCATCAGCAGCAGGGGCCAGCAGATTGGGTTCTACTTCGAGGCCAACAAGGATAGAGGATGACAGAAGACCAAGTGTACCATTCCCACCTGATGTCAGGGTGATACATAGGCCCCACTCTCCTCCTCCTTTGGTTAGCTCATCACTAAAAGAGAGGAGGAGGGGAGAAGACAAAGAGCAATCCTGTGTTAAGTGAGAATTACTAAAAAATAAAATGAGTTTTGAATTAGCAAAGTGCAGTTTTTCATGGGCAGTGGAAACAGGGCTCTTGAGATAGGCTAAGATCAGAGATAGAGAAACAAAGCTACATATGTGCATATCTGAGTCCGTGTCTGGAATTTTCATGCCCACTATCTATACACAGGGCATATAGGCATGACTAAACAAGTATTTGTGTCTGTCTTTTTTTATAGTAGACCTGGGCTTGAATCTCGTATTATCCACTTAGTAGCTGGATGACTTTGAACAAATTTCTTGATCCAAGATTTTGCTTCAGGAAACTAGGAATAATAGTGTCTTATAGGTTTGTTTTAAGGATTAAATGAGATACAAAGGTTACCCTAAGACCTGGCATATGGTAAGCCCTTAATAAATGCTATTTACCATGACCATGATAACAATAATAATTATTATGCATGTGCTCATTTTGACTATAAATCTGAACTTCTGCTTGGCAAGATTTAATTACCTGTTGTATATACAAAGCATAGCACATCCAGCTACTGATACTATAAATGCTTAGAGGCTAAGGGGACATTCATGTACAGGCCTTTAATGGCAGTTTTTAAGGTTAACCCCCTTTTATAGGTTTATTTCTGTTTATTTAATTTTGACTTTGTTCTCAGGGAAGGATGTATGTCTCTAGATTTGAGGAAATCTGAAGTAAATTATTTTTGAGCCGAGACAGAAGTCTAAACCCCCCACCCCTCTCCCCCCTCACTCAGGGGGAAGTAAGTACGGTGGCCCACCCCCTCCCCCTTCACTCAGGGGGAACGGCGGCCCAAAGGTTCAACATCTGTGAGGTGGTAGCAGTATCTTCAGCACCATCTCTGGGGCTTCCCTCTGTTCTGAGAGATTTCACTAGACAAAGCAGCCAAGATGCCTCACCACACCTCTGGCCTAAGCATCCCTACACCTCTTATTCATGGGCGAGTGGGCAACCCTAATTCTACCCAGTAAAGCTGTCAAAGTGCAAAGCCCGCAGAAAACCCTGTCCCTGGTAATAAAGCGACACATGTAATAAAAGAGCACAGCCATACAGGGGCTAGCAGCCCGTGCTGTATTTGGCAGAAGAGGCATAATAAAGTCTTGGCTTGTTTTCTGGGTAGCCTCAAATAAAGCATCTAATCTCTTGACTCAGTCAACTTATCTTTAAGAGGGGGATGATGATACTGTGCCAGTTTGCCTCAAAGGGGTGTTATCTAAAGCTAAAGATTGCACCGTTGCAGCACCAAGTACTATGCGAATGCTGTGATTATCAGTAACCAGCACTGCTTTTATTCATATGGTGAATCCGTTTGTTTACTGTCACCATGATCTGCATTAATACAAACAGTGGATAGCAGCATGTTCACTGTGGGCCTCTAGATTTTAAGACAGACCTATCATTCATTCGCTTTGGTCTCTGAGTTTTTGTCCTAGATCCTGAAACAAACCTTTTCCCGTAGAGAGGAGGTTCTATCCTACCAAGTGTGTAGTTTAGAGGCACAGGCCTGGCCAGGTAAAAGCAGGCAAATACAAGTTGGCCAGACGTCAGCTGAATTTTGGGGCCTCCCCCCACCCACAGATGTTTTACTTCATCTAATTTTATTGTGGAAGAGTCGTATGTATATCAACATTTGGCAAACACTTCATTAGCAGAACTGTGGTTTCTTCTTATTATTAATAAGAATAAATGTCCCTGGGCATATGCACACATTATCAAAGTATCCAGAAGTTCCTGTATTCTTTGGAGCTCAACTAGAAATGTTGAGGACTCATTCTCCAGTCACACTTAGAAAAACACGCGTTGTGTACGCTTGTGGAATAAACACATACAAAGTTGCAAACTGTCACTTCTAACTCTAAAGGCAACTCACTGACATTTGAAGAGACAGGAGAGATTGTTTTTTGCCTATTCCTCAAGTTTCCTCGGGGTCCATTGCTGAGGAGACTTCAAAGCAAGCCCTCGTCTACTGGGACGAGGGCCAGCTTCTGGCTCTGGTCTGGCTGTGGAAAATCCCAGAGTAGATCTAGGAATATCCTGGTTTGGGGAGGGTGTTGAGATCATCACCATCATCATCCTTTTGTGTAGATCCTGCCCTTCATTATCGTTCTTTTCTCACTGAGGACTCTCGGGACGGCCTTCATCATGTTAATGCTGGCCTCACCGAATTCAGACCTGGGAGATAAGAAGGCTGAGTGGGGTCCACGAGTGGCCTCAGAACGCACCCAGCAATATCATTTCATGGGGCGTATTCAAGGGACAGAGCATAGTCAAGGATAGTCAAAGTAAGCCCTAGAATTCCTCTCCTGACTTTGTGTCCTAAAGTACATTGCAAACTCCTTCAAGTGGGGGTCCATGGCTATTCCTTTATGTATTTTGTGGGCTATGCCTTTAGAGATTCTCCTTGCCTGAAGAAAAGCGGGTTGGCTCTGGGATGATTCAAATCACAATATGAATTAGGGCAGGGTGTCATGTTAATTTTTTGGAACTAGAAATGAAGTGAACTGTGTCATTTTTCCACATTGTCAGTCTGATTAAGAAGGAATATACTTTATATTCTTCTACTTTTCCCAGTAAACTGCCTACAAAGACTGGTTCATATAGTCTAACAACTGCCACCTCTCATACCCAGGTGTATTTCCACAATTATGTTACTGGAATCTTTATCAGGTACTTGCCCTCCACCGCTTTTTTTTTTTTTTTTGCCATTTGATTGTTAAACTAATTGTGGTCTCCTAAACTGTAGGTTATTGGTCTTAAATATTGACAGAGTTCAGGACACTCTATCCCAAAATAGGACACCGAGGCATCTTGAATTTCAGAAACAGCACAGATAGAAAGGACTCTCTGACCTTCCCCTAAGGCAGGTCATAAAACCCTTATGTGAGGGATGACCTCCTCATCCCCAGAGGAAAGATGCATCCTTATCTCCAAGATGCTGAGAGGAATTCGAATGAACAGGTCTTGCTGTTTCCCCCAATTCACCACACAAAGCTCATACCCCTTTTTGTCCTATCCCATTTTCCCATGACCTTCCACCCTTTGTCAAACCTAATCTAAAATCACCCAGGTCTAACATCTTCAGGTCTTCATTTCCTTACGAAGGCTCCCAAGTCACATGAAACTTACAATAAATAAATGAGTATGATTTTCTCTTCATCACTCTTTTGTTACAGGAACCCCAGTCAAGAATTTAGAAGTGTAGAAGAAAGAGCTACTTTTCCTCCTTACATCAACAAAGTGGTAAGCAGGTAACAAGCTGTTAACAGTAGCCAAGAATGGGGTAATTTCTAGAGGAGAACAGTAGTCACTCTGGGTTAAGTATTAATTGTCAAGGAGAAGAGTTCGTAGCAGAGAGAGGAGCGGTCCTACTCTCAGAAGTAACCTCTCCCATCTCAGAAGTCTCCCAGCAGTTGCTATTATGCATCAGAATTGGCCCCATGGTGTTTTTTGTTTCTCCTAGGTACGCAAGACCAATATATGTGGAGGTTTTAGAGCACTGTAGCTACAAAGTTTTTAATAACCACTGAGTAATAAGCAAGCTTTAATGAAGCCTTGTATGGGGCACCTGAGGGGCTCAGCTGTTAAGCGTCTGCCTTCGGCTCAGGTCATGATCCCGGGGTCCTGGGATCGAGCCCCGCATCGGGCTCCCTGCTCAGCGGGAAGCCTGCTTCTCCCTCTCCCGCTCCCCCTGCTTGTGTTCCCTCTCTTGCTGTGTCTCTCTCTGTCAAATACATAAATAAAATCTTTAAAAAAAAAAAAAAATGAAGCCTTGTATCATCACATTACTGAACACAATGGCAAAGGTTTTCATGCTCTTGTTAGGTTTAATCTTTCTGTATTCAACTTCTAAAGATGCCTACTTTTTTGAAACAGGAAAATTTTTCAAGGTCTGTTACTCTGTGGATTATCACAGATCTCTAAATCAAAGAACTATCTATTAGGAAATGTTCTCTCTCTCCCCACATTCATGGGTAATCTCGCGCTAATTGTTGGCATGGTAAAATAAGGAAGCCATCTGTGGTGTATATGTTGTTGCTGTTGTTGTTTTAGAGATAAGTTGACATATAGTGAGTGTTATATTAGTTTCAGGTGTACAGTATAATGATTCTACATTTGTTGGTACCTGCCTTTTCACTGACTTCTGCTTAGAACTGATGAAGCACAGAGGTACTTTGCAAAACCTTTCTAAACAAAAAGATAAACTCATTTCCTTTATTCAGGAAACACAACTGACTATATTCATTACTGAATTCTTTCCAGTACCAGTATACTCATTGAAATATGCCAGAACAACCCCATCCTGAATATTCTTTGATAAAAAAGGCACTTACAGCATATCATAAGGAAAAGAGAGCTGGTGTTGGAATCTAGACCTACCTCTACCAATTCCTAGACATCAAGTTCTGGGTAAAATACCTAACTTTTCTCATTCAAGTCCTCTGTACAAATGAAGGGTATAGAAATGTAGCAGGATAGCGATGTGATTAAGATCTCAGGCTTTGCAATGGAACAGGCCTACATTCCAATCCAAATCTATTCTGCCGCTTGTTAGTTGAGTACCCTTGGGCAAGTTACTTAAACTTCTTATATCTTAGTTTCCTTATCTATGAAAAGAGGAATAACACTACCTCATCTCATGAAGTTGTTGTTAGAAAAATTAAATAAAAGGGTATCAACAGTGCTTACTTAGTTCAGTATCTGGTTCTTAACAATATTCAGTAACTCTGGTTTTAAAAAGAAATCCTACAAGAACTTTTGGGATCATGAGGCATAAACTTCTTCATTTTTACATGAGAAATGGAAACCCAGACATTAAGGATCTTGTCCAAGGTCACTGAACCCACATGCGTGTGATGCATATTCCCAAAGCTTTTATGAGTTCTGTGATCTGGTCAGAGTACTATCTCTTTGTGACCTAATCTCCTATTTACTATATATATGGACTATTAAACTAGGTGATCAAGTTACTGTCCGTGTGAAAACGCGAGTAATTACACTGCTGTTTGTCGAGGCCCTTCTATGTTCAGGGCATGCTGCCAGATAGTGTGAGTGTTACAATGGGCATATGAGAATCTGTCTCTGGTCTCAAAAGGGTTTACAGCTGAGTTGGAGAGACATTTATGAGAAATGTAAACTATTGGGATAGCCACATGACATGGCCAAGGTTGAAGTGTTCTAAGAATTAGACATGGGCCATGAATGTATGTTATAAGGTCCTACAGAAAGTGAGCTCCATTTGACCTGGCTGTCGATGGTGGCTTCACAGAGAAAATGGGACTTTTCCTGTGCATTAAGATTAAACTGGATTAGAATACACAGAGAGGAGAGGGAAGGACATTATATGTTCCTTGCAATAGCCTGTATAAAAGTACAGAGGTAGAAAAGAGCACCATTAAGTGTGGGACATTCAACGAAAAGCACTCACTCAATCATTTCTTATATTGACCTTAGTCCTCTCAGCATGTTCTATTTTCACAAGTGGCAGTGGGTGTTTTCACAAGTGTGTGTGTGTGTGTGTACATATGTTCACACATGAGTTTGAACTCCTGACTTTAAATATTGGTCAGGAAAGCACCGAGTGCTTACGACTCCCCAAAGTTCAAGACCCAGAAAAGTAGAGGTCATCTTTGAGCTCACTGGCTCTTGACTCTCACTCTAATCTAGCAGCTCATTCTGGCTCTTCTACCACCAGCATACTTCTCAGATTCCTCCCCTTCTCTTTCTTTCCACTGCTAGTTACCCGTCCCAAGATCAGCCTACATTACCCATTGTTATACCTATGCTACAGGCAACCCCATTCCATCCCTGTCCCCTGCGAGGCATTCCCCACGCAGCAATCATCTAGCAATGCAAATCTTATCATGGAACCCCTGCTGAAAACCTTTCAATGACTGCCAATTTTACTAAGCATATAATCCAAACTGTTTGTTACTGCCTTCAAGGCTCTGCAGGATGTGGCTTCCTTACCTCTCAGACCTGACGTCATGTTACCCATCCCCTCCCTCGCTTGCTGTTCTTTGAACCAACCAAGGTGCTTCCCAACTCAAGGTCTCTGTGCTTGCTGTGCCCTCTACTTGAAACATTACTCCCCCCGCTTTGTGCAACCTGCTTACCTTTCAAACTTCAGCTTAAATGTTACCTACTCGAGAGAGGCTTTCTTTGATCTAACTATGTAAACAAATTCCCTCTGCTATTCTCTAAGATTGCACCTTATGAATTTTCCTTTCTAGCACTTACCAGTTTCTTTAGAATTGTTGATTCTTAGTGAAATTTGTTCATTGCTTAACTTTTTAAACATTTGTTTTCCCTACCAGAACATAACCTTTATGATCAGGCCTTGTCTGCCTGGTACATTTTTCAGTTTCCAGAATCTAGTACTGAAAATTTCAGAGATTAGTGAATGGATTTATAAAAGGAAATAAATGGAAAGCCATTATAGCAAATAAGTCTCATAGAAGGCAGCTGCTTTAGTGATGGCATTCACCCTCGATTCTGTAAATAGGAGACTGCAGGTGTTTACAAAGCAGTTGCTGTATTTGGGGGGTAATTCTTTTTTTTTTATTATTGTTATGTTAATCCCCATACATTACATCATTAGTTTTTGATGTAGTGTTCCATGATTCGTTGTTTGTGCATAACACCCAGTGCTCCATGCAGAACGTGCCCTCCTTAATACCCATCACCAGGCTAACCCATCCTCCCACCCCTCTCCCCTCCAGAACCCTCAGTTTGTTTTTCAGAGTCCATCGTCTCTCATGGTTCGTCTACCCCTCCGATTTCCCCCCCTTCATTCTTCTTGGGGGGTAATTCTAAAAGAAATATTTCATTATTGCCAAAGACTGTTACCTCTTACGAGTAGGGGACTCAGAGCTGCTTGGAGAGGCTGATGGGAGACTAGTCACTAACCTCCATTAGTAGCTAAGCTCATTGGCTTTACATCTGGAAAGACAAATTTCTGTCTCCAAAAACTAACGAATTACTACATGGCAAGGGAACTGTTCTATAATTTAAAGGACAAATATTATATTCTGTCTAGTGACTGCTATCCTCTTGTCAAGTTGCTCTGAGGACAGAAGAAAAGGGCTCTTGCCTGGCTCCTTTACATCACTTACCACTTATCTGGCCAATTGATGATTATAGGCATTCCCTTGATTTCAACTTCCCTTATTTCTCTCCCAGCTTTCCTCTCATAATCAAAGGCCATTATATATATACTTGCCCAGAAGTTTTACGGTCTTACCCAAGGATCTTGCCCAAGGTCAGTGAACCAATGTGTCTGTAATATTTATTCTCAAAGCTTTTATTAGTGCTGTGATCTGGACAAAATACTATATCCTTGTGACCTAATCAATCAATCAATCAAGTTCAGTAACAGTGACAACAGGATACAAAATTTCATTTACTGAGGGATTTTTTTCAAATGTGCCTGGCATTATGCTAAACCTTTTATAGGCATCATCTCTTCTAATCCTGCCTCCAAGCCCATGAAATAGTAATTATAATCTCCTTTTCACAGAGGAGGAAACTGAGGCCTAGTGAAGTTAAGAAACTAGCCCAAGTTCACACTGTTGTAAAGTAACTTGGGTTTCAAACTCAACTTTGAACCTGTTAAGTGCCAAAGCAGTATCAATATGGATCAGCTAATAAAGCGAATCAGAATCAAGCACATTTTTTTCAACATCAAATGATGCATACAATTAGTTAAGCTTTTAAATATTTTATACAGGAATAATTTGACATGTCCTTTTTTTTAAAGGGTTGTACATAACTATGCACATTAAGTATGTTTCTGGTTATCAACAGTTCGAGTATATTAGATTCTGTTTCTGGTCCATATAAATTTTCCTTTTCTGGCCTCTCAGCATCTATTTTCATGTTTCCTTATTTTATATTTGATTGGCAGCTTTTCCCTTCTTATAAAAAATTGGGCAGCCATGCTTCTCTGTATTGGTGGGTCAGTGTAACCTCTAATTACTTCAGTCTCCTCCTCTGCAAGAAAAGCTGTCAAAATACAAGAACTCTCGAATGTCTTGTTCAACTCTCACACACACACACACACACACAGGGATGAAGAGGGCTAGAATTCTCCCGAAGAAGCAGAACAACTGGCAACAGTTGGCACAAAAACTTCTAAAGACCCCGTCTGACTCCGTCTTGAAAGTCAGCCTCAAAATCAGAATTACCCCGCCCATACCAGGACTATCTCACTAGCTAGGCTTCATGACATAATACCTGCTATCACCTTTCAGCAAAGATGTGATCCTTACCATTCATATTTTGTAAGACCAACAAAGCATCCTTTGTACCTCAGGACAACTGGGTATTGGTTAAGGTACAAGGCCCACAAAGACATGGCTCCCCCATTCTTTGGTAACCCACACCACATGATTATCAAACACGTTTCCAGTCTTTAGAATAATCTAGTTATTAGAAAAGGTGATTGGACACAACAGCAAAAATCTAGAGGTTTTGTATTGTTATTAACAACAGGCAATCAGAACAGAGTTAATACGTCTTCCCCCCCCCCCCCCCCCCCGGTTACCCAGCATTCAAAGCTACAACTGGAGCCACATTATAATAACTTTAGACCCCAAATCAGTGTGACGATTTGATGCATAATTTCCAACACATGTTTTATTAATCCATTCTTCCTGTGCTTCATTTAAAGCACTGGAAACTATAAAAAGATCTGCGTGTCACTCCCCTGCCAGGAAAAAAGAGGAAAGAAAGAAAGAAAAGAAGGAAAGAAAGAAAAGAAAAGAAAAGAAAAGAAAGAAAGAAAGAAAGAAAGAAAGAAAGAAAGAAAAGAAGAAAAAGAAAGAGAAAGAAAAGAAAAAGAAAAAAGAAAGAAAAGAAGAAAGAAAAGAAAGAAAAGAAAAGAAAAGAAAGAAAGAAAGAAAAGAAAGAAAAGAAGAAAAAGAAAGAGAAAGAAAAGAAAGAAAAAGAAAAAAGAAAGAAAGAAAGAAAAGAAAAGAAAAGAAAGAAAGAAAGAAAGGAGAAAGAAAGAAAAGAAAGAAAGAAAAGAAGAAAGAGAAAGAAAGAAAGAGAAAGAAAAGAAAGAAAAAGAAAAAAGAAAGAAAAGAAGAAAGAAAAGAAAGAAAAGAAAAGAAAGAAAGAAAGAAAGAAAGAAAAGAAGAAAAGAAAGAAAGAAAAGAAGAAAAAGAAAAGCCTAACACGAAAAAAAAAAAAAAAAAAAAAAGCCAGAGCAACTGGAATCTCAGTTTTGAGGAAACACATGGGATTGAAGCATCCGCCGCAACTCTGCAACGACTGCCACATGTGACCCCTCCTCCCCCCTCTCCCCTGCGCGGAATCCTGGATGTCACCGGGCTGGGCGGAGGAGGCCGTGCTCGCAGGCAAGTGTGCGGCAGCGGGGGCCCTGCGGGGCGGGGCAGCTGACGCCGCTCGCGGCGCGGGAGGGTCTTCCAGGAAGCCGCGGGCTCGGCTGAGGACGCGGCTGCGGGTCGCGGCCGGGGCCGCGCCGCCCGGACCGGCACGTAGCGCCCAGCGTGACTCAGCGCTGACTCACCGCGCTCGCTGCCAGTGGACTTCCCCGTCAGCCGCTGCCGCTCGCCGGTCCTCGCCGCCGCCTGCTCCGCGAGCCCTTTCCTGCGCGCCAGACCAGTCCCGGCGCTTTCAGCAGAGCGGGGCCGACTTCACAGCCTTGGAATCCCGGCCAAAGCGGGGAAGTGACCGGCTTTGTTTTCTTGGATTTGAAGAGCTCAATGGCCCACTAATCAAATTCTTTCATCAAAGGCTTGTTGGAACAGATCCCTAACATCGTCCTTCCACGGTGACTTGTAGGTGACCTCCGCTCAGAGTTTGCTTCTGTCGTCCTAGGCCTGCATCTTATTTTTATCCCGCATTTTCTTGGGTTATCTTTCCAATATGTTTGGTAACTAGTCTTGGCACAAACCCACAAGGGCAGTGACGCAAATCAGGTTGGAACTTGGCATGATGTGCGGGCCTGGGTGACTTACTGTAAAAACGGTTCATAAAGACGTTACTATCTGCCATCTCGGTTGCTGATTAGATGCCCTGCTCATTTTCAGTCTGTCACTACCCTCTGAAAGGTCCCGGGACAGAATGTTAAAATGCAGATTCTTGAGCAGTCGTACTTACTTCTTCGTCTCCAGGGTTCTACATGGAGAACAATAATACAGCACGGTTTCTCCAACTGCAGCTCACGGACCATTCACTGCATGGAGAGTGGCTGGGGGGATGTGGTCACAGCGCAGGTTCTTAGACCCCGCTCCAAGCCATAGACGCAGAATGTCTTGCGGTGGGGCCTGGAAATCCTTTTTTTTTTTTTTTTGGAAGATTTTATTTATGTATTTGTCAGAGAGAGAGACAGAACACAAGCAGGGGGAGAGGAAGGCAGAGGGAGAAGCAGGCTCCCCACTGAGCAAGGAGCCTGATATGGGACTGGGTCCCAGGACCCTGGGATCATGACCTGAGGCAGTCGCTTCACCAACTGAGGCACCCAGGCATCCCTGGAAATGCATCTTAATGAGCGGCCCATCAGAGATGCCTATGTACACTAAAGTTCAAAAACTACTAGCCAGAGGATGACGGTCTTTCTGTGAAGACGCTAGGAAACATTCTCACGATGGAGACACACTTTGTTCTAAAACTGATTTTGAAGTTCTGATAGCAGGCAACCCGATTTCTAAAACCGGTTATATATACAATTTTGTTCAACTGTATATTAATATAGACACATTATTTTTCTTTTTAATTAGACATTCGGCTATGAAGTAAAATGTAGTACGTATAGAGTAAATTTTATTTCAGACCTGTTATTTCCTAAACCTGACTTTGCATCAGAATTAGCTACAGAGCCTTTTAACACTAATTCCTGGACCAGACCTCCCGCCTAAAGAAACATTATCTCTGAAGATGAAACCTAAGAACAGGCAATCCGAAAAGCTCTGAAAGTTAGTCTCTGGACCTTTGCAAATGATCACTCTTCCCAAGTACAAGAGAAACTTCACTAACTTCAAGGTAGTTGGCTTGTAGCATTCTACTATGGTGCCCACTCATCTCTGCATCACAATTGCAATTGTGATGAAATCACAATTGAAAAAATAAAATGAAAAGTGACCACATAAGATACCAACTTAGGGGGCGCCTGGGTGGCTCAGTTGGTTAAGCGACTGCCTTCGGCTCAGGTCATGATCCTGGAGTCCCTGGATCGAGCCCTGCATCGGGCTCCCTGCTCAGCAGGGAGTCTGCTTCTCCCTCTGATCCTTCCCCCTCTCATGCTCTCTCTGTCTCATTCTCTCTCTCAAATAAATAAATAAAATCTTTAAAAAAAAAAAAAAAGATACCAACTTAGTATTATATTGATAAATGTATGTCTTTAGAAAGCAAATTTGAAATCTTTTTTTTTTTTTTTTAGAGGAGCTATTGGGAGAGGTTGGGAGATTGGAGAATAATCTCAGAGTCTATTTTGAAATTTTTTCTATTCTTCCCTGGGATATTTTATTTGTTTACTCATTTTCTTTTCATCTCGCTGGGTAAGTTTCCCCCACTTTATCCCTGTTAGCATTGTGGCAAAAAGCCTGGATCTGACACATATCTGACAAGAGAGCTCTCCTTGCTGACTCTTCTCTAAGTGTGGTCTTTGGACCAGCAGCATGGACATCACCTGGAAATCTGTAAGAAATGCAGACTCTCAGGCTCGACCAGAACTACCATATCAGAATCAACACTTTAGCAAGATCTCCAGGTGATTTGTGTGTATAATAAAATATTGGAAGTACTGGTTTGTAGTAATGGTAATAATCTAAGGCCAATGGAATAAAAAAAGAGGAAGTAGGAGGTGGGCGTGAATTAGTTTCCTGGGGCTGCCATAGCAGAGTACCACAAACTGGTTGACTTAAAACAACAGAAATTTATTCTTCCACAGTTCCAGAGGCTAGTAGTCCAAAATCAAGGTATCAGCAGGGACTTGTTCTATCTATGGTATTAGAGAAGACAAAATCCTACCACGAAATTAGTTTGACCATAAAAGTAAGCCCTAAAATAAAGAAAAAAATAATTATAGCTAAAACTATAACCACATTGAGAGGCAAACTGGAAATATCTTAGGATCAGGGCAAGAAAATGAAGGGAATCCTTATAACAGCAGGAAAAGGTAAGAGTAGGAGCACAGGCAGCTCCAAGATAGTAATGTCTTTTTAAAAGCTCTTGACCATTTGTAGTAGGCATCTGTTTCTGTTGGCCCAGCATTGGTTCTCCCTCTTTCCTCTAACTAAGAAAATTCTCATCATCCTCACTAACATTTCAGTGCAAGACATCAACCGGTTTCCCTCCCCCCTTCCTCCCAAGGGTGAAACACATGACTCTTTAATTTCTGTCCTGCACATCTAAATCTGGGTGAGTCCCAAAAATGCAGAGTGGCGAAGCAGAGTCATTTCAGTCGTCATGCTGGAAGACACTAACCAGATGTGTCAGTCTGTCCACTGAGAATACCACAGTAACCCTAGCTGCTGTCCTCCCCAAGTCCCAGTTGTTTAACTTCTTTTGTTCTAAGAGCTACCCAGTGTCTTTCCAAATGTTTTGCATTTGTTTTAACGTCTAACATGTTTAATGTTTATTTTTAACTTATTATTTTAGACTATTTCTTATTATTTTATTATAATTTATCGTTAATTATTTTAATAGGGCCAGGATTTTGCCCCAGTTGGTTTCTATTGCTTACAACAAATGAGCCTAACTAACTGTTATGAAATTATTGGTGGGTAGAACACATATTGCCCACAGCCACCCCACAAAAACAACCTGACTGTAGTCTGCATCCATGACAAATAGGACTCTTGAAATATAAGAAAGATCTTCCCAGTTTTGTTTTGTTTTTTTCCAACTGATTTTACCAGCTATCATTACTGCCCTGTATTTCAAGCTGAGTCATTCTTCCCTTCTGAGCCACCCAAATTGCCAGGGGGCACAAAAGAGAGAATCACTCTTGTTAAGCTGCTTGTAGACACCAATAATCTTCTTTATGTTGCCTCCAGTTTCTCATTGTGGTTTTCATGATATTTGCAATATTAAGGAGATTAAAGAAAAGTACTCCAAAGTTTCTAATTAGAACTATTTTCAAAAGAGAATCCCTATTGTGCCAGACTAAATGTGATCTTTTCTTTTCAAGCAAAGATTAGCCTAAAGACTTCATCCTGGCCAACACTAAAATGTGTGTCTTTTGAACTCTACTGATAAAATTTAATTTGATCAAGGTGTATCAGCTTCTCCAAATCCATACTCCTTATTCTCCTCAATCTCCCTTCACATTAATTTCCTTAATTTTATCTTCTGACAGTGGTTGCATGGTGGATATAGTTTCATTTGGCTGGAGTAGGGAGCATATAAGAGTAAACCCCAAAATGTAGCTGTTTTGAAATTATAGTGAATCATGAATGTCATAGTGAGGACTTTGTACTTAAATGGGTTTTTTTTGTTTTTTTTTTTTTTTTAAGATTTACTTATTTATTTGAGAGAGAAAGAGCGGACCTGCCCAAGCAGACTCCTGGCTAAATGCAGAACGAGAAGGAGGGCTCCATCCCATGACCATGAGATCATGACCTGAGCCGAAATCAAGAGTCTGATGCTTAACTGACTGGGACACCCAGGCGACCCTTAAATGTACTTCTTTAATGTTCTTTTTAAAGATTTATTTATCTGGGAGAGAGAGCTTTGCCCACGTGAGCACAGGGAGGGGATTATGGGAAGGGGCAGAGGGAGAGGCAGATAAAAGTCTTAAGTAGACTCCATGCTGAGCTGGAGCCTTACTCAGGACTCAGTCTCATGACCCTGAGATCAGAACCTGAGCCAAAACCAAGAGTCCGACGCTCCACCAACTGCACCACCCAGGTGCCCCTCTTTAATGTTTCTGATCAAGATAAAGAAGTGACATTTATCGGGGCGCCTGGGTGGCTCAGTTGGTTAAGCGACTGCCTTCGGCTCAGGTCATGATCCTGGAGTCCCAGGATCGAGTCCCGCATCGGGCTCCCTACTCAGCAGGGAGTCTGCTTCTCCCTCTCCCACTCCACGTTTGTGTTCCCTCTCTCGCTGTGTCTTTCTCTGTCAAATAAATAAATAAAATCTTTAAAAAAAAAAAAAAAGGAAGTGACATTTATCAACTGCATATTATATGCCTGGAACTATATTATCCATTGATTTCCTGCTTATGATAGGTGAAGATTCAACTCTCTTAAATCCACCTAAGACTTCAAGTAAAATATTTAAGCCTCGGAAGATTTTTTTAAGATCAGTGACAGTATGAATATCTACTTTGTTAAAAGGGGATATATGCTCCTTCCCATTCTCCTTGACTTTCTTTCTCTTTGTAGCTATTAAATTCTGTCATAGGAATGTTTCCCTTTTTACCTTATTGCGATTGATAACATTTTTATATATATGTATATATATATATTGTTATCTCAACTGTTCTGGGGTTTGTCTAAAGGTTTAACACTGAAATAAAAAAAAAAAAACATTGGTATTACTAAGACTATGTGAATATTCTTCATGGCAGCGAATGTAGTATAGTCGTGATTACATGTTTTTTCTGTACTCTTACTGTTTTTCATAAAGTTTTTAATTGTCTTTGTTCCTAACATACTCCCTCCACTCTCCAGTATCTTTTAAAGAGAGAGGACCTGGGAAATAAATGCACTAATTCTTACATTCCTGAAAATGTTTTCATTCTGCTTTTACATTTAATTGATATTTAAGCTGGGTATAGAATTCTTGGTTGAAAATCACTTTCTCGCAAAAGGTTTGACAGCATTCCTCCATTGTCTTCTACCGGTACTGAAGATGAAAAATCAGATAAAAGCCTGAATCTTAATCCTTTATTTCCTTTTCACGCACCTTAAATTTCTTCTCTCTATTCTAAGCTTTCTATACTTTCAGTGTTGTTTCTAGTTGTAGGCATTTTTTTCATTTACTCTATCACTTAGCAGAAACTTTACATCTGAGAACTCAAGGCTTCCCTTAGCTCTCTATATATTTCCTTTCTCCATTTTCTCTGACCTCTCCTTCTGGAAGTGCGATTAATTAGATCCTGGATTTATAGGACAACTCTTTTTCTTATAGCTCTTCTTCTATCTTGTTTTTTTGATTCTTTGCACTATATTTTCAGCAATTTCCTTAATTTTATCTTCTTATCCTTCTATTTATATTTTCATATTGGGAAGTATGTATTCAGCTTCCCAGGATGCTTACTTAGTGTCTGATTATTCTTTTATTATAACATCTTATCTGCTTGAATTTCTCTGATAAACTTATTAGGACTTTTTGTTTAAGAATTCTTTGTTCCCTAAATTATTTGTATTTCCTTATGCCATGCTTATATGTATTTCCTGATACATTTATTTTATTTTGCAGGTTTTCTTCAAATGTCTAGGGATGTTGGTTGTGTTTTTATATTTAGAAAGAGGCATCAGAAAGGCATCTGTTTAGGAGACATAAGCTTCTGAGTCCTTACATTCCAGAATAATTTTGTGTTAGGGCATCAGCAACCCACTGTGCTAGTAGGTTGCCAGTGTTTCCCCCAGGCAGTGTTTTCAGTGCCTCTGGGTAAATATCTTGTTTGTGCTTTTGTTTTGGATTGGGATAAAAGCCTAGCTGTCAGATGTTTTGAACTAGGGGGCCAGAAGGGGGGAAAGAGGAAACATGGCCCACTGTGGCTCGGTATTCTCTGGAGGACCTGGATTTCTTAGCTCCACTTCTCACATTACCCTTCCTTAATCTCTCAGTTTTTTGAGAACAGATGTTATCTAGGTACTGCAATTAGGCAGCTTTCTGCATTTTCCTAGGAAGCTGAAAAAAAATAGGGGACTCAAGTCATTAAGCGTCTGCCTTTGGCTTAGGTCACGATCCCACGGTCCTGGAGTAGGGAGCCTGCTTCCCCCTCTGCCTCTCCCCCCACTTGTGCTCTCTCTCTCAAATAAATAAAATCTTAAAAAAAAAAAAAAAAAAGTACAGATCCCTGGATTCTACTTAGGGATTCTGATTCAGCACCTCTAGACTGGGCCTAGATATCAATATTTCTTTTTCTAATACCTTCCTGGCTTATGTACACAACCAGTTTGGAGCACCACCAAGTTACTAATGACTTGGGGAAGAGGTAACTTTATAAGACAAGCAGAGGTAGGAGCCTCATGACCTGGCAAATGCCTGGGTGTGGGGAGAAGGAAGAAGACGGAATCAAAAACAACTACCAGGTTTCAATCCTGAGTGCCTCCAAAAGTGATAGTAAAATTAGCATAAATAGGAAAGTGAGGAGTACTTCCTTCTTGATTTCTTCTTCCAGATACTGTACCAAATGCCACCCCTATGAATATTACCAAAGAGCTCCTTACGTAGAAAAATTACTAATAAGGATGTTAGATTACAATAAAATAATGAACAAATAGATGTGTGAATATATTCTCAGGCTGGAGAACTAGTATTTATATGCACAAGCTAAACAATCTATCCACTTTTGACCATTTATGAAGGTATATTAAAAAAATACGCATAGAGCATTCCAAAACTGAATGTTAATAATCTATTAGTAGAGAATTCCTGGCTTTCTTTCAATCAACTGTCTTAATTTCTCAAATGTAAAAGAGCAAAATTCAAATATACAATACCTCTTACGCTTAATATACCTGAACATAAAAGTGCAAAAAAACTCACAATATCTACAACTCTTCATAAGGCTTATATTCTTACTAAAATATTGCTGTTCACACAGTTCAATTTCTATTAACAGTACAGCCGGATGACTCATTTTGTACATTTAGAGTCTAATGAGGATTTTTAGATCTGCAATACCTGTAATGACAAATGGCTCCTTCACATTAAAACACCTATTTTGGACAAACCATGAGAGACGATGGACTCTGAAAAACAAACAGGGTTCTAGAGGGGAGGGGGGTGGGAGGATGGGTTAGCCTGGTGGTGGGTATTGAGGAGGGCACATTCTGCATGGAGCACTGGGTGTTATGCACAAACAATGAATCATGGAACACTTCATCTAAAACTAATGATGTAATAATGTATGGGGATTAACATAAGAATAAAAAAGAACAAACAAAACACAATGGATTATGCAGACTCCTGACAGAACTAAAAAAAAATAAAAATAAAAAAAAATAAAACACCTATTTTGGGGGGAAATAGTTCTATAAAAATACTCAATTTTTAATTTTTTTAAAATTAAGGTATAATTTGGGGTGCCTGGGTGCCTCAGTCATTAAGTGTCTGCCTTCGGCTCAGGTCATGATCCCAGGGTCCTGGGATCGAGCCCCGCATCGGGCTCCCTGCTCGGCCGGAAGTCTGCTTCTCTCACTCCCACTCCCCCTGCTTGTGTTCCCTCTCCTATGTCTCTCTCTCTCTCTGTCAAATAAATAAAATCTTTAAAAATAAATAAAATTAAGGTATAATTTATATGCAGTAATTTTTAGTCTTGCCAGTGCAAAATTCTGTAAATTTTGACAAACATATAGTCATATAACCACAATCAAATAAAAGAAATTTCATCACTCCTCAAGTTCCCCACAAACTCATTTGAAGTCAGATCCTAGCTAATAGAAGGACAACTGTTGTCCTTCAGGATCAGTGCCAATGGAAAAAAGTGCCCTGAAATACAGATCTCAGGCCTGACATGATGAAAATCTAATGCCACAGCTGTTGTCTCTCACAACTGTCACTCATCATGGTTTTTTTTTTTTTTAATGTTTTTTAATTGAAGTACAATGGACATATACACCATTGTATTAATTTCAGGGGTATAGCATAATGGTTCAATATTTGTATATATTATAAAATGATCCCTACAATAGGTCTAGTTACCATCTGTCACCATAGTTACATGGTTTTTTTTTATGATGAGAACCTTCTAGATCTATTCAGCAACTTTCAAGTATGCAATACATTACTGACTACAGTCACAATGCTGTACATTACGTCCCCATGACTTATTAACTAGAAGTTGGTACCTCATGATCTCCTTACCCATTTCGCTCATACCCGTCCCAATCTGTTCTCTGTATCTATGAAGTTTGTTTTTTTGCTTTATTATGTTCCACATGTAAGTGAAATCATATAGTACTGGTCTTTCTCTGACTTATTTCACTTGGCATGATACACTCAAGGTCCATCCATGTTGTCACAAATGGCAAAATTTCATTCTTTTTTATGACTGGGTAGTATTCTACTATATATATATATATATATACCACATCCTCTTTTATCCATTCATCCACTGACAGACACTTGGGTTGTTTCTATATATTGGCTATTGCAAATAATGCTACAATGAACAGAGGGGTGCACATATTTTATTGAACTGGTGTTTTTGTTTTTTTTGGATAAATACCCAGAAGTGGAATTACTTGATCATATGGTAGTTCTATTTTTAGTATTTCAAGGAACCTCCATATTGTATTCTATAGCAAATGCAACACTTTACATTTCCATCAAGAGTGCACAAGGGTTCCCTTTTCTCTACATCCTTGCCAACACTTGTTATTTCTTGTCTTTTTAATAATAGCCATTCTGACAGGTGTAATGTATATCTCATTATGGTTCTGATTTGCATTTCTCTGATCAAGAGTGATGTTAAGCATCTTTTCATATGCTTGTCAGCCATCTGTATGTCTTCTTTGGAAAAATGTCTACTCAGATCCTCTACCCATTTTTTAATCAGCCTGTTTGTTTTTTGGTAAGGATATTAACCCTGTATCGAATATATAATTTGCAGATATCTTCCCTCACTTAGGAGGTATCCTTTTCATTTTGTTGATAGTTCCCCTTGCTGTGCAGAAGCTTTTTAGTTTGATGTAGTGCCATTTGTTTATTTTTGCTTTTGTTTCTTTTGCCTTTGGAGTCAGGTCCCAAAAATCATCACCAAGACCAATGTCAAGGAACTTACCCCCTATATTTCTTCTAGGAGTCTCATGGTTCCAGGTCTCACATTTAAGTCTTTGATCTATTTTGAGTTAATTTTTGTGTATGGTGTTAGTGATGTAGTTTTATTCTTTTGCATGTGGTTGTCCAGTTTTCCCAACGCCATTTGTTGAAGAAACTGTCCTTTCCCATGGAACATTTTTGCCTCCTTTGTTATAAACTAATTGACCACATATGCATGGGTTTATTTTGGGGCTCTTTATTCTGTTCCACTGGTTCATGTGTCTATTTTTATGCCAATACCATGCTGTTTTGATTACTACAGCTTTATAACATAATTTGAAATCAGAGTGCATGATGCCTCTTTGTTATTTTTGTCATGATTGCTTTGACTATTTGCAATACTTTGTGTTTCCATACACATTTTAGAATTTAGGGGTTTTTTGTTCTGGTTCTGTGAAAAATGTTGGTATTTTGATAGGGATTTTGTTTAAATTGCAGATTGCTTTGAGTAATATGGACATTTTAACAATATTAATTCTTCCAATCCATGAGCATGGAGTATATTTCCATTTATTTCTCTTTTTTAATTTCTTTCAATGTTTTAGTATACAGTGTACAGGTCTTTCACCTCCTTGATTAAATTTATTCCTAGGTATTTTATTCTTTTTTAATGCAATTATAAATGGGATTATTTTCTTAGCTTCTTTTTTAAAAACTTTATTTTTATTTAAATTCAATTAACATATGATGAATTATTGGTTTCAGAGGTAGAGGTCAGTGATTCATCAGTCTTATATAACACCCAGTGCTTATTACATCACGCGCCCTCCTTAATGCCCATCACCCAGTTACCCCAACCCCCCACCCCTCTCCCCTCCAGCAACCCTCAGTTTGTTTCCTATGCTTAAGAGTCTCTTATGGGGGACGCCTGGGTGGCTCCGTCGGTTAAGCGTCTGCCTTCGGCTCAGGTCATGATCCCAGGGTCCTGGTATCGAGTCCCGCATCAGGCTCCCTGCTCCGCGGGAAGCCTCCTTCTCCCTCTCCCTCTGCCTGCTGCTCCCCCTGCTTGTGTTCTCTCTCTCTCTCTGACAAATAAAAATCTTAAAAAAAAAAAAAGCCTCTTATGGTTTCTCTCCCTCCCTGATTTCGTCGTTTTATTTTTTCCTCTCCTCCCCTATGATCCTCTGTTTTGTTTCTTAAATCCCACATATCAGCAAGACTTAATTTCTCTGATAGTTTTAGTATATAAAAATGCAAGAGGTTTTGTATATTGATTTTGTACCCTGAACTTAACTGAATTGATTTATTACTTTTAACCAGAGTTTTGGTGGAGTCTGTAAGGTTTTCAACATATAAAATTGTGTTGCTCATGAATAATGACAGTTTTACTTTTTCCTTTCCAATTTGGATCTTTTATTTCTCTTCCTGCTTAACTGCTCTGGTTAGGACTTCCAGTACTATGTTGAATGAAAGTGGTAACAGTACATATCCCTGTCTTGTTCCTGATCTTAAAAGGTTTTAGGGGCGCCATGGTGGCTCAGTTGGTTAAGCTTCTGACTCCTGATTTTGGATCAGGTCATGATCTTGGGGTCCTGGGATTGAGCCCCACATTGGGCTCCGCCATGAGCGCAGAGTCTGCTTGTCCTCCCTCCCCCAACTTGTGCTCTAAAATAAATAAATAACATCTTAAAAGAAAAGCTTTTAGCTTTCCACTATTGAGCACAGTGTTAGCTGTGGTCTCCTCATATATGGCCTCTACTGTGCTGAGGTATGTCCCATCTATACCCACTTTGTGAACAGTTTTTTTTTTTTAATCTACAAGTATGCTGAATTTTGTCAACGACTTTTTCTGCATCTCTTAAGATCATTTTTATTCCTTCACATTTTTAATGTGGTGTATCATAGTTATTGATTTGCAAATTGTGAACCATCCTAGCATCCCTGGAATAAATCACTCAATCATGGTGAATGATTCTTTCAATGTATTGTTGAATTCAGTTTGCTTGTATTTTGTTGAGGATTTTTTCATCTATGTTCATCAGGAACACTGGTCTGTGGTTTTCTTTTCTGTATTGTCTTTGACGGGTTTTGGCATGAGGGTAATGCTGGCCTTGTAAAATGAGTTCAGAAGTATTCCTTCCTCTTCAAGTTTTTGGAAGAGTTTGAGAAGAATTGGTATTAAAATTTTGGAATGTTTGGTGTCATGAGTGGAGCTGTCTCTTCCTGGATTTCTGTTTGTTGAGATGTTTTTAATTACTGATTCAATCTTGTGGCTGTTTTGTAATTCTTCTTTGTTCCTTTCTTCCCTTGTGCCTTGATGATTTTATATAATATGCTCAGATTCCTTGATCTTTTATGTGTCTACTGTAGGTTTTCTCTTTGTGGCATCATGAAGCTCACATGTAACAGCCTGTTTGTATAGCCATCTATTTTAAGATGATAGCAAGTTAAGTCTGAACACATTTTAAAACTCTGCATTTTTACTGCCCCCACCAATTTTATGTGTTTGATGTCACAGTTTACATTTTTATTCTGTATATCCCTTTATTTATTGTAGTTATAGTTTTTACTATTTTAACCTTCATACTAGCTTTTTAAATGATTAATCCACTATCTCTTCTATATATTTACATTTATCAGTGAGATTTTTACTTTCATATGTCTTCTTATTGCAAATTAGTGCCCTTTCCTTCCAGCTTAAACAATTCCCTTTAACATTTGTTGTAAGGCTGGCTTAGTGGTGACGAACTCCTTTAGCTTTTGCTTGGCTGGGAAACTCTTATCTCTCCTTCAGTTCTGAATGATAACCTTGCTGGGTAAAGTATTCTTGGTTGGAATTTTTTCCTTTCAGCACCTGAATATATCATGCCACTCCCTTTGGACCTTAAAAAGTTTCTGCTGAGAAATTTGCTGATAGCCTTATGAGGAGGGAAGAGGTTCCTTTGTATATAACAAGTTGTTTTTCTCTTGCTGCTTTTAATCACTCATCATGTTTTAATTTCATAGTTTTGATTTAATCTTTTCTAAATACAGCACTGGATAAATACAGAACCAGATAACAAGAGTCCCCAGCAAAGGAGCGAGACTGGTATTAGCACCACCCCCCTTTCACCACCTCCCCAGCCCTTTGGGTTTTATTTTTTGGGGATGATGGCATCTCTAGGACACTACTTTATGTTCATGAAGACCAGAGCTTCTGCACTAGCTCATAAGCTTTACAGAAATCACAGAGTTTTTACTTCATGGTGCCTTCTTAACCTTTCTTATCATACTAACCAGGATGCTTTTACCAGACATTTTGAGTTGTAACACATAGTAGAGTTGGGTCTAAAGAAAACCATCAGATTTTTCAATGGTGTGCCCTAAGATTTCACCCTTCTCTAAGATTTTTCATTTAAAAAACTATTTTCAGGCATGGGTTACATTCTTTTTCTTAAGAAGCCACCTTTTAAAAAACTCTAGGGGTACCTGGGTGGCTCAGTTGGTTGAGTGTCCTACTCTTGGTTTCAACTCAGGTCATGATCTCAGGGTCATGGGATAGAGCCCCACGTCAGGCTCAGCACAGAGTCTGCCTTATATTCTCTCCCTCTCCCTCTGCCCCTTCCTCTGCTCATGGTCTCTAAAATAAATAAATAAAATCTTTGAAAAACCCTATATTCAATTATAGCTTTATACGTAATAAAATGTGCCCATTCTAAGTGTACAATCTTAACAAATGTATAAACTTAGTGAGTATCCCAACACACTCCCCCCAACCAAATCCTCCCCCTAATGCCCTTTTTTAGTCAGTTCTTCCTCTACTCCCAACTTCAGGCAACTGCTCTGCTTTCTATCATGATAGATTAGTTTTACTTTTTCCAGAATATTCTGTAAACAGTATGTATTCTTTTGGGGTCTTTTTTATTTAGTATAAACCTTTTGAGGTTCATCAGTGTTGTATGTATCTATAACTAGTTCTTTCTTTCCTCCTGAGTAGTATTCCATTTTATGGATATAATACCATTTGTTGATCCATTTGCCTGTCGATGGACATTTGGATAGTGTCCATATAGGGGTTGTTATGAGTAAAGCTGCCATGGATATTTCTGAATACATTTCTGTGCAGTATTCATTTCTCCTAGGAAAATATCTAAAGGCAAATGCCTGGGTTGTATAATAAAATATGTGTTTAGCTTTTAAGAAACTACAAGCTACTTTCCAGAATGGTTGTATCATTTTGAATTCCCACTAGTAATACAGCTGACCTTTGAACAATGTGGGCTTAAAGGCCCCAACCCCAAATGCAGTTGAAAATCTGAGTATAACTTTGACCCCCTCCCGAAACTTAACTACTAATAATAGCCTATGGTTGACCAGATTCCTTACCAATAACATAAACAGTCAACTAATACATATTTTATATGGGTTACATACTATATTTTTTTAATAAACTAGAGAAAAGATTAAGAAAATCATAAGAGAAAATATATTTATAGTACTATATTATACTTACAAAAAAAAAATCCATGTATGAGTGGACTCGCATAGTTTAAACCCATGTTGTTCAACGGTCAACTGTATAATATATTCATTGAACATAAGTGCTACCGAGAAAAGTAATAAAAAAATAAAATAAAAAGGCAAGTAGGTGTTGTTATTTACAGAAGATGGTAAGAAAAGGTTTCCTAAAAAGAAGACATGGAAGCCTGAAGGAAGTAAGGGAGAATGACGTGAAAATATCTGGGAGAACAACATTCAGAAGGCAAAAAGAACAGCACGTGCAAAAGGGTATTCCTTGGTGAGTTTGAGGAATTTCAGAGGCCAAGGGATCTGCAATAGAATGAGAGAGAGGGAAAACAGGAAAAGGGGTCAGAAAGGTAGGGAGTTCAGCTCATGTAGGGCCTTATAGGCCAATGAACTTTGGAAGGAATGAAATAGGAAATCACTGGAGGATTTTGAGCATTAAAGGGACACAATTTATCTTATTATTTTAGAAGAACCACTTTGATGTGGGAAACAGACTATAGGAAGCAAGCATGAAAGTAGGTAGACCAGTTAGAACATTATTATAATAGCCCAGATAGAAGACTAGACCAGTATGGTGGCAGTGAAGCTGAGCTGGCAATGTGGCCAATGGACGGAAAGAGTCCTAGTGAAAGAGGAGTCAAACCTAATTAGGTCAATCTAATTACAAATCCATACTTCCTTTTAAGCACAAGAAAAAGAAGAAAAAGGGAGAAAAAAAGAATACAGTTTGTGTGGTTAAAAACTGGCAAGAAACTAAGTTGAAACTCATGGTACTGGCAAAGCCAAACTGTTTTAATCACCCAAAATAGCCTCAATCTAAATAGCTCAATGTGTCTGCCTGAAATAAATTTAATGTTATGGAAAAAAATGTAATATACCGATTATAATGCCAATTATGAACACTTCAGAATTTGGGGCATATAAAAATACTTCTCTCAAGGTTTGGAAAATAACAGTAAAGTAAAACAAGAACCACAGCAATCCTATGAAATGAGATGAACAACTATTAATCCTTCTATTCCATAGGTTATAAATTTTAAGTCCAGATAAAGATATGGCCCCTTTGGGCCAAATCTAATGCACTGGGGACTAGGATCAGTCTGCTGATTCTAAGTCTGGCCCAGATACACTCTTTGACCAATTGCTGATGCTTACTCAGGACTGCCAATCTTTTCTGCCTATTTTAATTAAAGATATCAAATACCAGTACCTTTAATACTCAAGATGTACATCCTAAAACACCTGTAGACGACTCTAAGATATCCTACAAGGTGTTAGCAGTTTTCATAGGCCCACCAAATGATAGCTCAACAAAGCAGAAAGAACTTAGAAGAACCAATTTCTAAGAAAACTTGATGATCTTTATAGGCTACCCTAAATATTTTGAAATATCTCATGCTGCTTTAGCTGTGTGGATTTCCTTTCCCTATATTTTTCTTTTTTATTTTTTTTCCAAAGATTTTATTTATCCATTTCACAGAGAGAGACAGTGAGAGAGGGAATACAAGCAGGGGGAGAGGGAGAAGCAGGTTTCCCACTGAGCTGCGAGCCCGACGCGGGGCTCGATCCCAGTACCCCGGGATCATGAGCTGAGCCAAAGGCAGAGGCTTAACAACTGAGCCACACCCAGGTGCCCCTCCATGTATTTTTCAATAGCAAAATCTGTTCAAATATATGTGTGTGTTGCAGGTACGGGGTTGAAAGGGATAGTTTCCAAATTCACAAAGAAAGAATATCTGTAAACACATTTAAACAAAGCAGGTTTGGGAACTGTAATTTTTACTTCTCTGATGCTGACCATATGATAATTACATTTCCCCTAAAATAAAAAATAAAAATAAAAGAGAGGGCTATAGAATTTAACTCTACCAAACATTTGGGCTGTGTGGATTCTTTTATTACACTGTAAATATTTTGCATATGTCTGGAGCAAGCACCAGTAATTAGGCCATAATGGTAACTTGTCACTCTTAAACACAACAGCTGTGTGTATTTGGAAAGATTAAGAACTAGATTGTTCAGTAATTCTGGGAGCCCTGTTTACCAAGCTAAGATGGCTAGCAAGACTCTTACTGTTTACTTGATATGATGTACTTGTTTTTTTATTAAATATTTAAGACTGCATAGTTTAAAATTTTATACAGAAAGCTTTTTACCTAATTTTGAAGAGGCTTAAAGGAGTATTTCTAAGGCTATAATTTTAATTTAATTCTTTATAGTGCCCAATAACATGCCACATACAACTTGGTGCGTGACATTTCTTTTTGTAATCAATCATGACCCATTACACCTATACACACACATATTTTAGTATTAAAATTTATTTTCTTGGTTATTCCCTGTAATTGTTCAGGAAGTAGTATTTCTGTTTTATAGACAAAGGTATAAATATTCAAGTATGCTGCACAAGCTAAAAATCACATGAGAGTAGAATGAGTAGCAGAACATGATTAATTTTGTATTTACAGATCAGTGAGCCTCAAACATCTTTGTTTCTGGGCTGTTTTTCTGGTGAGATGTTTGCTGTGTTTCCTGATGGAGAGACTCCAAATGCACATTTTATACTAATATAAGTTGAGAGCAGAATAAATTGTTAGTGAGAATGATCACCTCTTCCAAATAAAATCCAGGATTCAAAAACAAACATAACTGAGATTCATTTAATTCTGGAACATCAGGACAGAGTAAACTGATAAAATAATAAGCAAAATAAAGTTTGTTAGTGACTTTTCTGATTTTTGTGGTTCACTGTACATCATGTTCATTTTGCTAAACAACTTTGGAAAACTTACCAGCAGAAATGTAAAGTACAGATCGTACTCACTGAAGTAACATAAATTAACATTACCCAGATAGTAAATTTTAATAAAACCCATTTTAAATTGGAACAGATAAGCCCATTTGGAAGCTGCTATCAATTACTCAACCAGCAAGGGCACTGAACATCTATTTTATGTTCATCAGTGGTCTAGGCTGATGAAGAGATATGAGAGAGAAAATGAAATGTTCTTTGCTTTCAAAGGATTTATAATCTAGTTCTTAGTGACAATTTTGTTTCACGATGGTGGATAAAAGCTTTAGATGTTCCTGGATATCCTTCTTAAGAGAACCAAAATCTGTCAGAATCACATGACTTTTTGTGAAATACCATGTGTATACTGAAAATATGTGCTGTACACGGCATCCTTATTGTATTGTATTCAGTGAGTGAAGATTCCATATACCTGTTTGAAACACCTCAGTGTGGAAGAAGCCTTGACCAACTATGTGAGAACTTCTTCACCCTCAGAAAAGAAAAATAATATTGGTTCTGCCTCCTGGTGCTGGCAAGGAACACAAGATAATGAATATGCAAGTGCACACCGAAGATTTCCAGGCCATTTCTAAACAGATTTCCAAACCATCAAAGAGCCAAGCATTTAAATGAAGCAATTAAGCTTTAGGAAAACAACATAAAAATAAAATTTGACTAAAAAAATAAAATTTGAGTAACTATTCAACCTTATTGGGCATTCTGCCCAATCATCTTCCTATTTTCTACCCAGTCTAAACTGCTTTCTCTTGATGTTTTGGTTTTATTTTTTTAAGATTTTATTTTTAAGTAATCTCTACACCCAATGAGCCCAAGGCAGACGTTAACTGACTAAGCCACCCCAGGTGTCCCTTAGCAGAGATAATTTCATAAATTCTATAAAGTTGAATTTATATTGTTGTGATGTACTTGAAAGTTGCACTTTTGAATTAGTAATTATCAAGGTAAATAAACTAATATTTTTATCATTAAAAACAGGATACGATCTGTAAGGAAAATACAGTTTTTAGAGCTTGCTCATTGTTTATATGCCATGAAAAAGCAATTTACTAAACACAGAGAAGAAGATCTTGGTGAAAGATATAAAAATAAAGTAGCCTACATTAGTGAAACAATCTTCTATTGAATTCAATATATGGAGAAATTATGTGCAGAATAATTCCATTTTAGGACCTAGAAAATGGGAGGAGAGCTTTTTCTGAGTCAGTTTAAAAACTGCATAAACTGCTATAAAAGTTAATAACAGGTGAGTAAAATAATGAGGGCCAAACAGGAGTTTCCGTAGTTTGCCTAAATCTGCTCAATCTTAACCATTTTAAAAGATACCTATCTTCAGGGGCGCCTGGGTGGCTCAGTCGTTAAGCGTCTGCCTTCGGCTCAGGTCATGATCTCAGGGTCCTGGGATCGAGCCTGCATCGGGCTCCCTGCTCAGCGGGAAGCCTGCTTCTCCCCCTCCCGCTCCCCCTGCTTGTGTTCCCTCTTTTGCTGTGTCTCTCTCTGTCAAATAAATAAATAAAATCTTAAAATAAAAAAAAGATAGAGTTTCTACATTAAAAGGGTCTGCCAAGTGCCCAGAGCAAAGATTTCCAAATATTTCAGTGTTTTTTTTGGGGGGGGCTGGGCGGAAGGATAATTTCGGGCCACATTTTTGGATAATATATTTATATTACTGCTTTTTGAGTCTGCAGAATTAGGCATTATCTACTGACTTCCTAACATGGCAGATTTAGATTCAGTACTGCTTCACCATTACCCCTTCATATCTACCACTCTTCTCATCCTCACATCCACCTTGTATAATTATATTACAATTTTGGTTAAATCAATATTCAATATTTACATTGTTATGACAATGTAAAAACTATTCACAGCTGAACTATGTAATATTTTATAATTTTTTCTTTCCTGCATAACCTTTTGTTTTCCTTAATCTTTCTTTACTTGCAAAATTGCGAAGTTCATGAAAGAGAGATTCAAACAGTCATTAAGAAACAGTCCCCTCCTCTGATCTGCTATCCTTGCTTCTGAGTTACCCTCATTCTCAGCCAAGCACCCAGAGCAAGCAGACTCTAAGCAGCTCTACCTCAAACTAGCAGTGTAGAAAAACCTCAGCAGATAAAGGGAATCTTTTTCTCAACAGCTGCAGTAAGAGAATCAATCTCTTACTCAAGAGGATGTGCTACCCTTTCTGTTCTCCTGAGTCATCATCACTTTAGCTAGGCGTGGAGTCAAGTTTTATCTGAGCCTCAAGGCTTGAGAATAAGGCAAAGAGTCTCAGCAAATAAAGAAAACAGGCTGAGAAAAATTTTATTTTACCTTTACATCTGTAACAAAAGCATAGTTCAAACTCAACAGTTAGTCCTAGAATTTTACAGGCTAGAAAGAACAAGAATAAGTGATTGCCTCTGGGTTGAGGAAACATTATATAAACCAACTTTTCAAAGTTTAAAATTGTCCAGGGGATAATAGCATTATGATTTTAGAGCTAATTGAGGGATTTTGTACTGATACTCAAAAAGCAGAAATGACTATATTAATCAAAATTAAGGCAAAATGAATTTATGGCATCTTTTAATATCACAAACATGTTTTATTTTTGTTTTTAAGTAGGCTCCATGCCCAGTGTGGAGCCCAGTGCAGGGCCTGAACTCACGACTCTGAGACCAAGACCTGGGGTGAGATCAAGAGTCGGATGCTTATCCGACTGAGCCATCCAGGTGCCCCACAAACATGCTTTTATTCAGTTCAGCTGATCTTTTAAATGTTGCATTTAATATTATTTTTGATGACTATTGTGACCTACACAACCTATTCAGTGAGGCAACCAGTGACGTTATGTATTAGTACTTAGGCTACTCTATCACTGTGTGAGACTTTAGCCAAACAATTTTGGTCAATCTCTCTCTCTCTCTCTTTTTTTTTTTCTTTTAGGGGCAGAGGGAGACGGAGAGAGAGAATCTTAAACAGAGCCTGACCTGGGCTCACTCTCACGACCCTGAGAGCATGACCTGAGCCGAAATCAAAGAGTTGGACGCTCAACTGACTGAGCCATCCACGTGCCCCACAAACAATTTTGGTTCCTAAGGAGGCAAGGCCATCTTTATTTTCCCTTCTTTTTTGGTAATATGTATCTTTTAGCAAATTAAAAGTCCTTAGCTGTACGTCAAATTTTTTGCACTGTAATAGGATCAAGAGGGTTAACTGAAAAAAAAAAAAGAAGTACCAGCAGAATTTCAAAAGTAATGAACAGGTGCTTGCTTCAGCAGCAGATACTAAAATTGGAACAATACAGAGAAGATTAGCATGGCCCCTGCACAAGGATGATACACAAATTCATGAAATGTTCTCTGTATAAATAAAAATAAATAAAATGAACAGATCCATAGTTCAGATATCCTCTTAGTAGTGCCTTCCACCAATCCTTAGTGTTGCCATATTTATATTTGTTTTATGATTCTTTTATTAGTCTCTCTGCGGTATGGCTATATTTATATCTAAGCTTACAACTAAAAATGTTCATTATGCATTTATTTATCAGTGTTAAGAGGACTATGATGACCACTTTTAGTTTATGACAATATGACCTTGCCATTTGCAAATAATGATAATAACAATAGTTAACAGTAATTCTCACAAAAGCTCTACGAGTTAGATACTATCATTATTCCCAGTGTACTGATGAGGACACTGAAAAAGAAGACAGAAGCTTACTCAAGGCAATACTACTAGATAGTAAGAGCCCACCTGGTCTGAACCCAAAGCCTACACAAGGTAATAAACTATAAGACAGCATCCATGGGGATGTGATAGCCTACCTACTTCTAATAACACCTGAAAAAGAAAGACACCAAGATGCATTTGGTACAGCATACGTAACAAGCCAAGAGGTCTATAACTTGACCAAAAAGGTCACGTTGTGATGGTTTGTAAGTGGAAGAGACTACTCCTTGAGTCCATCTGCTTAGTACTGTAAGTATAAAAATGGTAAAATAAGTTGGTAGGAATAAGAGCCCCCCGCCGTGGAGAACACTTCTTACAAATCTGGAGGAAGAGAATGTTCTGTTAGTGTTCTGTCACTCATTCTCTTCCGCCATACCACATTCCCTCCCAACCTTTACTCTTTAAAAAGTTTTCTTAAAGTATTTTGTCATAATATGCATGAAGTACACAAAAGGTACAGAGAATAACAGAACATGCATGTACCCATCGTTCAACTCCTAAATTCTAACATTTTGCCCTACTGGCTACTTTTTGGGGTTGTTTAAATTCTGTGATAGGTTAGAGTTTAAATAGTATATAGAACATACCTGTATGGCTTAAAGAATAATAAAATGCATACTTAGATAATCTCCAGCAAACCTGAAAAATAAAGCATTACTCCTACCTTAATAGCCCCTCTGTGTTTGCCTCGCTAATGTTGACAGTTTGACTGAATATAGAGTTCTAAGTTGAAATAACTTTGCCGCAGAATTTTGAAGGCACTGTTCCATTCCTGTTTGGCGTCTAGGATTGCTGTTCAGACATCTGATGCCATTCTGCTTCTCTAGCCTTTGTGTGTTAACCTGCTTTTCACCCTCTATGGAAGCTCTTTGCCCCTGGTGTTTTGAAATTTTACAATGATGCATCTTGTTGTGGGTTTATTTTTATCTGTGTGTTGAGCACTCTGTGAGCCTTTCCAATCTGGAAATTCCTGAACTTCTGCTCTATGAAATACTATTATATTACTTTTTTTGCTGTTTGTCTACATTCCCTACTTGAATTTTGGATATGATGGGATGGTGTCTTAACTTTCTTTTATTTTCTCTTATTTTTTTATCTCTTCGCCTTTTTGCTCTACTTTCTGGGAGATTTTCTTATCTCTGCTTTAAGTTTCTCTAATTTATGTTATGTTTATAATTTTCAGTGGCTCCTGTGAGATAATATATTGGTCTCTGCTCCTGGTTCCTGGCACAGAAGTGCTTAGGAAACTTAGAAGAGCACCAGGAACATCTTTTGTTCTAATGAGGTGACTCTAGGGGGGTTGCTGGATGGGGGTTGGTCGCCAGAGAGACCAAGCCATGATTAGAAGCTTGGAATTTTCAGCCCCACTCCCACTTTCCTAGAGATGGGAGGGAAGCTGAAAATGGAATAACTGATCATGCCTACATGAGGAAGCCTCCATAAAATCCCAATAACATGGGGGTTCAGAGCACTTCCCCGTTGGTGAATACATCCACACCAGGAGGGTGACATACCCCAAAATTACACAGGGACAGAAGCTCTTGCCCTCAAAACCTTCTCAGAACTCCTCCTACGTATCTCTTCATCTATATCCTTTATCATATCCTTTAATAAACTGGTAAACGTAATAAGTGTTTCCCTGAGTTCCAGAAGCTGCTCTAGCAAATTAATCAAACTTGAGGGGAAGTCATGGGAACCTCTGATTTGTAGCCAAATCTGACCAAAATTGTGGGTAACTTGGGAACCCCTATTTGTGATTAGCATCTGAAGTGGGGATCTGTCTTGTGGGCCTGAGCCTGTATCCTGTTGGATCTGATACTCTCTCCAGGTAGATAGTGTCAGAATGGAGTTAAATTGCAGAACACCCAACTGGTGTCGTGGAGAATTGTTCGGTTTGGGGAAAATTCGGCACACATCTAGTGACCAGAAGTCTCAGAAGTGACACAGAGAAGTGCTCTGTGTGAGTAGTCCAGGAGAAAGGCTCAGGAGGGGGAAACTAGTGGTTTTTCTTACACAGCTCCTTTTTCCTGTCCTTTTAATAAAGCATCTTTTTTTTTTTTTTTTTACAGCTGCACTATGTTATTTATCGCTCTGAATATATAAAATAACTTAAACACGTATTTTTCTCTCCTTCGTGTGGTTTGTTTTCTTAAGAATGCTTTTTTATGTTTCTTTGTTTTAGGTCTGCTTCTGATATTCCTCAATACCTCATAGTGATCCCTGGCTGCTAGCTGTCATTTAAGAACGGGGTGTTAAAAAAACGTTTGGAGCTCCACGTCCACGCAGGGGGCTTACTGACCACAAGTTTGCTTCCAGGTGTTTTGGTTAAACCATTTCACTGGGGAACGGCTGGCATCTGTGCCTATGGGTGCTTGCGAGGACCCCAGGACAGATTCTTCCTTTCTCCTTCCTTGCCAGGCAAACCTGATTGCTAATGTTTCAGAGCCAAGAGGCGGGTGGAGGAATGGTGGTATCCGCATAGCTACAATGTAAACATTTCATTCAATTGGTTAGGTTTTCATGGTTAGGTTTTCATTGCTCAGCTATGCCCCGAGACCTCCAGTCGAGAAACACTGTGTTCTCTCCTCTGGGGGAGACACCTCCAGTGCTCTGCTGAAGAAGAAAAATAGCAGTCCCCTGGCTCTATGAGTTACAAGGCTTTGGGTATCTTACTAATTCTTCAACATTGAGTAAATCCTCCTTTTTGAGGCCCAACTTTATTCCCACTTCCAAAATTATCAGATACTGCCAGTGCCAGGCTGTTTGTGGGTTTTGAGGTATATGCTGGGTTGCTTTTTCTACTTTCTCTACTGTCATTTTAGAGTAGGAAGCATCTTGAGTTCTGCTAAGTCCATCTAGTTTCAGATTCCTAGTCAGACTTCTCATTCTTTTTGTTCTTGTTTAAAAAAACCTTTATTTTTATTCTTGATGTTCTGCAGTTGATCTGTGACAAGTTTAGGGATGGATTTCACTTCTCTTGCTTGGAGTTCCTTATGTACCTCCACGTGAAGATCTGTATCTTTTACAGTACTAGCATACTTTCAGCTACACTTAAATATATTTGTATCTCCTACTAGCAGTTCTAATGTACGTATCATTGTGCAGAATTCTGGAAAATTTTTTTAATCATCTAGCTTAATTATTCACTCTTCTGTGTCTATAAACTGCTTTTAAATTGTTATGTAGAGATTCCTTTTTTTTTTTTTTTTTTAAGATTTATTTATCTGACAGAGAAAGACAGCGAGAGAGGGAACACAAGCAGGGGGAGTGGGAGAGGGAGAAGCAGGCTTTTTGCGGAACTGGATCCCAGGACCCTGGGATCATGACCTGAGCCAAAGGCAGACGCTTACCATCTGAGCCACCCAGGTGCCCCGTATGCAGAGTTTCTAATTTTAATTATTATGTATCTTATTCCTAGAATTTCTATTTAGTTCTTTAAAAATAATTTCTTTAAACATGTTAAACATGCTTGTTATCATATACTCCATAGCCTATAATTTCAACATTTGGCCTTTCATTTTTGTTGCGATGATACTCCGTTTTCTTGTTTTTGTTTCTCCTACTTGTAGTGGCTTGTTCTGTACTATGTTCTGAGATTTTTCATTCTTTACTCCTGTTTCTTGGAAATGTATTTATGAGAACTCTTTGAGACTTGGATTTAAAACATCTGCATTTTTCCATACATTCTACCAGGAACACTGCCAATCCAGGACCACATTAATGTAAATTTTTAGTTTGGGCATTTTGAGCCATATACAGAGTATCAATTCTGACCCTAAACTTGTGTTGACAGCTACCCTGAGGTTAAATATTATCAGGACTTCCTACCCTCATCCGGAGTTAGTGCAAAGGGAGCCAAGTTTCTTTACTATTTCCTTTTTTCTTAGTTATCCCACTGAGAGGTTTTTGCTGTTGTTGAGAAAAGGTCTTAAGTAAGAATTTCTGTACCAAATGGGTCCTCAAGTTTATCTGTTATCACTTATATTAAGCCATTAAATCTGAACCTGTAGACCCTCTAGAATTAGATCATGGTCTGCCATGCACTTCCCCCCTTGAGTGGAGGAAATTAACCAACACCTTGTTCTGCAACATGGCCCTCTTCCGTAGTTCACATTATGGTGAATCAGATCACATGAGTTGTAAGCAAACCAGGGATTATCTCTAACCTTAACAAGCTCTATCTCAAAAAGACATATAAAACATCTAAACACCCACAAAAATACACAAAAAATTACATTTAAGTTTAAATGTATGAATACTTATTAAGCATAAAGGAGAGAAAGATGGAGCTGACTTGTGGGAAAGGAATCCTATAGCATGAGGTGAACATACACAGGCAACTATGGCAGTGAACCCAGCCTGGCTGTCCTCATTTAACCCTCAGCTGCACGCTGACGAAACATTCACTTCCCGTTTGGCAGCTGGAACATTTTTAGCAGCCATGGAGTCCAGACATGCACACATTTAGCTCCTCAATGCTGCTCCTGATTGACAGTCCCTAAAATGGAATCTCTGGAAATTTGGTCATTTAGAGTCTAAAGCAAAGTGTATTGTTCCTTTTTCCAGCCAATGTTATTCAACTGCATTCCTCATACAGCCTTAAAACTGCATGGTGCTAAGCATGGATTTTTCCACCGAATGAGGAAATCCTGACTTTAATGTTAGTCTCTTTCTCAATGACCCCAAGTGGTAGGGAACAGGATCACCATCTTTGGAGACATAGTACTGTAGTTAGCTGCCACAGAAAACAACCTTACAGAGAAGTTGAGCTTATTAGAGGAAAAAGGAAATTAGAGGTCAAAAGACCTCAATTTTTTGTTTTTCTTCCCTTTGCCTGATACAACTTAGCAGAGAAACACAAATTTGTAGGTGTGGATCTCTTGGCCACTGTGCTTGACACATACCCCACAAAATCACCCAAACTCTCTTCCTCTTCTCCTTCCCTAGCACACTTTTCTACCTCCCATTCCAATTCTAGTGTGTTTGTGTGTACAACTTGATAAGGTATCATTTACATGAAAATGCAAAAGGCCATTGTAAGACACCGAGAAAAGGTAAGAGTTCTACTAGAAATCAAATATAATGTAAGAAGTGGGAACCTTCAAAACATCAATATTTATGAACAAGATAAAAAAAGAAGAACATTAATGGACATTTCATATTATATGCTAAATTTTGGGAAAGGCTCTAGAAAATAAGATATGAAATATATGCAGTTTTCCAGCAAGTGCTTACAAAATGCTTTGAATTTATAGTGTAAAAAAAAAAATCTGCATTTCAGTTCTAACTAGTCACATGTCCCAAGGTTACTTTCTTTCCCTGTGTAAAATGGGGATAATTCTAATAATCCTAGAATCACTAAACATCTTTAAAATGAAAGGTGTCATTATTACTATTAAGCTCAGATCCTTTGAGATAAGACCAATAAGAGTTTTAAACTAGTGACTTTGATGAAAAATTCTGGGTAATCTGTTAGAAAATCATCTAAAAATTTGGGGGGTGATGGGCCAATATAATTAAATGAAGAACTTTTTTCCATTTTTCAGATAATTTTACAGGGGACGTATAGATGGAAATAATATATTAAAGCCTACCTAAAAATGTGATGGAACACTAGATACTGGGTTTTGGTTTACCTCTGATTCATAGTTCAAATACTTAATAGTTTTAAGGAAAACATCTTGTATATTTCTGATAAGTGTGATAATGGCTTAACAAATATTTTCTGAATAGTTTCTTCATTGCCAGCTCAGCACATGCGACACGCTGCTATCAGGGATGCTTACTCAAAGCCCACAATCAAGCATTTCTTCTCTCCCATGCATGTACAGGGGCTACAATTTGAAGGTCATGCATATCTGTGCAATGACAAAAAATTGTGTGATTTCATGTGTAATTTACAAGCATGAAATGGAACTTTAATGTATTATGTAATATTTTGGAAGTTTAAAATGTTACTATTTCTGCTAACACTTGTTACTGGTGATTTTGTATTAATTTCAAAATAGCTCAGTTTGAGTTATCTTCAAGACAAACACACTTTGTCCTTCAACAATGAAAACAACCAATGTCATTATAATTAAATATTGCTATGTTTATAATACTTTTTATGTTAATCATGTGCTGGCCAGCTGATAGTTAACTGGCTAGTATATACATGCAGGGAGGCCAAAAACAAAATTTCATAAAGCCTTTACCTCTCAGTGAAAAATAATAGGGTTTTTGTTTGTTTGTTTGTTTTATCAATTAAGAATGGATGGGGGAGTAGAATTTAAACACCAGGAATCTTTAATTCAAATAAATCTTTAGTTCTTTCCTTTGAGGTATAAAATTATCATTAATAATCATTACTGTTGACACTAAGGAAGACTGCATCTTGGCAGTTGTCTTGTTTATAAACTAGATTCCAGACTCACATATCTTATGTCCAATATTCTCAACTATAACCCAAAAAGCTGCCTGAAACAGTTAAACAAGAGTTTTAACAGGTCAAATTCTATGTGCCTTCCAGTGGATAAAGAGGTATGTTTTGTCAGTGGATGCTAGAGAGCTGGCATAACCCGACTCATGAGAACCAACCATGAGCATGTCTTCGTAACTCCATTTTTTTTTTTTAAAGATTTATTTCTTCATTTGACAGAGAGAGACACAGCGTGAGAGGGAACAGAAGCAGGGGGAGTAGGAGAGGGAGAAGCAGGCTTCCTGCGGAACAGGGAGCCCATTGTGGGGCTCGATCCCAGGACCCTGGGATCATGACCTGAGCTGAAGGCAGACGCTTAACGACTGAGCCACCCAGGCGCCCCCATAACTCCACTTTCAATGATGTCATATTGATAGTTCAAAATCAGCTATGGTAGGAGTACTTATACCACAGAAATGGGAATACACTGTAAGTCGGGTCTTTTTACCCAGAAGGGCCAATTATTAAACCTTTTCCAGCATATCACTATTTAGGGCGGAGGGGAGGAAACACGGATTGTAGAAAGGCAATGGAATTTGGAAATGGAGTTCAGAGTTTGCTAGTCAAATTTAGAATTGGAAAATATTATTCAAAATGTCATGTATTTGAAGAGTATTTTCATCTTTTGTGAGATCAATTAGTTTTGGAAAATTTGGCAGCAGCCTACTAGGAATTTTAAGTTACGGAAGTTCTGAGCAATCTAGTGTATTTATAAAAGGGATATGAAATATAATCAAATGAGTATCTAATCAAGTACCCTGGTTCCAGTCGGCTCCAGGTTATCCTAATTTGAAACAAAAAGAGTCTTCCTTAGAACCTCAGCCAAACTTGATATGAAGGGTCAAAAGACCTTCAAATGTAGGATGTGAGTTGGAAAGTAAATGCATATACACAGGCAAGGACCCGGTTATTATATTCTCTACTTTGTACAGCCAATTTAAGCCAGTTTCCACTACAGAGCAATGGAAACAAAGTTCTAAGATGTTATAATTTGACCCAGTTGAGTTCCACAGTGGAACTTTACAAAGAAAAACTCATTGTTATTATAGCTCATCTTCAATATGTAATTTGATTGATAGGCAAAATATAGAACCAGTTATTTTGAATATTATATGAACCCATAGGGCATCCTACCTATTATAATCATTTACAAGTAATAAACAGATATATATTCAAATATGTGAAGCCACTATGATATCCAGATGATAAGGGGGCCTATTTTTTTTTTTAAAGATTTTATTTATTTATTTGAGACAGAGAGAATGAGAGAGAGAGAGAGAGAGCACATGAGAGGGGGGAGGGTCAGAGGGAGAAGCAGACTCCCTGCCGAGCAGAGAGCCCGATGCGGGACTCGATCCAGGGACTCCAGGATCATGACCTGAGCCGAAGGCAGTCGCTTAACAAACTGAGCCACCCAGGCGCCCAAGGGGGCCTATTCTTACAACTATCATTTTGTTATTAATCAATATGCCATGTATCACCTTCCTTGGGTTATTTTTTCTCCATGTACTCTATGTCACATGATGTATTTTTCTCACTGTTCTTATACATCTATATCCATCCACTGTGATGTGCAGGCCTATGAGGGCAAGGGCCATTCTGTTTGTTCATGACTTTATCTCCACTGCTATGGCCTATGTCTGTCCTGCACATGAAAGATAATGAATATTTGCTGAATAAATGAATGAACTGATTGGTAGAGAAGATCCAATGATTGAAAGTTTTCAGGATTCACTTGAGATTTTACAGTAACCATTAAAATCGGAAACAGAGACAAGGCACATACAAACCTGGCATTAAAAAAAAGTGTACCTCATTTAATAAGCATTAAAAGTGTTTCAGGTATAACTTAATATAAATAATTAAGAAAATATCTTGCTAGCAGTTTAGCTAATAAGAAATGGTAACTTCCCTCAGAGTCAAATGAGGTTGCCATTAATGAACCTGATTTTAAGGAGTAAACTCAGTCATGCCTAAAAGTTCCAGAGAAGACAACTTTCAACAGTGCAATGAATTAAGATGGTTTTCCTTCCCTGTTCTGGAGATCCACATTTTTACTGAGAATTTCTTTTAAAATATTTAAAAGTGGTCACAGGGAATTTATATTCCCATATAGGTATACTTTTATTTTCAACAACTTCTCATGTTTATTTATTTTTATGGTTACTATATTATAAAAGGAATGTAAGAAATTTTATTTTTTTAATTTATTTTAAAGATTTATTTATTTGAGAGAGAGGGAGAGTGCAAGCTGGGAGACAGGGAGAGGGAGAGAGAGAATCCCAAGCAGACTCCCTGCTGAGTGCGAAGCCCAACGTGGGGCTCAATCCCAGGACCCTAAGATCATGACCTGAACCCAAATCAAGAGTTTGATGCCCAATGACTGAGCCACCCAGGCGCCCCAAGAAATCATTTTAGAGCCACTGTAGAAACAGCTTAAGAGAAAATTCGTACCTATTTAGCAGATATGGGCTGGACAGTAGGAAGATAGCCAACTCAGATGAATTCAATAATCCAGATTCACAGTATACAGTATTAAAAATCATTAGAAAATAGTCTAGGTTTTTTCATTTGGCTTCAATTATATAAAGACAGTAGTAAATAAAGCTATACTTTTCTTTCTCATATGATATTTTAAAAATTTTGTTATCTTGGGGGGGGCGGTAAATTGCTTTATTATTAACAAAAAGTCTCTATCTGATAGCCTGATAGTGAGTTCCTAGGAGGGCAATGGCTTTGTCATCTGTAACATCTAGCATGAATCTGAGATCATAATCAGTTCTCAATAAATATTTATGGAATGAACATTGCATAACTGATTTAATAATGAAACGTCTTTGCAACTAAGGCTATAAGCTTTGAATTCAGAGTAGACTAGATATTTTGGTCCCTAAAATTCATTTTCTTCATTATCTCCCTTTATTCTTTGTTAGCTCTGAGAGAAATTCCGTATCTGGAGCCAACAAAGGAAATATAAATGTACAAAATAGTATTTTTAATACATAAGTCCATGTGACCTTTAAGAAGAGTCCAAACTCAATTGGCTGAAAAGTTTTCTGTGGGCAAAGCGTTTTTCCAAGGTCAGAAGAGTTCAAAGAACACAGCAAACTTTAAGGAACATGCCAGTGAATTTTGTGAAAGTTGTTTTTGTGTGTGTGCAAAGACACAAGGTTTGGCTGGTCATTCTGGTCTCCAGATGGTCACAGGATGCAGCCAGTAATGACCATGGAACATCCTGAAACAGATTGTTAGTTTAATCAAGCAACATAGTCTCATCTGTCTGCTAGTGAGAGAGAATTGGTTAAAAATGTTGAATGTTCTCTCTCATTTCTATTACCATCCCAGGCTAAGTGACTATTATTTTTCAGCTGAATTACTGTAATGACTTTCTAACTAGCTGCCTCTTTAATAATCTTGCTTCCCTAAAATCTATTTATACTGCAGCCTTAGAGATGACTTTAAAACCTAATTTGGATCTTGCCACTTCCAGCCTTAGAGAAATTCTTGGCTTTCCATGGTAGTTAGGATACAGTGCAAACATTTTTACCATAGCCCTCAAGGCCCTGCCTGATTAAGATTTCACCTTCTTCAATTGTTTTTTATGCCACCATCCCTATGACTTAGTGCTCCGCTACACTGAGCCTTCATGGTCCCTCAAAAGCCCCATGTTCCTTCTTATCTTTAGGGCTTTCTACCCCTGTGTTCTTCCCGCTCCCTACAACATGCTTCTTCACAGTTCAGTACTACACGTACTATTCTAGACATCTCTTTAAGTGTTAGGCAGCAGCCCTCAGTGGTCATGTTTTCTAGGCCAGGCTGGTAATGCTTCACGACCGAGGCAATTCTCAAATTTGAAGATGGGTAAGTATTCCTAGGCAGACAAGTACGACAAAAGTGTAATCTCAAGAGAGGAAAGACAATAGATAAAAAGAGGCAAGAAACCATTTGGCATAGAAACAGCAGTTGACATTTGTTAAAATAAGGAAAAAGAGACTGGGGATGAAGTTTTGAGAGAAGGGATCTCTGCTCAGGACATGTTGAGCTTGCTTGACCTGCGGCTGCAGGATGGAGAGCGTGAAGAGGCAACTGGCTACGTGGTGAAGAATACGGGTACATATATAAGGGAACGGGCCTAGGTGTTATGCATGCATACTCTTTCCTAGGAAAATATTGGAGAGTAATAAAAAAAATAAATAAATAAATACCAGCATTTAAATAGCAGGCACCCACGGGGCGCCTGGGTGGCTCAGTTGGTTAAGCGACTGCCTTCAGCTCAGGTCATGATCCCAGGGTCCTGGGATCGAGTCCCGCATCGGGCTCCCTGCTCTGCGGGGAGCCTGCTTCTCCCTCTCCCACTCCCCCTGCTTGTGTTCCCTCTCTCGCTGTGTCTCTCTCTGTCAAATAAATAAATAAAATCTTTAAAAAAATAAATAAATAAATAAATAAAATAAATAGCAGGCACCCGTAAAGAAGATAAAGAAAGAGTGGTCAGAGAAATTTTCTGGCAACAAGGGAGGTGACAGTGAAGATGGAAGTGTCCATGGCAGAAGCACAACAGATAATTTAAGTAAGGTGAGAACTAAAAAGACCAAGGGATTTGGAAATAGGAAAAGTCTTTGATAAGTTTTACCAGAGAAGTGTGAGAGACTGAGCTAAAAGGAAAGAAGAGAAAATGGGATATAAAGAAAAGTAACCAGAGATTGAAACCCATTCCTTCATGGAGCTCAGCTATGAACAAGAGGGAGGGGTAGAGAAACAGGGCAGCCAGCTGGGAAGGGAGTGTGGAGTTGAGGAAAAGTATTTTAATTGTATTTTTTATAGTAGTGAGATAAAATGTGTTTTATAGGGGGAAGAAAGGTTATACTGAAAGGTAGTTTTCTAAGGAAACAATCGATGACACAAAATATTATTAGAGAGAATAGGGGACCCACTTTTGAACCAAAGAATATAACTTTCAGTGAAGGGGCAAACTCTTGAGATAAGAAAAATGAACCATGAGCTGGCTAAACACCTATTTACTGCAATTATCTGTGAGGTAGGAGACACGGTCACTGCTAAGAGGCCAGGGGATGTGAAAAGTAGCAACTTAATCTCAGTCACTTTACTGGTGTATCTGATGGTGCGAAACCATAGTGGTTTTATATGTCAAGGGTTCCCAGTTAGGAGGACTTGCTCCACACATAAAATACTACGACATTTCTGCAGTTAAGTGCACGTGGTCTGGTCTAGTCTCTACTGGACCAGAAATAGGGCTGCAAGACGAGAGGAGGAGGTTTGAAAGTCAAGGATGTGAAAGGAGAGGGGACAGCAGGTGAAATCGTCTGGGACAGGAGAGGCCCTCAGAGTGATGGCTCCTTTTTTGATGTGGGCCTTGGCACTGCCTTCTTTTTGCCAGTAGAGTGCATTTTCGGAATCACTAGAATTCTAGGCACCATCTGGTAATGCTTGACTGGACCTCACATTTGAACTTTTAAGCATTTCAAATAACTGTTTAATTTCGAAAAGAGAACTTTTAGAGGAGGGGTGATATACAGAACTTAGTATCATGAAGCAGCCATGCCATCCCTATAGTTCTCACTGGGAAATAACAGTTACAAGTTTTAAAAAATACTATTTATCCAGTATCTTTAGCATACATGATAGACACATCTGGTTTATTTTATTTTATTTTTTTTAAGATTTATTTATTTATTTGAGAGAGCGAGAATGAGAGAGAGTACATGAGAGCGGGGAGGGTCAGAGGGAGAAGCAGACTCCCTGCCAAGCAGGGAGCCCGATGCGGGACTCGATCCCGGGACTCCAGGATCATGACCTGAGCCGAAGGCAGTCGCTTAACCAACTGAGCCACCCAGGCGCCCGACACATCTGGTTTAAATCAATACATTAGAGCTGTACATGATTCCTTACCCATATATCTGTAAACCTTATCTCCTACTTTCAATGGTACGCAAACTTTCTTCAATGCAATAAATTTCTTAAACCTCACTTTTTGTTATTGTGCCTTTTTTTCCCCTTGCCTCTGCCTCTGCTATCCTGCCGAGTTAAGAGTGTTCTGGACACAAAGTCAGCACTGGATAAATATGTGCTGACTGACCCAAATCCCACGGCAAGATGCTTCAGTCATGGGGTCAAACCAGGAAAATGACGTTGCCAATTTAAACCTGTCTCCTGGCTGCTTGAAGTCACCCCCTCTTGACTAAACTGTGTGTGAGCAAAGTGCCTCGCTGCATTGCTCACAGCAGCTATGCCAGCTGGGAGGGGTGTAGAGGGAGAGTTTACTAAAGTACAGGAATCTCTAGCTGCGCTTTGCTTGGTCTCCAGCTGCTAATCCTAATCACACTGTCAACCTAAAGGCATTATAGGTGCACACCGTTTCTTTTCTTTACAAATGCTGCATTACGGCAACAAAAATTCCTGGGACGAGGCCAAAGGGTTAAAGCTAACGACAGGATAAGTTGGTCAAGGCAACTATATTTAAACATCTAGTTTTTTTTTTTTTTTATAGTCCATTAAGAAGAGTTTTTTAGGTGTTTCTATCATAAATAGTAAGCTGCGGGCTTTCCCTTTCTATGTATTTCTGGCAAAGTCATGCTATGTATTACTCAGCAGTGTTGTATTTTTAGCAAACCGTTTGACTTTAAACGTTACTGATTTTTCCTAGACGGTTATTTCGTTTAGTATATAGTTTTTATAACTTTGCCTGTTGCTTCATGTGCAAACTTTTTTTTTTCCCCCAAACTGTTTTGGCCTTTTTAAAACAACATTTGGGGGGCACCTGGGTGGCTCAGTCGGTTTAGCGTCTGTCTTCGGCTCAGGTCATGATCCCAGGGTCCTGGGATCGAGCCCCACATCTGGTTCCCTACTCAGGATAGAGCCTGCTTCTCCCTCTCCCACTCCCCCTGCTCCTGCTCTCTCTCACTTTCTCTCTGACATAAATAAATAAAATCTTAAAAAAAAAAAAAAAAAAGGAAGACTAGACTTTTCAATAAGAACATGTCTAGAACACAATGGTACACAAGACAGATTATATTCTTTTTTTTTTTATTATTTATTTACTTGACAGAGAGAGACACAGCGAGACAGGGAACACAAGCAGGGGGAGTGGGAGAGGGAGAAGCAGGCTTCCCGCTGAGCAGGGAGCCTGATGCAGGTCTCGATCCCAGGACCCTGGGATCATGACCCGAGCCGAAGGCAGACACTCAACAACTGAGCCACCCAGGCGCCCCCAGACTATATTCTTGCCCACATGGAGTTCATCTATCAATGGGGAAGATATTTTAAGATTTTATTTATTTATTTATTTATTTGACACAGGGAGGTAGAGAGAAAGGCAGAGAGAGCAAGCACAAGCAGGGGGAGCGGCAGAGGGAGAGGGAGAAGCAGGTTCTCCGCTGAGCAGGGAGCCCGATGCCGGGCTTGATCCCGACCCTGGGATCATGACCTGAGCTGAAGGCAGACCAACTGAGCCACCCAAGTGCCCTTGGGGGGGGGGGGGGGGGGTAGAGAAGATATTTTAGAAAAACAAGTAAAATAATATGTAATTTTCGATGGGGATAAGCATTATGAAGAAAGCTGTGTGATAATGTGATGGAGCATGAGTGGGAGGTACCGAGAGGGTGCTAGAGATCAGAATGAAGCAGGGTGCTGGGCCATGAGGCCTGGGGAAGCTGACTCAAGCAGAAGGAAAGCAAGCGCACAGCCCTTGAAATGGGAAGGCACTGTGCACAGAGTGTTTACAGAACACCAAGAGAGCCAGGGCACCTGGTGCTGAGTGAGTGCGGGAGAAGCTGGTGGCAGGCCAGTTAGGACAAGGTTGGGCTTTTGAAGTAATAGCGCAAACTGCAGTTTGTTCTACATGTCTAAGTGGGGAGCTGTATTAGTCAGCTCAGGCTCCCCTAACAAAATACTACAACCGTATGGCTTCAACAACAGAAATGTAGTTTCTCACAGTTCTGAAGCCTGGCAGTTCCAAGTCAGGATGCTGGCACGGGCATTTTCCGGGGAGGACCCTCTTCCAGGCTTGCAGACAGCTACCTTCCCATTACGTTGTCACAGAGCTTTTCATCTGTTTGTGCTTGCAAACAGGGCAAAGCGAGAGAGCAGGCAAGTGCCAGTACCTTTTTTTTTTTTCCAGCTTTGAGAATATAATGGACATATGATACTGTGTGAGTTTAAGGTATACAACATGATGATTTGATATACTTACATACTGCAAAATTATTACCAAAATAGGGTTAATTAACACCTCCATTACTTCACATAATTACCACTTATGTGAGTGTGGTGAGAACATTTAAGATCTACTCCCATAGTAATTTTGAAATATGTAATACAGTGTTGTTATCTACAGTCTCTATGCTATACATTAGATCCCCAGAACTTATCTGTCTTCTAACTAGTAGTTTGTACCCTTTGACATCTTCCCATTCTTCACACACCCCGGCCCCTGGAAACTACCATTCTACTCTCTGGTTCTATGCATTCAGTTTTTTTAGATTCCACATATAAATGAGATCACACAGTATTTGTCTTTCTCTGTCTGGTTTATCTCACTTAGCATAACGCCCTCAAGATCCATCCACGTTGTTGCAAACAGCAGGATTTCCTTCCTTCCTGTGGCTGAATAATATCCCATAGTGCACGCGTCTGCGTCTGTGCGTGCACACCCATACCACATCTCTGTCCAATCACCCACAGACAGACACTTAGGTTATTCCTGTATCTCGGCTAATGTGAATGAATAATGCTGCCATGAACATGGGGTTGCAGACATCTCTCTGAGATCCTATTTTCATATCCTCTGGATATATACTCAGAAGTGGAATTACTGGATCACATGATAGTTCTATTTTTAATCTTTGAGGAACCTCCATACTGTTTTCCAGTGGCTGTACAAATTTACATTCCCACCAACAGTGTAGAGGGGTTCCTTTTTCTCTACAACCTCACCAACACTTATTTCTTTTTAACAACAGCTATTCTAAAGGTGTGAGGCAATATCTCATTGTTTTTGATTTGCATTTCCCTGATGATCAGTGATGTTGAATACCTTTTCATATACCTCTTGGCCATTTGTATGTCGTCTTTAGAAAAACATCTATATTCAGATCTTCTATTCATTTTTTATTTGGATTGTTTTTTTTGTTTTTGGTTTTTTGGTGTTTTTGCTGTTGCATTATATGAGTTCCTTATATTCTTTGGATATTAACCCCTTATCAAATTTATGATTTACAAATATTTTCTCTCATTCTGTAGGTTGCCTTTTCACTTCATGATTTCTTTTGCTGTGCAGAAGCTTTTTAGTTTGATGTAGTCCCACTTGTTGATTTTTGCTTTTGTTATCATATCCAAAAAATCATTGCCAAGACAATGTAAAGAAGCTTTTTCCCTGGGTGCCTGGCTGGCTCAGTTGGTTAAGCATCTGCCTTAAGCTCAGGTCATGATTCCAGGGTCCTGGGATCAAGCCCCGCATCTGGCTCCCTGCTCAGCAGGGAGTCTGCTTCTCCCTCTCCCTCTGCCCCTCCCCCCTGCTTGTGCTCTCTTGTGCTCTCTTCAAATAAATAAAATCTTAAAAGAAAAAAAAGATGCCTTTTCCATGTTTTTTTTTTCTATGAGTTTTCAGTTTCAGGTCTTATAGTTAAGTCTTTAATGCATTTTAAGATAATTTTTGTGATTGATGTAACAGGAGGTTTTATTTCATTCTTTCAAAGTGATTATCCAGTTTTCCAAACACCAGTTTATTGAAGAGACTATCTTCTCCCCATTGAGTATTTTGGTTCCCTTGTGAAATATTTATTGACTATATATGCAAGGGTTTATTTCTTGGTTCTTGATCCTGTTACATTGGTCTGTGTATCTGTTTTTATGACAGTACCATATTGTTTTGATTACTACAGCTTTCTAATATACTTTGGGATCAGAAAGTATGATGTCTCCAGCTTTGTTCTTTTGCAGGACTGCTTTGGCTATTTTGGGTCTTTTGTGGTTCCATATGGATTTCAGAATTTTCTATTTCTGTGAAAAGTGCCATTGGAATTTTGATAGGGATTGCATTAAATCTATAGGTGGCTTTAGGTAGTATGGACATTTTAACAATATTGTTTCAATTCATGAACACAGGATAGCTTTTCATTTGTGTCCTCTTCAATTTCTTCCATTAAAATCTTAAAGAGTTTTTAGTGCACAGATCTTCCATCCCCTAGGTTAAACTTTTTCCTAATTATTATTTTTGATGCTATTTTAAATGGGATTGTTTTCTCTTTTAGGTATTTTGTTGTTAATGGTATCTTTTTTTTATAAAAATACTAATCACATCAGATCATGGCCCCATCTTGAAAACTTCATTTAAACTTAATTACTCCTCAGAGGCCCATCTTCAGATATAGCCATATGGGATTTTAGAACTTGAACACAGAAATTTTGGGGTGGGGGGGCGGGGAGGACACAAACATTCAGTCCATAACAGGAATGGTATGGTCTGACTTAAATTTTTTAAACATCACTTTGGCAGCTGTGTGCTGAATAGACCATATGGGAAAAGAGTGAAAAACAGAGAAACTAGTTATAAGTCTAAGGCAATGGTCCAGGTAAGAGATGATGAAGGCTCTGATGAGGTGGAAATTGGGGTGATATGTGGATTCATATCAAATTTTGAAAGCAAGGCTGGAAGGAAGGACTTGCTAGATGTGGGTCTATAAATGATGAGAGAAAGTAAGGAAGTGAAGACCATGGTTTTGGGTCTGAGCAACAGGGAGCATGGTGGCATCATAAACTAACAAAGATGGGGAGGAAAGGTGGAAAATCAAGAGTTATATTTTGGACATGTTAAGAGTCAGATGCCTATCAGATAGCTATTTGGTGCTGGAGTAAGCAATTAGATGAATATTCAATTTGTGGAATGTTGATTCATAACCACCTTACATAAAAGCATCTATTTCAAGGTTACTTATTATTTAGTTATAAGCACTTAAAATACTACTAATTGAAGTAGACAGTACATAGCATATAGGGTAAGTCACTGAATCATTGGGAGAGCTGAAGAACCAGAATTCAGCTTAAGTAACCAAGGAAATCTTCCCAAAACACCCAAACCAGAACTGGCTCTGAGAAACAAAACAAAACAAAACAACAACAACAAAAACACTAAATACATTTTAGGATGATATTGCCCCCTGCTAGACTTGAACTAGCAACATTTAAATTTCCATACTGTCTGGAGACCAGCCAGCCTCCTGGTGGCCTATTGATTATATTGGACTCCTTCTATAATGGAGAGTGCAATTATTTGGGGATAATAATGATTATTAATTATTAATTATTCTGTATTTGTGTTTGCCCACCATGCTTCTGCCAGAATCACCATTTGTAGATCTACCAAATATATTCTCTATATGAAGTATGAAACGATGTAACTTTTTTTAAAGATTTGTTTATTTATTTGAGGGCGAGAAGGAACATGCCGCGAGGGCGAGAAGGAACATGCCGCGTGGGGAAAGAGGCAGAGGGAGAGGGTCTCAAGCAGACTCTGTGCTGAGCGCAGAGCCCGAAGTGGGGCTCAATCTCACGACCTTGAGATCATGACCTGAGCCAAACTAGGAGTCAGACACTTAACTGACTGCACCACCCAGGTGACACAACACAACATACCTTCTGATCAAGAAACGTTTTTATGGTGGAAGAAGAAAATGGATTAATGTTTATGGAATCACTGGCTTTACCATACATTCCCATGATCCAGCAGCAGTTGACCTTACAAAATTTTGGAATGTCAGTTTGGAGACAATAGTCCGTGAAGTTGGGGTGCTAATCTAAGATATGGTGTGTGCTCTGAACCACCACAGTTCAGAGCACAGTTCATTTATGGTACTGACAATTCCATAGCTAGAATGTGTGAATCTGGTAAGCAAGGGGCAGAATTGGGAGTGATACATTAAATAAATTCAACTGATGCCTCACTTACAAAAATGTTGCACCCTACTCCAGTCCTTTCAGGCTTCACTAGTATGGGGCTCTACTTGATTCACAGGGCATCAAGACCGGTTTAATTGCAGGGCACCTGGGTGGCTCAGTTGGTTAGGCGACTGCCTTCGGCTCAGGTCATGATCCTGGAGTCCCGGGATCGAGTCCCGCATCGGGCTCCCTGCTCGGCAGTGAGTCTGTTTCTCCCTCTGACCCTCCTCCCTCTCATGCTCTCTCTCATTCTGTCTGTCTCAAATAAATAAATAAAATCTTAAAAAAAAAAAAAAAAGACTGGTTTAATTGAACTGAAAGTTGAGACTGCCACTTCTTCATTTCCAATTCTGAAGCCACAGATCAGCAGTCAAAAAGAGGTTATGGTATGACAGGAATGACTGATGCTAGCTATAACGGGAAAATAGTGTTGCTATTACACCGTGAGATTAAAAAAATGTTAATGGAAGTCCAGTGGTCTTCTGAGGTACTCTAACTACTGCCATTTCCAGTGTTAAAAGTTAAAGGAGGGCGCCTGGGTGGCTCAGTTGGTTAAGCGACTGCCTTCGGCTCAGGTCATGATCCGGGAGTCCCTGGATCGAGTCCCGCATCGGGCTCCCTGCTCAGCAGGGGGTCTGCTTCTCCCTCTGCCCTCTTCCCTCTCGTGCTGTCTCTCATTCTCTCTCAAATAAATAAATAAAATCTTTAAAATAAATAAATAAATAAATAAATAAAAGTTAAAGGAAATCCACAACCACACAATACAGGAAATATGGGCAAGGTGTCAGCTTTCTCAGGGATGAAGGTATAGGTAAACCTCGGCTGAGGGCGAAAGAGGAGGCAAGTCAACAACACAAATAGAACACAAAGATGAGCTGCAAAAATATGAACTGTAGCATCTATCCATATTTTCTTTCACATGTGTATTTATATATTCTATCAAGTTTTCCTATATTCTCCTCCATTACTCCAAGGATTTATGTAGGCTATTTTAGTGGTGGTTAACTTTTAAATATTAGTGCATAGTTCATAGAATATTGAGACAAGACCATGGAACAACTCCAGGAGAACTGGACATCTTCCAGAAAGCCTGGATTGCAATCTGGAAAAGACTTCGGCTCATTCCGTTTATATGGGGAAGAAAAGTTACTTTAGGTTAAGAGCAAGCATTGTTTTTCTGGAACTTTAAGTATGAAGAGAAGCTTGTAAGTTGATGTTGATCTGCCAAAGACTTGGCTTATAGTGGACATCTGTGATTCATTCTGGCTACATAGCAACCAAGCCCCTTTCTATATTTGGGAAATTCTCCACTTAGAAGTCTTGATGTGGGGCAGAGAGCCTATTGTTACAGAGACTGAAAACACTAGGTACTTAGCAGCTTCCCTGGAAGACAACAATTTCATCAGACTTAGGTTCAGAGCTAGACTTTTGACCAAGGAGTTAGTGATGCAAGAAACTGAGAAAAGGAGTCGTGTGTGTGTGTGTGTGTGTGTGTGTGTGTGTGTGAGAGAGAGAGAGAGAGAGAGAGAGACCAACTGTCCATGACAGTGACAGCAATTAGTTTCTTGTGAAAACCAAGGCTAAGCCTTAGTCTGGAGCTTTTCCTTTGGATTCTTAGCCTGAAACTGGGCTCTCCAGCCCTCCCAGTGTGTCTGTAAACTATCCAATATCCTTTTAATAAACTCCCTTTCTCTTTAACTCTAGCTAGGGTTGTTAGAAAGTCAAGAATCCCACCTAATACAGCATCTTGTGAGCTAGTTCCTGATATTTTGCCAATGTTGTGAATCTTTTTTAAAAAATACTTTTCAAACAATCCCTTTTTAAAAACTCTATTTTTAAAAGCCAGTCATGGACCTCTATTAACTACATAACTATTATGTATATATAAAATATATATTAACTACATGTAACTATTAAATTATTTTAATATTAAGCAAATATTAAGCAAAATGTAATTATTAAGTCTGTACAACTTTAACTCAGGTGAAGTTATACTACTCATCAATTTTAAAACACTGAAAATAATACATGCCTTCATCAATAGTTTGAGGAGCTCCAGGTTGAAGCTCACCAAGTTGAGATAAAGTATACATTGTGGAACAAAACCGCTGAATTCAATAAAAGGTACAGCAAAGGGAATATAGTCAATGGTACTGTAATAGTGTTGCATGGTAGCAGATGGTAGCTACACTTGTGGTGAGCATAGGGTAAGGTATAGACTTGTCAAATCACTATGTTGTACACCTGGAACTAATGTAACATTGTGTGTCAACTACACTTCAATTAAAAAAGCCTCATCAATTCATATGAAATAGGAAAAACAACTGTCTAAATCAATGTAAAATACAATTTTTAAAGCATTGGTTTTATAATTTCCAAGTACGTATAGTAACTAACTATATCTAAACCAACAAAGCATTACTAGAAATGCTAGGAAACTACTAGAAATTACTAGAAATTTGCCAAGCTAGATTTATGAGTACATGATCATGCACTCAAGTTTTATTGGAACAGACCTATATCATTCAGGATTCTTTCTGTTTCAAGTAACAGAAACTCAATTCAACCGACTTAAATTTTAAAAAGGGAATGTGCTGGGCGCCTGGGTGGCTCAGTCGTTAAGCGTCTGCCTTCGGCTCAGGTCATGATCCCAGGGTCCTGGGATCGAGCCCCGCATCGGGCTCCCTGCTCAGCAGGAAGCCTGCTTCTCGCTCTCCCACTCTCCCTGCTGTGTTCCTGCTCTCGCTATCTCTCTCTCTCTGTCAAATAAATAAATTAAATAAATAAATAAATAAATATAAATAAATAAAAAGGGAATGTGCTGGCACACAGAATTGAAAAATGCAGTTAGTCTGGCTTTAGGCATTACTAGATGTAGGGGCCCAAAAAGCACCAGGACCCAATCTCCCTTTCTCCATTCTTGGCTCTATTTTCCCCTGCACTGGTTCCATTCTCAGGCAAGCCCTCCCCTACTGCTGGCAAGATTGCTCCCACAAGTTCTGGGCCATCTTACCCTTCAGCAATCCTGTCAAAAAAAAGAATTGTTCCCAACAGTTTCTAAAAAACTATTAGGACTGGGGGCGCCTGAATGGCTCAGTCGGTTAAGTGTCTGACTCTTGATCTCAGCTCAGGTCTTGATCTCAGGGTCATGAGTTCAAGCCCCATGTTGGGCTCCATGCTGGGTGTGGAGCCTACTTTAAAAAACAAAACACAAACAAACAAAAAACCCTATTGGGACCAATTAAGATTTGCCTAGCATGACCCACGTGACATTCTCGGCCAAGAACTGAATGTCTATATCAGAACTGCATTCTCCTTGCCAGAGCCTGAGGACGAGGTTAGCGCTATCAAACTTCAAACCTCAGAGGTGGAAAAGAAGCAGTTCAACAAAGAACGTTGGCAGGCTGTTACCAAAATGAGGAATGGGAAGCTGGCCAGGGAGAAATAACAGCCACTTCACCAGAGGACCTTGCATTCAGGTCCTCTCCGACCCCACTGACCTACCCAACTTTGACATGCACACTGCTTGTGTCAATATGTTTCCTTTCTCATCTTCCCTGAATTAAAATTTGCTTCCTTGGATTTTAGAAAACATGAATCTGTCTATGCTCCGCTCTCTGGAGTACAGCATTTGCCCCCTCCTACTTAAAAATGATGCTCTTTCAAGTATTTGGGGTCGGATATCATGCAAATCATGCTTCCCATCCAGTATTCTGGTTTCCTCAGCCATTTGTCAAATGACACATTTTCCATGACCTTCACTGTCTTGGACGCTTCCTTAAGACATTTTCTCACTCATCTTTGTTTTGTATTTTTGGTTGTTTTTTTTTTTACTAGCATATCATAAAAATACGCTTCTATAAAAGATTGTTTGGGGGGGAGTAAATAAAACAAGGAAACACAATTATACCATGTGATATAGCCTATCATTTTGTTAACTGTGACCATCTTTAAAAAAAAAAAAATTTACTCATTTGAGAGAGAGAGCACACACAAGTGGGGGTAGGGGCAGAGGGAAAGAAGCTGATTCCCCACTGGGTGGGAAGCCTGACACATGGTTCAGTCCCACGACCCTGAGATCACAAGCCAAGCCGAAACCAAGAGTCAGACACTTAAGCGACTGAGCCACCCAGGTGCCCCAACCGTGATCCTTCTTTCTATAAGCAGTCCAATTTGGTTAGAATACCAATCTTTGGATAGGGAGGTAACTGGATGCAATAAGCCAGTTTATATTTTGTCCTGAACAGAGTGACCACAGACTGCATTGCCTAGGATAGTCCCAAATTATATGCCTTTTGGGCTAGTGTAATTATTAATGATGTCCCTTTTCACTTTCAAAATCTCATGTGGTCACTCTAGTCTTGAACTTCTACCTATGGTACAGGTGTGCTAAGCTGTGAACTACCTGAGAGACTATGTTTTGTTTGACTTGGTATTCTGAGAACACTCAGTTCCAGGTACATAGTGGATATTTAATACACACTTACTGAATAAGGGGATGAATAAATCCAATCATTTTGTTCTAAGCTTAAACACAAAACTTTGCATTTGTCATCAGAAAGTACACCTGTAACTGGCAGATGCATGCTTTCAAACAAGTGATGTTTAGGTTCTTAAAATAGCTCTCTATGGGGCGCCTGGGTAGCTCAGTCTGTTAAGCATCAGACTCTTGACGTTGGCTCAGGTCATGATCTCAGGATCATGAGAGCGAGCTACACGTTGGGATCTGTGCTGGGCGTCTTAGCCTGCTTGAGATTCTCTCTCTCCCTCTCCCTCTGCCTCTCCCCCCCCCCACCCTGTGTATTTTCCAAAATAGCCCTAATATTTCATAATGCCACAGTGAAGAGCCAAATAAATGAAATGTAACTATAAAACTTTAACAGAGCATCCACATGGATACATAGTTTTATAGATGGTAAATATTAAATATTGGTAGAATGAAGACTATCTTAAAAATATTTAATTATCAATGTAGAGATTATGATGATAGCATAGATACTGAATAAAGTAAATTCAACAGATTTGGTCTTACGTATTAATGAGCTTAGCTTAATACGGAGAGTGCAAGTATATAATCAGCAAAATGTTGGTTAAATAAAATGCTTAGAGGAAGTACAATCTAAAATCACAGAACTGCCACTCAAAAGGATGACAGAGACTGCTTAGCTCAATCCACTCTTTTTTTTGCAAAGGAGAAAACTTGGATCAGGAGAGACTTTGTTCAAGGCTGCAGGGTTGGGTACTAGCAGAAAGAGCTATGAACACAGGTCTTAAAGCAGAAAGTGCAGTGACTTTTGTTTAATAGGATTTTCTATGTTTACGGAGTTAATCAGATAAACACGTTAGCAATCTTTCTTATTTTGCTTTTACAGAAGAAAGGCTGATCAACTGATATCTCAATGACTTTATTTTCCTAAACAGATACAGGAGGGTTCTAAATATAAAGGGATCCCATTCCAATCCTGAGGTTCCCCTGTAGTAGTTTAGAGGGAGCTCTATGTAGGGTGGCCAGATGATTTCTCACCCAACCTGAAACATTTTTGAGAAAGAGGGTTCTCTTAATAATTATGCTGGAGGGGCGCCTAGGTGGCTCGGTCGTTAAGCTTCTGCCTTTGGCTCAGGTCATGGTCCCAGGGTCCTAGGATTGGGCTCCCTGCTCGGCAGGCAGCCTGCTTCTCCCTCTCCCACTCTCCCTGCTTGTGTTCCCTCTCTCGTTGTTTCTCTGTCAAGTAAATAAATAAAATCTTAAAAAAATAATAATAATTATGCTGGAACAACAGGAGTAAACCAGGATTGTTCTGGGCAAACCAGGATTTATTGTCACCCTAGACAACTGTGTACCTGTTTTGTAGTTTAATTGTGTTCTATTAGGAAACTGTGGACAAGCATCCTGATAATGGAAGTTGAGGGCAGGGGCTTTGTTGTATTTGCTGTATTTAGGATGTACCTTAAATAGTAAATGAGTTACAGGATTTGGGTTTAGTCCAAACAAACTGCACATCTAGAATTAACACATCCAAAAATTATACATAAGCTATATCATTCAGGGGCATCAGGGTTAGTAACTGTAACATGAATCAGGTCTCAGATAGGTTGGGAAAAGTACAAGTTGTTTTGAGACACCTCAAATCCTCTCCAATCCCATTACTAATCATGAAAGCAATGCAAATGTTTTTGTTTTCTTCTTGACTGGGGTCACATTCCATTGTGGGATGATGTAAGAGTTTTAACCAAGCATAGAATAGTAATGAGCAATTTGGGAGATCCAGTTCTAAAACCTTGCCTTTGGTCACACATAACTAGCACTTAGAATCTAAGAACACAGAACCATTTGATTTGCAAAGTTAATTGTACACCTGTTTACTTTTGGCATATTTTCTAAGAGGTTACACTGGAAAAGTAAAGAGTAGGTTATGGTCCACTTGTCCAAGAAAAAGTCTACAGGCCAACAGTCTTCTAGTATTTTTCCTATTATGTTGCAATATGGAAGCTTGGCCACCACAGCTGTCCCCTGCAAACAGCTGATGCCTCTTGACCTTTGTATGTAGCCAGTAGTTTTCAGCTCGGCAACACATTAGAATTACTTAGAAGGTGTTTTAGAAATCCGATGCATAGGCCATACCGCAGATCAATTTAATTATCACTGTCTGGTGGTGGAACCCAGGCGTCAGTATTTTTGACACTACAAAGATAATCCCGAGGTGCAGGTAGCATTGAGAACCACTAGTATAGACTCCACTCCATCCCCAGCTCTGGAATCATCTATGGGCTGAGAAGAGGAAATACTAGTCCAGGGCTCAGAGGAGTCAAAATCAAGTTACAAAGCTAGAATGACTTACTAGTTCCAGTAACTGATCTTCTAGACTTGTAGACCAAAGTTAAGAAAAAGAAGAATTAGTTTTGGACTTAAGTAGGGTCTGTTTTAAGTAGACTCCATACCCAGTGTGGAGCCCCACACGGGGCTTGAACTCACAACCCCGAGATCAAGACCTGAGCTGAGATCAATAGTCTGCTGCTTAAGTGACTGAGCCACCCAGGCAACCCAGGTAGAGTTTATTTTTAAACCCGGATTGGGGACTTACAGTAGCTCTATGACCTTGGGCATTTTATTCTCACTAAGCCTCATCTTGTTCATCGTAAAATGGACGAAGTACACGTGTTGCAGAGCTGCTCCTATTGCATGCTTTGTTAATGAAACCGAACCTTCTCTCCCATGTACCCTAGCTTTGGAAGCTTCTATTTTTAGAAATATCTAAAGTCCTATCTTGATAACCTTATATTCTAGAGCTTGGCCTCTGTGTTATTCATGTGGATGCCTTCTCAATACAATAATCTTTCCTCGACACCAGCCCAATGTAGGTGTTCTGCTACTCGCTGATAGACTGTCCTGATCTTATTTTTCTCTGTACATAGACTGTGTGCTGCCCCTTGTAGATTTCTTGTTTCTCGGCCTCTGCCACCTGACCGTTGGCATGTTCCAGAACTTCTTCCTGCACATCACTGATAGCTGTCACCTCTAAGTACACATATTGGGCACCAAGTTCCATCGACCTGACTAGACTTCCTCTTAGTACCTCTAAATGGGCTATCACCCCAAATTCCATCTCAAGCCTAAGGAATGTACTGGGTTTATTCATTAGACCAATATCTGTGGGGCATTTATCAAATCCAAGCACTTTGACTCTGCGCTCGCAGGCTTTCTAAAGAATAGTGGGGGAAAATGGACAACAAAAGGTATAAGAAAAGGGACAATTCTAGGCCTTGACCATCCCTATATCCTCTTTTCTCATCAGAGCCAAACACCATTATATATATATTTGTCATAAAACAGGGTCACTGTTAAAATTTTTTGATTTGGGGGGGAGGGGATGGCGAGGAAAATGGTTATTGGCTATATAAGTTATGTTGGATTCTCATGTTTTGCTCTACATACTGGATTTGGATTATTAATTTGTTCTCCTAATTTTTCAAAGTTCATTTCCTATGCCTTGGCATAACGCAGGCGCACATTCAGTTCTAGTTTGGGATCATCTCTGTGAATCTCAAGTGAACTCCACACTTAGAAACAATTAATTGAGTATGCTGTATGGATAAGGTATCCTCTGACTCTCTAAAAACTAATCTGGCTTCATCTGTCAATTTCTACGAAGACCTTACGCGTATGTGAGCAAACAAGCCTCAAAGAGAGAAGAAATTTGGCGGCCTTTCTAGCAATCTACCTTATGGAGCCATCAGTGAGGATGTTATCTAAAACTGCCCCCGTGACTGCTCATCAGTCCTGATTCCCCTCTGTGCCTTTCTAACCATCTTTATGTTTCCTGTGTCTTCCAGCAACCTCCTGTTACCTACAAGAGGAATGAAAATGACTGATTCTACTAGAGGCAACTGAGAAGTTACATACGGCCCACAGGAGTGGTGATGATGATGACGATGAAGACTGTTGCTGTTTCAGCACTTTACAGAATCCAGAAGTAATTTGCTGCCCCCAACCAGTCCACTTAGGACCAGCTAACCTTGAAGTTGTCTGATTTGCTCTGTGGTGATCAGGGCTACCCTAGAAAAATTATGAGAGAAAAAAAGTTAGGTTTAGTAAATCTGTCTCCACTATTACGTATCTAGTCTCCTTGTGCTGGTTTCCTAGGGTGCCCTCTGCTGGGCTCCAACCAGGCCTGCTGATTCTGGGCAATAGCCCATGTAACCCATGCCTCAACTCTCATTAAAAATATATCATTTTATGTCATTATGTCAACAGAATCCCAGTACTTGTTTTCCAAGCTGACAATTAATCCAAGTAAATTAACCTACATCAATGAGTAAATGCATCTTCTTGTATAAATGGGGGGAAAATGCCCCTCCCAGATCACTTAAGTGTACATTTTCACAGTGACTTCACAGAGATAACTGTTCTACTTAGTGTCTAATTCATGGGTGACAAATGGTGGGAATGGAGGACAGGCATATGGGGAAGGCTATATTCTGAGAAATCAAAGGGGAAAGTATTTTTCAACAGTCAGAACCTTATGGCTTCCCTCAAATTAAACTGTGTGGGCAGCTGTCTCCTCTAGCTATCTATATGGTCAACCCCACAGAGGTAATTTTCATTCTGCCAGCAGGAAAAGAATGAACAACATTGTTTACTTTTAAGTTTTTATGTAGAATACCTTGTGCTCTTTGGAGGGTATTATCTAAATCCTGGTAACAAGTATGTGGCATTGTTTAGTGGATTAGTCTGTTCATAAAGATGTGGACAGGGTATATATTCACTGGCATGACCTCTATTGCCCTATGTACTTTCTTGTCTACTGAAATCAGTTAGGCAATCCCTGTCTGTAAGCACATTTCCCAAGAACTGGTTAGAGCCAGTCTTCATAAGAGGAACCTATTATGAAACCAGCTCCAGAGGATATTTACTTTGTTCAAGTTCTACTGAAAGATACACTTACTTGAAAATGAAAATGCTTTCTTTTGGCTCCCACCTAGCCCCCCTGAAAACCAGAGACCCTTGGGGCTCAGTAAGAATTAGAGAGGGGAGATGACAGTTGGAACTGATCTGCATTTTTCTGTAAGCTTTCTCACTGTTTAAGCTGGTATTTTCATAGCTGTTGAATGTATGTGTTTCAAGATCAGCTAAATTAATAAAATACTATCATGATAAATATGTGCCCCCAATTTTTTGAAGGCTCACCTTTGTTCTTAAAATTTAACATGATTTGTTTTTTATCTTTTTCTGTAACATATCCATGTTTAAGACAAAAATAATATTTTAGCTTGTTTTCCAGTCAAGTTATTAAACCTTCAGTTAAATAAATGTTTCAGTAAGAAACATTACCTTTATCTTATGGCTTCTGATCTAAAATGGTGTATCTCCAGGGATATACATATTCAAGTTTGAAAAACACAAGTTCACAGGAACAGGGAGGGAGAGGATCTAGTCTAAGAATGTGTATTAATGATCAGTCAGTCAGTAAGAAGGATTAGCCCAAGTTTTGTCGTGGATGACTTTCACAGGGGAACAGTGGCATTCAATGAACAGATCTACTGCATAGTTGTAATGAGATAGGGATGTTAGGAGTATCTGGATAGCACTGGAGCTGAAGAGAAAATAAGCTCAAAATACAGAATCATCAAGATGGATGTGGAAGAGGCAGAAATGTGACTGAGCTAATGCAGATTTCCTGGGTTCCTTAAAGACCTACTGTTATGTGGATGCACTTAGTAAACAGTATGGCAAATAAAGAAGAAAATTCTGCATATTAATTTTTGTAAGATAGTATCTTCTCCTTCCTTTCTGAAATTTTAAAGTGAATATCCTTTAAATGTTCAAAGTGGTATATATTTTTTATCACTAGTGTTTTACATTTATTATTTGCAGTGTACTTATTCCAGAAGTGAATGTGTCTACGTATTATTTGAAATACATAGCATGTTTTTCAAGAGAAAGCGTCTTATTAGCAGTGAGTTTTTCCTGCCCACTTCCAAAGTATATTTGACACACAAGGTATCTGGAATGGGTAAGGGATAAGGGGTAAGAGCCTATCTGCATTTTTTTTTTAAGATTTTATTTATTTATTTGACAGAGAGAGATAGTGAGAGAGGGAACACAAGCAGGGGGAGTGGGAGAGGGAGAAGCAGGCTTCCCGCTGAGCAGGGAGCCTGATGCGGGGCTCGATTCCAGGACCCTGGGATCATGACCTGAGCCGAAGGCAGATGCTTAACTGACTGAGCCACCCAGGCGCCCCTGCATTTTTTTTGTTAACACATTTGATGCAAATGATCCAAACAATACTGTGAGAAATTCTATTATAAGAGGTTGAAGACTCTTGTGATTAAAGCAAGAGACTGAGGACACTGGCTGAAAGCTCAGGACCAGGTTACAAGGGGGTATATACATATATTAAGCTGGCTGTCTAGCACACAATTCTCCCTCTCTACCACCTGGTAGCTCATCACACAGCCAACAAGAGTAGTTACTTTGGCAATTATGCCCAAACTGATGGAACCATGGAAGGACAATTGACCTAAGATAGGCCAACCAGATATTTTACCTTGGGAGTTTGCAACTGGGGACAGAGGGAATTATCTGAAATGAAGAGATTTCCAGGGGTTCCGGAGAACCAGTCATGTCAAGAGAATGTGCAAGCAGAGGGCCTGCATGCACAGAAAAAGAATGAAGAACCCAGAGAGAAGAGATGAGGAACTATGTACTGGGGTTAGGGAGGGAGAGCCAGGAAAAGTAAGAGGGAGAGAGAGGTAGCAAAACAAGAAAACCAGAGGACAGAATTTTCCTTGGAGCCTGTCAATTTGCTACTGTAGATGCTGGTCCTTCCTGTGATCTCAGATATTTTTTGTGTTCTTCCAATAAATCCCTGTTTTTCACTTAAGCTAATTTGAATGTGTTTCTAAGTGAGAAGACAACCAAGATTTGGGGAAAAGAAAAGTCATAATGAGATGTATCTTATTCTCTCTGCAGCCTCCGGCTTCCCATCTCCATCCATTCTCCCCTTCCTCTTTCTCCAACTCCTTGATCCTTTAGATGCTTTTCCTTTTTTCATTTTTAACACATTTTTGTCTTCCCTTCTAAAGAGGAAAAGGACTCCCCTTCCTTTTCCCACCTCTGTTCCTGTCCAAGTCTTGATGATTTCTGCCCTAAGTAGAGATGCCCAGCAGCACGCTGAGGCAGAGCAAAAGGCATTCCTTGGGCCCAGACAGGAAAGTAATTACTGATACTAAATACAATATGGAGAGTTTATTTATTTAAAGTGGCCCATTTGTTAAACACACTAAATTTTAAGCAGCAGCTTCAAGCTGGCTGGACAGTATTTACACGTAACATAAAAATGCTTATTATGCTCTTATGTAGTATTTGACTTGATGAAACACTTCTGTGGTGCGATCAGCTTCAGTTGCACTATAACTTGGCCTTGAAAAATTAGATGCTATTCACTGAACTGAGAAAGCACTGCAGATGAGGAATAAAGGTCTAGATCTGTTATGAACTTAAAATAATAGACCATACATAAGAGTTACAACTTTCTATCATCAAAGTCCTCACTACACTATGAGGGCTGAGCGAAAAATGCTCCTACTTAGGTTGGGGTGATTTTTATGAAGCCATGGGCTGAGTCCTTGTAAGCTCACCTGACCAAGGCAGACAATGTATTTGCCTTAAAAGGAAGTTGGCAGGTTTCCCCTCCCTGCTACTGTATGAGAATAGGAGAGATGTAACTTAATATGAACTGACAGAGAAAACAACTTTGATTCTACCTCTGCTCTGCTGCTCGCTGGCTAGCTACAAGAATCTGAGTAGTCACCCTTTTCTCACATTTAGAAAATGTGAAATCCTTTCTTCAAACAAAGCCACAAAAAGGAGAAGACTTTTAAGTACACGCCTGGCCTAAGCGCTCTAAAAACAAAAACAGTAGTGGAGTATAATAAATATCCTTTAGAATCCATAGCCTATTTCATAGGAAAATAAGAGAAATTTCCAGGATTCAGAAGGAACCTGTGAGTCCATCCACTGTTTTCTATGGCCCCTGCATGCCCCTGTCAAGCCTCCACCATTGTTCACTATGGACCAGTGTAAAAGGGCTTGTCTCCCCAGCAACTTGCCCCTCCAAACCATTCTCCCAGATACAAACAGCTTGGGCAAAGATTTTAAAATACAAGCACAATCAACTTCCCCATTTAAATCCCTTCTATGATCAGCCATTGCTATTAGGATAAAAGCCCTAAATCTTTTCATGGACCCTGCCTATACCTCTCATAGCCTGTTTCCAACTATACCAGTTGTATCTGGGTCTCTGAACAAAGAAATTCCTCTGCTGGACACATACCTCACTTTGCTCCCCGCCCCAGCCCCAACTTTCTCTTAGCTAATTCCAACTCATTCTTTAGAGCACTGCTCAATGGCATTTCATTGAAAGATGTTCCCTGATGCCCCCAAACCAAGACAGTCTCCCTTGATTGTACTCTTATCAGTTTTCTGTACTTCTTCCTAGCATTTGTCACAATTCCAACTACACAAGGACCTAGTTGTTTCATATAGGTCTCTCCTGCTACAATTTAAGTTCCATGAAGGGAGGGACTGTACCTACCTTGTTCTCTCTGATATAAAAACATTCCATAAATATCCTGCATTATAGTCAATATAACATAATATAATCCCTGTACCAAGCATGCTATCTTCCATACGTGATTGAAAATATATTGAGTGTACATGAGGCTAGAATTGATATTAATTTCTCTCCATCTCACCCTTTATATTCTGCCCACTACTTTATTATAAGGTAAGAATTTCTTTAAACATTTTAAGAGTAACACTAGACTGTTACAAGATTTTTTTTTTTAGTCTTTCTTATGATACATATATAAAGAAGCTTTACACCGTATTCCCTGACAAACTTTTATCACTCTTCTGCAATCTGAAGTTAATATCCAGGGCAATATACTTCATATACTTCCAATCGTTATTTTAAACTCTTATTGTAAAATATTATGATTGAGTATCAGTTGAAATATATAAATAAATTTAATTATTTAGGTTTTTCTCTGGCTAGTGGCTGTGGTTGATAAAAGTGACTTTACCTTATACCTGAAGTGTTTGGTTATAATTGAAATATTTAATTTTTGCATTATTAGCAAATCACATGTTTGTGAACAGCTCCCCAATCTAGCATAGCCTGATTTACTAAGGATTTTCCTTGCCAATAATCCTCTTATTTTATCAATTCAGATATAAGATTTGAGATCTTTAACAGAAGAAATTTCTGAATGTGTGTAAAGTTAGCTTAGGACAAAATAAGTCATTCTCATGTTTAGCCATTTTCTCAATATAATAGTTTTATCTTTTCTTTATGAAAGTAGAATCAAGTCTTCTGTGTTGTGTAAAGTATGTATGCTACACCATGTTCCTGAGGTTGTTCAAAAGTTCAGTATTCATGGGGATTATTTGTTTCACGATAAACCATTTGCCCACAAAGTAGCATTGGCAACTAGATGAATGCAGAATTTTTTTATGCACATACAATAACCTTAGGTGTATAAAACAGTCAACAAGGGCCAGGCCCTGGCTAAAAGCTTTTTTATCAATTATCTCATCTTACTCTCAAACTAACCATTTGCAGCCCAAGGGTCATTTCATTATATTATCCTCATTTCCGAAAGCTTAGAGAGATCAAGTAACTTTCCCAATATCACACATTCAGTATGTTAGGGTCACAAAACAAACTCAAGTTCATCTGATTCCGCAGCCCCACTTTTTTTTTTTTTTTAAAGATTTTATTTATTTATTTGAGACAGAGAGAATGAGATACAGAGAGCATGAGAGGGAGGAGGGTCAGAGGGAGAAGCAGACTCCCTGCCGAGCAGGGAGCCCGATGTGGGACTCGATCCAGGGACTCCAGGATCATGACCTGAGCCGAAGGCAGTCGCTTAACCAACTGAGCCACCCAGGCGCCCCCGCAGCCCCACTTTTAACCACTCTGCTCTAGTGCTCAATATAAAATTCCTGCATCGCCTCATCTTCAGGTACATAGGATATATAACCATGATACTTTTAGATTTAGTTTTATATTTGTTAGGATGACATTGCTTGTGCCAGGACTGGGAGGACCCAGGTGTCCTGATTCCCATCCCAATGTTCTTCCCAGTATCCTCCATACTATGTTACTTCCAATTATACAGCTTATCCACATACATTTTACTTGCAACATAAACTAAAGCAGGATTACTGGGCTTTACGTTTAAAGAAGGAAATACATACCAGAAATTTCAAAAATAATTTCTGAATTAAAGCTCAAGATCTTTCTCTTATATATTTAATTATCGTTAACATGAGGCTGATTTTTTAAAGTGCTTCTTTCTAAAACCCTGACCATCACCTTAAAAGAAGACATTTTCTGGGACTAAAACTCCTCAGACTCTTCGACCAACCAAGATATCAAGCACTCTTCTCATTTTTTTTTCTCTAACTCTAGCCTGAGAGCGAACTACTAGCAAGAATCACATGGAAAGTCTACCCTAGTTCATTATGCCAAACTTTTCTCATCTTTTATTGCACATAGTAAAAGTAAAAAGTAATCATTATATAGCATCATGAGGGTAAGTTCCTATTTCAGATTTTATTTTTTAATCTGAAAAGTTAACTTTTTTTCTACAATTAAAACAAAATAAAGATAAATATCTCCCTACCTGGTATTTCCAAAGATCCAAAAACAAGGTGCTTCTTAAGATTTACATATCATGGGGCACTTGGGTGGAGCAGTCTGTTAAACATTCGACTCTTGGTTTTGCCTCAGGTCATGATTTCAGGGTTTGTGAGATGGAGCCCCACATTGGGCTCCAAGCCCTGCACTCAGCGCAGTCTCCTTAGGACCCTCTCTCCCTCTCCCTCTCCCCCAAATAAATAAATATATAAATCTTTTTAAAAAATAGATTTACAGGGGCGCCTAGGTGGCTCAGTCCTTAAGCGTCTGCCTTCGCCTCAGGTCATGATCCCAGGGTCCTGGGATCGAGCCCCGCATCGGGCTCCCTGCTCGGCGGGAAGCCTGCCTCTCCCTCTCCCACTCCCCCTGCTTGTGTTCCCTCTTGCGTTTAAAGAAGGAAATATCCTTTTAATATTTATTTAAAAATAAATAAATATTTTAAAAAATAGATTTACATATCACAAGTGATGTTACTTTAGCAATATCATTTAGCAAATTTCATACAACCTACAAATTTTTTAAAAAATCACTATAGGCACAGTTTCTCGTTAGGAACCCTAGTTATACACCCCCCCCCCCCAAACCCTTTAGTAACCAACCAACAAAGCTTGGTGGTGGAATAAGCATAATATCTGAAGTACTTTCATTAGACTTTGATAACTTATAAAAAATTATGATTTTTTTTCTTAGGCTCTTTTATTTCATTAAGAACAATCCAGCACTTTCCATTGTTCCACAGAGACCTCATTTCCGATTCCTTAAGAATCTCCTGTGGTCCTGTGAATCTCTCTAGATTCCCTCGGGGCCATTTTATGGATTATTGGAATAGTCTGCTCAAATGCTGAGAATTTTAAGACCTATTATCTTTCATTTACACATTCATTCAACAATGACGGGTCAGGACTGTGATCAGCACTGGGAACAGAGCAAAAGCAGTGTCCAACTCTAGCAGAGACTGGATGACTGCTCACCAAGTCATTCGTTCTTCTTCCTAGGCACACAGCTCGAATACTTTTCCCAGTCTCTCTATTTAGGAGTGGCCGCGTGTCTGACCCCAATGGCTTACGGGTGTTAAATCGTGTGTGACAGCAGCAGGCCCGGCCCACAAGACTTCCTTCCCCTTTTTTCAAAGTAAACACGTATTGAAACTGGCTGAGCCACCAGAATGAACTTGAGACCCCAACTCGTACTCAGGGTGGAGTCACCTGACAATTAGAAAGTCTCTTCTGGACTTCTTTGGGAAAAAAAATAAACCTCTACTGCATTTAGCTACTTAGATGTAGGAGTTTATCTCCTACAATAGCTAGTAGTGCCCTAGTTAATACATTGCAGTAAAAATCAAATAGAAACTACATTTAATATTCTTTCTGTGGGGGTGGGTGGTGTGAGTGAAAGCAGATCCAGAAGAGGGGTTCAGGGGAGGTGGGAGGAGGGGACTGGAAGGCCTCAGAGGCCTAGGGGTTCCCAGATGTCTCTGAGAAACTCCAATGTCCCCCTAGAACAGCATGGCCCTGGCCTCCACCCAGCTGCCACCCAGTCTGTTCTCCTCCCTTCCGGCTGCCCTGGCTCTCCGTTCCCCCAGACTGCACTCCGCAACTACTCATCTTCCGAAATGCCCGCCTCTTCCGCAGCCACGACAGCACCTCCCGCCCTGGAGCCGCTGGGCCTGGCAAGGGCCATGGTGTGGCCACCCCCGCCATCTTGGCAGGAACCAGTAAGGGACTGAACTCCCTGTGCTGCCCAGAGCCTCCCGAGGGTCTGCCCGGTGCCCCTTCCACCGGCCCTTCCCTCACCCACAGCACCCCCTAATGCCCTGGGGGAGGTGGCCAAGGAGAGTGGCCCCTCACCATTCCCAGGAAGATAAGGGACAGAGACGTCCTGTCAAGGAGGGGATCGCTGGAGAAAAGGCTCTGGAAGACATTGGAATTTATATCCCAGATTTGTCAAACCTCAAAAGGGTTACAAAACACACACCCCCAGTCCTCTCTTCATATTCCTCTCCCTCAGTATTACCTTCTACCTTCCTTTCCCCAACCCCAGTCCCAGAGTCCTCTCTTTTGGGGTACACTGTTGCCACCACTCATTTGGAATTTAGAATGGACCACCTCCCAGTGCTCTGATAGTGGTAAAATATGCTATCATCCAAGCTCAGAGGATGGCTTGGCAGTCAGGCATAGAGGAGGTGACATACGAACTGAATTCTGAAGACTAAGTGTCAGGCAGACTAAGCAGGGAAAGAGTATTCAAGGCAGAATTGCATGTACAGGGATGCCTGGGTGGCTCAGTCAGTTAAGTGTCTGCCTGCAGCTCAGGTCAGGATCCCTGGGATCGAGTCCTGCATTGGGCTCCTTGCTCAGCAGGGAGCCTGCTTCTCCCTCTGCCTGCCACTCCCCCTGGTTGTGCTCTCTCTTTCGGTCTCTGACAAATAACTAAAATCTTAAAAAAAAAAAAAAAAAAAGAATTGCATGTACAAAAGCCAACAAGCAGGAAAGAGTAATTGCAAAGGATTAGAAGAAGTTTGGGAAGGTCTCACTTGAAAGAGAATGTTGGAGACACGAGCCTAGAGAGGTAGAGCGGAGCGAATTAATGAGGAACAGACATCTGACAGGCAAAGAACAGGTGGGCAGAAGGCATTCTGGGCAGGAAAATAGAACGTACAAAGCACAGAGTTATTAAAGAGCATAGTGATCTCTGGAAGTTAAACACAAATCGGCAGAAAAATAAGATAGGTGGGAAGATGAGAAAGGAGTAGAAGGTAAGACCCTTGTTCTCCTTAACCTTGGGTCTGAAGACAATATAGCACTAAGGAGTCTTAAGCAGGGAAGTAATGGAACATATTTTCACTTTACAAATATTCCTCTGGCCAGAAGACATGTGGGAAACAGATTAGGTTTTATGTAGTCTTTTTTATTTAATTTTTATTTTTAAATTTAAATTCAACTAATTAACATATACATATTATTGGTTTCAGAGGCAGAGGTCAGTGATTCATTAGTCTTATAGAATACCCAATGCTCATTACATCATGTGCCTTTCTTAATGTCCATCACCCAGTTACCCCATCCCCCCACCCCCTTCCCTGTTTTATGTAGTCTTCTAATCCAACAGTATTAGGGGGGTTTTTTCCTACCAAAAATGTTATTGCAATGAGTTTTCCCATTGCATTCTACCTTAACATTTGATGAGAGATAATAGTTTTAATGCTTATGGATCATCATAAGGATGTACTGGGTTAGGAAGGATTGGAAGCAGGGGGACACATTAGGAGGCTCTCAGTTGTCCAGGAGGCTGATGATGAGAGTCTGAGCCAGAGTGGAGTCAGAGGAGAGAAAGAAGAGGGCAAGAATTTGAGAAACAGATTAAATAACTTAAAGAGGGGCCTTAAGGAGAAGCAGAGATGACTTACCTTGGGTGAACAGGGAAATGGTAACAGTAGTCACCCAAGAGGGGCAAGACATAGAAGAAAAATTGGGACGAAGGAAAAATTTGGTTTTGGGAATGCTGATCCTGAGGTGACCAAGGCACATCCAAGTGGAAATGGTGAGCCTTCATTTGGAAAGAAATACAGGCTCTGGCTAGCAAATATCAGAAAAGTGGGAATAAATTGCCGAGCATCATCAGTATATAGAGGTCCCAGTAGAAGCTTGAATGAAAGCAACAGAGACTGGGGCACTGGGGTGGCGCAGGTGTTTAAGCATCTGACTCTTGATTTCAGCTCCAGTCATGATCTCAGGGTTGTGGGATCCAGCCCCACACCCGGCTCCAAGCTCAGCGCAGATTCTGCTTATCCCTCTTCCTCTGATCCCCTTTCCCCAGCTCATGAACGCTCTCTTCTCAAATATTTTTTTAAAGAAAAGGAAAGTAACAGACTGCAGGGTGAGCAGAGAGGAGGGCCAGATATGGAAGCTTAGGGACCATTTACATTTCAGCACCCAACCAACTGAATGGGGTGCCTGGGTGGCAGTTGACTGACCCTCCGACTCTTGGTTTCGGTTCAGGTCATGATCTCAAGGTCTCAAGATCGAGCCCACATCGGGCTCTAGGATCAGCACAGAGTCTGCTTGAGAGTCTCTCTCTCTCTACCCCCTCTGGCCCTGCCCACCATGCTCTCTCTCTCTCTCTAAAATAGAAACTTCTAAAACAAAAATAAAAATTTAAAAAAGGGACTGAAGGAGTAGGAGGAAAGCACTTCTGAGCAAGGTCCCAAGTCCAGAACGGTACAATCATAGCATGCAACCAAGCATGTTAAATGCTGCAAAAGTAAGACCCAGAGGCTTCCATACTTGCTGATACACAAGTCTTTGGAGACCTCTTGAGGAAAAGTTTAGTGGAATGGAGGCAAGAATGAAAGCCAGATTATGGTGAAGAAGAGGAAAGCAGAGATGCAAAACCATCAAATGTCACTTTCCTTTTTAGAATTTCTGTCAAATGGCTGGAGACTGAAAGAAATGTAGGATAGAGCAAAGATTCTCTTGGGACAAAGATTTGAAAATGTCCATAAGGATTGGGGATGGTTCCAACAAAGGGAAAGGCACTGAAGATGAAAAAGCCTAGGGAGAATAATGATAGCTATGCTGGTGGTGAGCATGATGTGGCCCAGAGACCTCGGGTCAAATCACTATGCTGTATGCCTGAAACTGATGGAACACCACGTATCAACTATACTTCAAAAGAAACTCAATCCTGGGGTGGGACGGAGCCCGGGAATAAGGGGCAAACTCTTATATGAGCAATGAGGTACACGGGAGGCCTCTTTTTCCATTGTTCAGAATCACTGTGGCAGCTTCTAGTACTTTGGCTCTGAAATGAAACCATTTCTAACTAAGGGTTCCACCAAGAAAGTCCCTTCTGCACTAACTTCTGTGATCTTCAGAACCAATAGGATCCCTCGTATAAAAAGAGGGGAAAACACCAGAAAGAGAGATGTAAATAAACACAACAGAGGTATTAAGCACTGATACTGGGTACATCTGACTCATCTGAAAACCAGCACAATTTTAGACCATCTGTGGATACATGTTATTTTGGTCCTACTTCCCAACCAGTTCTCTTAAGAACTTCGTTATAATTCATAATTTAAATGAAATATTTTGTATTTCAATGCCACTAGCTTTGTGTCATTTCAGTCAAGTCAATTAAAAAAAACAAAACTTTTTCTATTTTCTCTACTTGTCTATATTTAAAATAGGTTATCTGCTTTGCTCAAGTAGACACTTTATAGGATGGCATTTGTCTAGTTTTGAGCATTTCCTAAAACAAGAATGACAAGGGATCTAGAGTCAGAAAATACTAGTTGGAGTCCCAGCTTTATCTTACAGTAAATGTAAAGAGGTTCACTATTTGCATCATAAGAATAATAAACGTCCTTATTGGACTATTTTAAGATATCTGTGGAAAAAGCTCTCTACAAATACAGACTTCCACGTTCTAAAGAAAAGTGATGTGATAACACCCTTAATGAACGAAGTAACCTCATTTCTAGAGATAATATATATTTCATTCAGTAAACCACAAAAATCAACCTGCTGAGTTAAGTGAGTTTCAAAAAAACTTTGAAGTTCTTCAAGGGCATTACTGATTTCTGAGAACATATAAGAAAAGTATGATTTGGACGATTAGCCTCTATCCATCAGAGTGAAATACTGACAATAAGGACTTAAAATATAAAGATTAAGAAACGGACACATTACTCCAAAGAAATTAAGCATCTTGTGGCTTGGCATTTTATTTTTTTTTTTACATAAAGAAAAATTAAACTTCCAGATTGCCTTTATTCCTTATTTTAGTGCCCATATAAACCTGATACCTGACTCTATTACATCCACTGCCCTAGCGCTCATTTAAGCTTTGATCTTTAAACAGTGTATATGCTTATAATCTATTATTATCTGTTTCTTCTTTCACTGCCTGGAATCTGCTTTTATTTTCTCATATAGCAAGGCAACATCTGTGTCCTAAGTAGTTTCATATGTATTATAGATCCTTAACAAACACTTTTTGATCAATTTCACTTGCTCTGTTAGAAATGTTCACATTTATGACTCAATGATTCTGATTATTATTATATAAAATTAGAACAGTACATAGGGCATCTCTCCAGGTTTCTATCTTTAGGGACAATCTTTTCTTAAACTTAAATGAGCTCAGGGGCGCCTGGGTGGCTCAGTTGGTTAAACGACCGCCTTCAGCTCAGGTCGTGATCCTGGAGTCCCAGGATCGAGTCCCGCATCGGGCTCCCTGCTCAGCAGGGCGTCTGCTTCTCCCTCTGACCCTCCTCCCTCTCATGCTCTCTCTCTCTCAATAAATAAATAAAAATCTTAAAAAAAAAAAAAAAACTTAAATGAGCTCATACTGACACACACTTCCAATATCAGGCTTTCCTACACTTATTCTAGGATATATTTTTTTTTCCTTAAAGATTTTATTTATTTATTTGACAGAGAGAGACACAGAGAGAGAGGGAACACAAGCAGGAGGAGTGGGAGAGGGAGAAGCAGGCTTCCTGCTGAGCAGGGAGCCCGATGCGGGGCTCGATCCCAGGACCCTGGGATCATGACCTGAGCCGAAGGCAGATGCATAACAACTGAGCCACGCAGGCGCCCCTCTTTTTTCTTTTTAAACATAGATCTTTACCTATTCTAAAAATTTGCTCAAGTTTCCCAGGAAGATATCTGTTGATTTTTATTAAAGCAATAATTAGTGTACATCATCTTTTCTAATCCACATTATACATTATAGTCATATTCATCTTCTTGAATTGGCCTGTTACCTTTTCCAGAAGGGTTCCTCATATTTTTTTTTTCCAATTTACTGTAAGTATTTTGCTCTTCTTGATTAGCCCTTATTATATGCTGTATGCTGTTTGTATATTATCTTTGAGAAGTTGTGGCATAAAGTAAGGATTTTTTAAATTTTTTTTTAGTAATCTCCACACCCAATGTGGGGCTCGAACTTACAACCCTGAGGTCAAGAGTTGCATACTCTTCCAACTAAACTATCCAGATGCCCCTAAAATAAGGATTTTTGATGAGAGGGTAGGCTCTTGATTTTTAAAAGAATTATAATCCATTTGTAAGGCCTGATGATATATGGAGACAATGAGCCCTGTGTTTATCACCTTTGAAGTGTTAGCACCCTATGTGAGCAGATCCCAAGAGAAAAATTTTCTTTAGAATCACTTAACCATTTACTGTTTTTGTTTTCTTTTTTATCAAGGCTATGCCTTTGACTACACCTAAAGATTCTTCAGGTAAGTCCAGCCCACTCTCGTCTTCCTATATTTTGAATTTCTTTGTAAGAACCACGGTTACTTACTGTTTCACCTATTAACCGTTTACCCTTGACTCTCACATAATCCCCTTTAAATGTCACCTACACTTTTTTGGTGTTTCCCATCATTTTCAGCCCACTGCTCTGTATGTATAGTCAATAAAAAATAATGCACTTAACTGCAAGCATTTAACTGAGTTTTCCTGCCCATTAGTCCTAGCCTGAACACTACTAGTACTTGAATAGGCTCAGACTACTACTTGATCAGTTTGGCCCAACGCCAAGGTACAAAGTCTGAATACAATTCAAGAGGCAGCAAGACAACCGCCTACAGCAGTCAGGATTACCAATGCTGCTAAATACGTCACACAGACTCCAAAAGTGTCAGTGCTTTAATATAACAAAGATCCGTATTTCTCCCTTATGCCCTGGTCTGATACAGACCTGGTAGTTTCTACCATCTGGTCGTTATACAATTGTATGTGCCTCCAACAAGGAAAGCAGAGGAGAGCTGGAGAGGTGGGGTTTCTTAAGGAGCCAGGCCTGGAAGTGACCAAACTCCTCTGTCCTCACCCTATGTGCAGAGCTAATCATATGGCCCAGATGTGTCATGGAGGCTGGGAAATGTGCAAAGTACACAGACATTTGTTAAGCACTATCGTCTCTGGTCATCTAGTCTAAACCTCACCTTTTTTTTTTTTTAAATATAACTGAGAAAAACTTCAGCGCCTTTCTCACTGTCATTCCTTTAAGGCTGAGCAGCCTTCAGAAAGTTCCCTTGCCATCTTAGTGGGTTCCTTGAGCAAACAATGTGGGAAGTAACAAGAGATACAGTAACGTGGGGGTACAATCTTGACTTCACGACAGTGTGGACTGCACGCGGGGCCCCGCATTTTAGGGCTCCTTCGGGTTTTGTGGAGATTTCACGAGGAAAGCAAAGGCAGGAGTAGAATCCTATATTTGGGGCTACTTGTCAGCTTCTCAGCTATCCCCCATCATGATCCCCAGGGTCAGGTGCCAACAAATATATGCTGCAGGTTTGATAATTTCTCACTCTCCGGGTCAAAAAAGCCGCCTGGACTCAGCCCTGGGAAAGTAATTAGAAATTGGTTGTGATTCACTCAATATGGCAGAGGTAGGGCGCTTTTCTTCAGTGATCCAGGGTGAGAAATAAAACCAGACGGGTTCAAACATCCAACAAAAAAATGAGGTTTTTTTCAGGCCTCTGCATTCCTCAGAAGCAAAAACAGACACTGACCACACTGCTGTGAAACAGGTATCCTAAGAAGAGTCTGGAATAGTAACCTATCTGAACACACTGCAGCCTGTTCCCCAAAGTATGAGATGGTCAGAAAACTCAACAGGACAAATCAGCCTCCTTGCAATTTTACTTCATCGGGACATTTAAATAATTTAAAGTTAACTGGTTTGATTTTCAGTTTGATTTAGACCCACTGTGTTACACAGTCCAGCACAGGGACAGGCAGCGGGCACCTGTCTGTGCGATCCATCCCTCTCCAGATAGTAACTGTCCAAGTGTTACTTTTCACTCACAGCAGGTATCTCCGAGGAGCTCCAGCGCCAGAATTCTGTTTGACGGGTAGAAACACAGCCCTTTCATGTGCTCAATGCAGTGAGAAACAATTGCAACATAACCCTGATGATGGGTGCGCGTTTTACAACACTGCGCTACGGCTGCAGTGATATATCGTTGGCTACCACTCATCAAGAGATTTTTCTGGCTCGGAGTGGTCTTTTTTAAGATTTTATTTATTCGCCAGAGAGAGAGAGAAAGAGAGCACACGCAGGGGAAGCGGCAGGCAGAGGGAGAGGGAGAAGCAGGCTCCCCGCGGAGCAGGGAGCCCGATGCGGGGCTCGGTCCCGGGACCCTGGGATCATGACCTGAGCCCAAGGCAGACGCTTAACCGGCCGAACCACTCAGGCTAGGAATGATCTAATAAAGAGTGGCAGATGGAGTTGTGAGTGTCCTTGGAGAACCGACTAATCCTACAACCTGTGAACGTGCTCTGTTTACATTGATGGCTTGTCCTTCGTCGGAGACAGAAAATGAATCCGATAAGGAACCTGGCAGAAGGGTAACAAGCTGCCAGAATTTAGAAGCTGTTCTCCTGTCTGCACCGTTCCAGAGCTGCGTCTTCGTCAAAGCCATGGTAATTCCTTGCTCTTGCCTGGCAAACTCACCACTTTTGTTCAGAACCCTGCCCAGATTAGCTAGCTAAGCAAGGGATCGGCCCTACCAGGCTCCGCAGATCATTTTTTGCTTTCTGACCCTATGAGCCTACTCAGGTTGCCATAACAAATACCACAGACTTGTCGGCCTAGAGAGCATGAATTTATTTTCTCACAGTTCTAGAGGCTGGAAGTCTGAGATCAGATTGCCAGTATGATCGGGTTTTTGGTGAGGACCCTGTTCCTGGCTTGCAGATGGCTGTGTTCGGGCTGTGTCCTCACTAACAGAGAGAGACAAAGAGCAAACTCTTTGGTGTTCGTTCTTGAAAGGGCACTAAATCCTAATTCTTTTAAGTGCCCCACCCCCATGACCTCATCCGAACCTAACTATTCCACAAACTCCCATCTCCAAAGTGCATCACAATGGGGGCTAGGGCTTCACCACAGGAATTTTGGGTAGGACATAATTTAGCCCATAGCACTAAAATATGAAGAGGAAGATTCTAGTACTTTCTTGATGGATCTCCCTGTTCCTCACCATATGATCTAGTCTCAACAGAGGTTTTTGAAAAAGAGAAATCAGATAATGTCCCTCCCTGTTCAAAATCCCCTAATGACCTCCCATCACACTAAAAGAGAAACTATTCCATGGACTCCACTGTTCCATATGATTCAGACTCCTAGTTCCTTCTTTGTTGACTTCACTCCTGCCATACCAAGTCTCTCAATATTCCTCAGGCATATCCCGCTCACTTCTCCTTCAGGGACTTGGCAGTCGCTGTCTCCTTGGCTGGGAGCACACTCTTCCAGATCTTTGAATGGCTTGTTCTCAGTCTTCATTTTCACCTCCTAACTGTTACCTTCTTGGGGCACTCCACTTCCTCCAGTTCTCTCAAACTGTATGTTCTGGTTAATGTAAGTACCGTATCTTCTTCAAAGGACTTCATATATGAAACTTCACCTTGTTTCTCTTTATAGTCTCAGTGACTAGAGCAGTGCAGTAATACAGTAGGCAGTAAATTAGCATTTATCACAAAAAATAATCACGACACACAAGCCAACAACTTCCACATATATACTGTCATCCTAATCAGCCCCGTATACCTAACTGCCTCCTTGGTGTCCCACCTTAACAATTTCATAGACATCTCAAATTAAAAGTTTTCAAAATTGATTAATCTATCCACTGAAACCTATGTATTCTACCGTGTTCCTCTTCATATAGTGATTCCTGCAAAAGCTAGGAGTCATCTTTAATTTTTCCCTCCTCTCCTCCTTATATCCAGCCAATAATTGATCCTATTATTCTATCTCTAAAACACATCACGACTCTTGTCCTCTTTGTTCCATCTCTACCATTGCCACTCTTGTTCAAAATGCTACCATCTCTTGCTGGGAGCACAGCATCTTCCAACGGGTCTTCCCACTTTCATTCTTGGCACCCCTCTTCCCCTATTTTCTAAGGAGTAGCCAGAGTGACGCTGGGTATTTAATAGCAATAGTTTGGGGCACCTGGGTGGCTCAGTCAGTTGAGCATCCAACTCTTGATTTTGGCTCAAGTCATGATCTCGGGGCTGTGGGATCCAGCCCCGTGTCAGACTCTGCACTACACGTGAAGCCTGCTTGGGATTCTCCCTCTCCCTCTGCCCCCCACCTCCACTCAAGAAAAAAAAAAAAAAAACAGTAAGAATTGTTAGTATTCTACTATGTGCTAGTCTGTTGGCATTTGAAGAAAACAAACCAAACATGAGTTTGGGCCCTCCTGAAGATTAAAAAATGCACATCTGTTCACGTAACTACTCTATATAAAAACCTTAAAAGTCTGTTCTCATTAACCTCAGAATAAAAGCCAGCGTCCTCACCCGGCCACGAGTACCTGTGTGATCTGGCCCTGTCTACTTCTCTGCCCTCAGCTTGTGCAGCTCTCTACTTCTCTCAGTTCTGGCTGCAGTGGCCTCACTGCCCTCTGAAGCTGTCCCCTGCTTTTCCCCTTCAGAATTTTCACACATGATCTTACCCACATGGGACGCTATCTCCCCCACTCTTGTCCTGAGTAACCTCTGCTTCTCGCAGGCCTCAACTGAAATGTCTCCCCTCAGTGATGCCTCCAGTGAAACACCAAATCAAAATGGAGTCCCTCCTGTTAAATTCTCTTCACAGCTCTTACATTTGGTTTTAACATAGTTGGTAATTACAGATTGATCTGTAACTGCCCAACAGCTGCTTCTGCCATTAGATTGGGAATTCCAGGAGTTCAGAAGTCATGGTCTGTTTTCTGAACTGCAACATCTTCAAAGGCTGAGCTTAAGGCCAGGTATGCAGTGAGCATTTAGTATTTATTACTGTCGCCAAAATAAGTGGAACACTCTCTCCCACCCCAAAAAGTACCCAATGACCTTTTATCTCTGGCCCCTTGAGTGGCCTAAAATAAAATGCACCAACAGGTTACTACACCGTACAACATGTCAAGTAACTGAGAAAAAGAAGTAGTGTCTTAACATGGCTTTCATCAAAATTTTTAGTTTTCTGTTCAAGAACAAAAGTTTTCTATAAATAGTACAAAAGAATCATGTAATCATGTTTCTTCTGGTAAGGAACTTACTTACATTTGGTAATTATTTGTCTCCAATTGCTTTTTAAGGCATACCTTTAAATCTGTTTTTTATGATTAACTGCCAATTTACTAATCGAAGTGTTGGGATTTCATTATCCAAGTGAAATTCTGCTACACAAAAAAGTGTGAAGAGACGTGTTCTATCCAGTGACTCGGTTATTCTTAGCTAAAATTACTTTGCCATATTTAACATAGAGCTTGACATAGATTTTTTTTTTTCTCAAGTTTTATTTAAGTAATCTCTACACCCAACATGAGGTTCTAACTCACAACTCCGAGATCAAGAGTCACATGCTCTTGTGAGTGACCCAGTGAGGGGCCTCATTGACATAGATTTTTAAAGCCCCAAATATTATTTTGTTTTCACAGTAACAATTATTATTATTATTAACAACCACAAAAGGCCTCCTCTCTAAATACAGGTGTTTTTAATGAAAATACAAAGAATGAAGTAGCCAATCATAATAGGAGATTATTTTGGGATCAAGCCTGAAGCAATTGGTTATTAATGATTAAATCAGGTTGAGGGCCAAAACCAAGATATCTCAGTCAAGGCTGGCAATCTAGACAGGGCCCATGGACTAAGAAAGACTTGATGTATTTAAATGGTTCAAAAGTAACCAGTAGAAAATATTTCATGAAGTCTAAAAATTGAATTAAATACAAAGTTCACACAACCAGGCTTACTCCTTTTACATCGTGTCTGTCTCGGTCTACTTTCACACTGTGATGGCAGAGTTTGGTAGTTGTAACACAGACTTCACTTTTTTTTTTTTTTTACTGTAATCTCAGTAATCTATTTTACACTGAGAGCTGTATATCTACACAGATACAGAGCCGAAAAGTTTCACAAAACAATATTCACACAATGACAATGTGCTCTACTGTGTTCTGTTCAATTCTACTTCATTTAAACCATACTTATAATGTTATTTCTGATTCTGACCCACCAATGATTGCTACTCACAGTTTAAAAAAATTAATTTGGATGGGTTTTCTCAATCCTGGTTACATAGTAAGTCACTTAGGAAGCTCTTGAAAAAACACTAGGCTCCACTCCAGACCAGTAAAATCAAAATCTCTGGGCACCTGGGTATTACTCTCAAAAATAGCAAGCAAACGGCCACTCCAGGTGATCTTATTGAAGAGCCTGGCCCGAGAACTAATCCCCTTTCTTTTTTTTTTTTTTTTTTAAGATTTTATTTATTTATTCATGAGAGACAAACAGAGGGAGAAGCAGGCTCCCAAGGAGCAGGAAGCCCGATGCGACTCGATCCCAGGACCCTGGGATCATGACCTGAGCCGAAGGCAGACGCTTAACCATCTGAGCCACCCAGGCGCCCCCCTTGCTTTTTAAAGCAGGGGTCTTCACTTGGGAGTCTGTTAGAAATGTAGAATCTCAGGCCCCAACCCAGAACCACTGAATCAGATTCTGCTATTTAACAAAGACCCCCGGGTAATTCACATGCCTGTTAAAGTATGAGAAGCACAGATCTAAACCAAGAAAACAGTTTGATTCAGCACCACAGCATTGGGTTATGCTCTCCTCTTTGGGAAAGGAAAATTAACATATTTGCCTCCGGTTAGTATTGAATTTGGACCTGCAAGGGCAAAACGTAAAATGGCAAAAATAAAGCACATCCAAAGAGAAAAGTTATTGCCTGTGTGGGAGTTTCTACCTGTAGGAGGCATCCCACTCCAAAAAAGGGGAGTGGAGCTGGAATCCAAGACCACAGCATGAGTGACTTTGACATGCCAAACCCAACTAGACATCTAAGCAGGGTCCCAGCTGATTGCAACCCTGCCCTCCCCCTCTCCTGTGGCTGCAGTCAGACCCATGACACAGCTTTCTCTCACCCAACCTCTGCACCTGGGCCAGAACCAGACCGGCTTCTAGGAACCAGAGTACAGGCTCTGCTACTGTCCATTTGATCAGCAACATCCGTGTTTCAGAAACCAAAGCTCTCTGGTGCATTTCATCCCAGTGGGATCAAAGGCAGAGTTTCTGAGTTTCCTCCGGCAGCTGAATCTGAGGCTTCCCAGGGACACAGTGAGTCACAGAGGAGCCACGACGGGGTGAGGTCTCCAGCAACCTACACAAACTCCTTGGCAACTGGAACCTTGGACGGAAAGTTTTCCCTCTGTAATTTCCTCAGGCCTCTTCTACAGTTTAAACTATTTGTGTTCTCATAGCATTTCCAAATACTGGTTTTACCCTTCACTGACCTGAGCAACTCTATTTGGCACTATTAACCTTTTAAGTGCTGGTAAGAGACCGCAACATTTAGTTTAGATTTTGCTCTGTTCTGGTTTTGGTGGAGAGGATGCAAAGCGGAGGTACTAGATTTAGAAGCATGTATCGATAGAAATTTAATCAAATAACACGAGGTCAGACATGAGTTTCAGAAGCCATCTCTTTCTTCACAGCTCCCTTCCAAAACAAATAACAAACAGTAAGGAAACAAACCAAAACAGACCTGATTTAAGTTGACCACATGTTCACCTCTCTAGAGAAGCTGTCACAACTTCTCTTGGATGTTATTGCTCTCAGTCCCTTGTGAGAGAAAACTCTTCCTAGGGTAGTGGTTCTCAAAGTGTGGTACTAGGAGAACCCACTTCACTTGATAAAAATGCATATTCTTGGGCCTCACCCCCAACCAAACCTAGTAAACTGAAAGCTCTGGGGCTGGGGCCCAGCCCTCCATGTGGTTCTGAGGCATGCTAAAATTTGAGGACCTCTGTTCAAGGTAATAACTAAATTCACAGCAGCTATAATTTAAACTGGTCTCAAAGACATACTGACCGTGTTTCAGAAAACAGCTAGTTCTAACCCATACTATCTTTAAAAAAAGTTGAGTTTATGAAATAGGATTCTGAGCATAGACAGATTAAGATGGACTTTTTATGGCCACCATAGCACTTTTCCAGTAAGTGCTTAAAAAGCTGTATAAACATTACCAAGCCTCGTTAGTCTCAGTTACCTTATGGGTGGGTCATCTTTTGTTGACCATGTACTCCAATGGACATGAATCTGTCAGAAAGAAGAGAACACATTGCTCTCGTTTTGCCATTCAGTTAGAACTTCCAGTCAATAAACTAGATAAATTAATGTCTACATGGAAAGAATTAAAATGCCTCCAAACAAAGCAAAGTTGACTTACCACGATTCTCTTAGCAAGAACAAACCTCTGTTCCCACAACTAGGTGCTTTAAAAGCTAAAAGGTAAGTTAACATACATACAAATATAAAGACACATGCAATGTCTAAGAGGTTTGCCCAATGAACCATAAACTATGGTTTACCAGGGATTTTTGAACAAAGTGCAGACTGAAAGTCACCGCCCAATCCTCTCGGATAGCTGTAGTGCCTAGAGGAGCTCAAGCCCAACATCTATAAAGGCTCAAAGTAGAAGTATCTTGAGATCACACTCATGGATATTAAAGGTTGCTAAATAACAACAACAAAGGGTTAGAGGCAAATTTTTCATTTACAAAGTTAAAAAGGAAAAAGGATAAATTTGGGGTAATATTTTAAAACAACCCACATGGTTTATTGGAAAGGCAGAAAAAGAAAATTCCAGGTGGAAAGAATTTCTTTCTGCTTGAAATTTACATATCATGCATTTATTCATTCATTTGTCTGTTACCTGGTCTTCCTTCTCTCCTCTTCACACTTTGAGCTCTCCTTGCCTAAGGGATCGGAAGTCATCCATTGGTGATGAGTATTCTGACTTACAATTATTGATCACCAAGGAAACATAGAAATTCTGGTTATGTACAAGCTGTGTGATTTTGAGCAAATTATTTAAGCTCTCAAGAGCGGGTTATTTCTGCAACAAAATTTTAATACTTTTTATATGGTTCTTGATAGGAGATATCCTATACATTCTACCAACACGATTCCCTCTTAATAAGGGGGTACATAGTGGAGAAACGCAGCAGATATTAATTTGGGTATTTTATTTTGCTTTGTGAACTAAGTATCAACATGCCAAATTTCTTTATCTTAGATGTCCTTTCACCTCAAAATGTCCAAAGAGAATTTACTCCCCCAGGCAACAGAGTCTCTCTTTTTTAATCAGTGTTTACCAGCCATATTATTCCTATTAATCAAGCTAATCACATCTATTACCTTCTTTATAATCTGACAAATCCAAAGAACATCACAGAACTACCGTCTCTTCCTTTGTAACATCTCCCTAACCCTCCATTTCCCCTTGCCTCATCCTCTTGTGTCTGGACTATTACAATAATGTTACGTAGTTTTCCAGCTTGCAGTGTCTCTTTCTAGTCAGTCTTAGGAGTGTAGTGGATGATTAGACAACCCTCAGTACTATACTGCATGGGTTTGACTCCTAGCTCCACCCTTTCATAGTTATATGAACTCATGCAACTTATTTCAACACAAATAGCTCCCATTTTTTCACCTGGAGAATGGAGATCATAAAATTCTTACTTTTTTGAAAATTAAGTGATACAATCAATATAAAATACAGTACTCCGTTCAGAGTAAGCACTATATAAATGTTAGCTTATTCTTTTATTCATTGACCAATTAATCTTACTAAATCAGATTTGATCATGTCATTGCCCGCTCAGAAAAAATCCAGAATAACTTCCCAATGCCAGTAAGTTAGATTCTAGGAGTGCCTGTCACAGTCAGTAGAACATGTCTTGGGGTTTTAAGTTCAAGCCCCACCCTGGGTGTAGGGACACTTAAAAATAAAAATCTTAAAAAAAAGTTAGATACTAGAGCAGAATATTCATAAATGACTGATAATTATCTTGGAGAACAAGTATTCTACATATTCCTTAAAGTAATGCCCTTTCCTCAAGCAACCATGTCAACTAACACAGAAAGGAAAGCTAGTATTTGGTTGCCAATACAGGGGATGATTTACCTATTTCACTGGTAACACCTCATAATCCAATTTGGAGGACCCATGTGCAAGATAGCCTCTCCATTTCTGATAGGTGCTGTCATCTTTTCCCCTAATCCTCTACTGCTTCAACTTCTGAATGTCTCAGTTCTAAACACCCTAGTTTCTTCCCCCATCACAACCTTATAGGTGGTTGGATTTCATGTAGTTCCAAAGAATCTGAGAACACTTAGAAAAATGTTTATGGGGGGGGGGGAAGTGTTTACAGTAGGAGAAAAAAAAAAATACATAATACCCTGTTAAATAAAATTTAAATTTTAAAATGTAGCCAAATGACCCCTCTTAAGATCTGGAGTACTCAAACCAATTTTCCCCATAAGTGTTTGAGTTAGGCCCAATAAAATGCATCTATCTACCTACCTACATATATATATTTTGTCTCTTTATTTCTACATCTATTTATCTGTAAATTAGGCAGGCAAAACTGACACATAGGGTGGAGGCTGGAGTTGTTAGTTCATGACATCTGATAACGAACAGTAAATTAATGATATGTTCAGATACTCAAAGTTCTTCTAAAAGGCGAATCCATTGCATTACTAAAAATTGAAGAATTGGGGGAGAAAAGCTGACACTTTACCTGCAAAATAAACTTTGAGGTTATTCAAAATAAAACTAAATGTCTTTTGAATAAACGTTGAAATAGTGGGAAAGACTGCAGCTATTTTAAAACAATCTCCGGGGGGAGGGGGAGTGGTTCAGAGAAATGCAGGGATGTGGAAAACCTACATCTCAGTTCTACAGAAATAAAATACAGGATGAGGCTCAAAACAGATTAGCCGAGACTTAGAATGCAGAATTATTTTTCCAGAAAGTGGAACAAATTTACTCCTCAGTGTAAAAAAGAAAGTGAACAATATCCTTGCCACAATCTGATGTAATGAAAATATTATGAGGAACAGAGAAAAACTGTTTCAAATGTTCACTTAGGGGGGAGTTGACCACATGTCCCGTTTTGCACTAGGCAGCCCAGGTTTATTCTCTGTTGCCCTGGTGCGATTGTCAGTAGCGCCCCCTTTACCTCTTAAAAGTGTCTTGGTTTAGATAAGTTTTAGGTTCACCCTATATGTATACAATTAGATGAACAACATTTTACATGTTGACTGATTAAAATGCTTATTTGCCTGATTTGCAAAAGTAGAGCTCTAACTCCAAATACATGCTTCAGAAGGAAACAAACCAATGTAACTTTCTAAACAGGTGTTGCTTCTAGGATGTGAGGGCTTCTCAATTTCATTTTACATATTATGGCAATAATTCTTGTGTGGATTTGTAAATTCTAGTGTCTGGTAGGAATTACCATTTAGTTCTTTCTGATAAGCCACCTGTCCAAGGCTGCTGGGAAGGGCATGGACTGCTGTGAACATGAGGCTAGACCCAAGTCCCCCTGAGGGAGGGATTAAGGGGACTGTATTAATCTCATACAAGGTCCCTTTACAAATCCTAGAAAGATCAATATATTCATAGGTCGCATGACAAGTGTAAAGATTAATTAAACCCTCAGGTTAATTTTCCTGATCCAATTCCCCCAATTTTCCACAAAAATGTCCTTCTAAGTCCTTGTAACTTTATGATCTTTCCCATTCATGACTTGTCTAGAAAAGCACAAGATACTTCTAGGTTACAGGGAGAGGTCTTACAGGGAGAGCCAAAAGAGTCTAATATTTCACTGGAAAATTGCCAGTTTGCATATACTGAAGGAACCTACCCATGGCTTTTTAGACAGATGTCTCTAGAGATAGCTCTAGTTTGTGCCAAGTCCTTTCTGTTTCATGAAATCCTATTAGAAAACCATTAAAGTGGACAATAAAGATAAGATTCTTTTAAACCATGGTCTCAAGCTAATTTAGAGAAACACCATCCTCACTTTCTCTCAAACTTCATATACCCTTTAATGAATAATGTACTTGATTACAGGAGATGACATGTGAGAACATTCTTTGTAAAGAGGTTGTACAAATGGAAGGCATTATAATGGTTAAAATTTCACATGTCTGAATCCTCCAGATTTCTTAGGGCGCTTGGCCCCACGATCGTACAGTGCTGAGAGCTGAACTGAAACTAGATCAGTAGGGGCGCCCGGGTGGCTCAGTCGTTGGGCGACTGCCTTCAGCTGGGGTCGTGATCCCAGGACCCCGGGATCGAGTCCCGCATCTCCCTCTCCCACTCCGCCTGCTTGTGTTCCCTCTCTCCATGTCTCTTTGTCAAATAAATAAATAAAATCTTTAAAAAAAAGAAACTAGATCAGTAGAGTTGATGTGTGCCATCCTGTTCTCCTTGTCAGTGGGTAGGAGGTGTGGCAAATGCTGTTGCGAGGCTAGTGTGTTCATTCTCCCCCCTCAAACTTGTTTTGGCAGTCAGCTGAGCTAGCCAACTTCTTCTGAAGACCGTACGGTGGGGGGAAGGGCTGGGGTAGGAGTAAATGCTTGTCCTATTGACCTGGCTTTTTCCCCTCTTGGCACAGCTTTTTCACACTGACTAGGGGGTGTACTTGTCTCTTCTTAATGTGCAACATTTATGCTTCAAAGGTTCTGAACTTCTGGCTTCTGAAGCCCAGAGAGGCAAATGAAAGGGAAATCAAAAAGAGAAAAACAAAGAAGAGAGAGAGAGAAATGAAGGTGGAACAGAAAGAAAGCTAGAAAAGCAAAAGAATAGAGAAGAAGAGATTGAGGTGGAAATTTCTATTGGGTAAAGACCCTCTTTGTTCTGGGTTTCAGTTTCCTCTTCTGTAACACACGGATAATCAAGTAAATACCTTTTAGGTAAGTTGGGAGGATTCTATAAGATAAAGTATATAAAGGACATGAAGCAGTGCCTGGCATATTGCTGGCGACCAAGAATTATTATTGTGTTAGTATAACAAGAGATTGGTAGTGTAAGGAGTAATTTGTAAAAGTCATATTTGCATCAATGTATCTTTAGCCAAAGATGATTTTTTTTTTTTTTTTTTTTTAAGAAACAGTAATCCCTCCCCTTCCTGAAATGTATGGTAGAGGTGATCTGATCCTTGCCTCTGGTCACCATTCTTGGTGCCCATGACCCAAGTATGCAGGGACTATGTACAGATCTGCTTCCTCTGGACCCTAATTATGAACCTATGACTCTTGTGTGTGTGGCCATAGTTCTTTTAACACCCTTGGTTTACGTTTCAATAAAAATGACATGATTCATCAAATAACTCAGGGCCTTTTGCAATGGAAATAATTAGAAAGTAGCCAGAGATGCCTCATGAGTTGCGCCTGAGCTCACTGAAGAGTCATGCCCTGAGTCCCAAGGGTGATTTGCTGCCAAGCCTGAACAGCGGCCACCTGGGTTCTGGAGTCAGCTGGTTTGACTTTGGATGGTGTAAGAGGCAATAGAAAAAGATCGTAAAAGGCCTTCAGAAATCCTTTTCAATTATAGGTGTGGTGTTTTCAACATTACCCTGTTTTCAGTGAGCTCAGCTCCACCCAAAGGAGAGAAGTCTGTATGTAGCCAGCCAAAGAGAAATGACTTTGTTAAAGCTCTGCATATAAAAATACAGAAGGAAGGTGGGGAAGGAAGCTGAGGCCTCTAGCTTTACCCTCCGGTGTCATGTTTATATGAAGCAGGAATCATCTAGTTATAAGCTCAGCCAGCAAACTCCAAGAAAGGTATCTACAGCATACCGGGTCCTGCGTTGTGGCCAACCTGAGACATCTTCTGTGGTCTCTTGAATTCCTGCTCCTAGGCCAGCTGAGAGAAATTCTATGCCTCATTTAGTTATAATCTTAGTCATAATCTAGCAACTGAAATAGATTCAAGCGGTATTCAGGGCATTCTGCCGAAGCAAAGAATTAGCAATTGAGAATATAATTTTCATATAGCCAAATATCTAAAAACACACTATGTGCGGGAAGTCGAGAAACACCTCATCTTTTTTGTACTGTCTTTTGGAAGTCCTTGGGTACTCTATAGGTCCATGCTTGCACAGGTCTGGCATGAGGGAAGGGCTATAATGCCACAAGACTATTACAGAAGAGAATAAATCACAGAAACCTGGAACTGAAAACGACATCCACAATTATCTAGTTCAGTGTTTCTTGTTGCCAGCCGTACATTAGAATCACCTGAGGAATTATGCGCACTATCAATACCAAGCCCTACTCTCCAAGAAATTCTGGTTTAATTGTTCTGGGTTGAGATCTAGGCTTAAAAAATCTGGTTATCAAAGAAAAGGATAAATGTGTTAATAAATGCATAATTAAAACGCTGTATTAATTAATGCATTAATAAGCTATAAACATAAACACTTTGCTAGAAAAGCTGGAAACAAAAGCAAATATTTGGAGGTAGGTTCTGGATTTGCTCCTTTTGGTGTTCCGAGCACCCGGTTTCCGACGTGTGGGGGGGCGGTCTTCACACCACCAATTATCTGAGGACACCAGCCGAGTGTCTTACTAATCAACTCAGTTCTGACACTGTGCCCACAAGTAGGGCTGGATTCCACAGATCAAGGATTCAGTTCCACAGGCCCAGGTCCCTCTCCAACCCCACTTCCAACCCCAGTAGCAAGCCCAGGTAGTTACCTGTGCTTCTGACTGAACAGCTGTAAAGCAGAGGTTCCCACAACCCTCTTCCTTGGGTTCAGTTCATTGGTTAGAGCGGCTCACAGAACTCAGAGAAACGTTTTACTTACTGTTAACAGGATACATCTCAGGAACAGCCACATGGAAGAGACACAGCATGGCAGGAGGAAAGGGTGGAGGGCTCCCATGTCCCCTCCAGGGGTGCTACTTTCCCCGACTCTCCACCTGTTCGCCCACCCGAAAGCTCTCTGAACCCCGTCTTTTTCGGATTTCTACAGGGACTTCTACATAGATGGGACGGACTAAATCACAGGCCTCTGGCCTCTCACTCAACCCCCAGCCCTCTCTCTTCCCGGGAGGTTCAGGGGAGGGACCGAACATGCTGACCCTCGCAACACGTGATTCCTTCTCCTAGCAACCAGCCCCCATTTTTAGGTGTGGTCAAAAAGTCACCTCATTAACATAACAAGAGACACCTTTGTCGCTTTTATCAGGAAGTTCCACGGGTTTTAGGAGCTCCGAGCCAGAAACAGGAAGACTGAATGTGTATTTCTGATTAAAAATCGCAACATCACATTTCTATACCTCACTTTGGTGAATCGTACATGCAACCAAAAAAAAGTAAAAATTGAGTACTGGCTCAAAGGTAAACTCCGAAGCTGCCATTAAAAAAAATTAACGGTGGTTTTAGAAACATATCCCCCGAGGGGCCTGGCTGGCTCAGTCAGTAGAGCATGCGACTCTAGATACCGGGGTTGTAAATTCATGCCCCATGTTGGGTGTAGAGATTACTTAAAAATAAAACCTTTAAAAAATAAATAAAAATTAAAATATGTTCCCCAACTTTTTTTATATTCCTACCTTCAAGAAGTAGAGATTTCTGCCGCGGCAGGATCGCAGCCAATGAGGTTTATGCGAGACACAATGATCGCTAAATGAGGTAGAGCCTAATTTCCCTCCCCTTGAGTGTGGGCTGGATTTAGTGACTTGTTTCTAACCAATAAAACGAAGCAGAAGTTGTTGTGTGACTTCAGAGACTACGTAGTAAAAAGGCACCGTTGCCCTTTCTCTCTCATCACCTGCTCTCGGAAAAACAGCTGACGTACCAAGAGGACTCTGAGCGGCCCAGTGAGGCCCACATGGCGATGAACCACGGCCTCCTGCCTCGAGCAATCTCCGCGAGCCATCTAGGAAGTGGCTCCTCTAGCTCTGGTCAAGCAATCAGATGACTTCTCGTGAGGTTGCAGCCCCGGCTGACGGCTGGCGGCTTGACGGCAACCTCCTGAGATCCCTTAATCTAGAAGCTCGGAGCTAACCCGCCTCCTAAATTCCCGAACCTCAGAAACTGTGTGAGGTGATGTGTGTTGTTTCAAGACAATACAGCAATAGAGAACTAATACAGTAATACATGATCCTTGGCTACCACAAGTGTGCATCCAGCTGAAGAAGTAGGCTTACAGCTCTGAAAACATGATGCACTATGAAGGCCTTGGAGGTTCTGCCATATGAAGAGGGTTCTGTGTAGTGGAACTCCAAAGGAAGATACCCGCATCTTGGTCTTTGTGAATTGAACGCACTGAAGCTTAGCAATTCGGAGCCTGTGTGGCAGTATACATTAGATAGATAGGTATGGAGATAGGGAGACAGACTGACAGACGGACGGGCAGAATATTATGCTTTGGGAATCCTCAGAGTTGTGAGATGCCTGAGGAAGACAGTCATGGAACTAGTACATCAACCTCGACCTTTAAGTAGCTTAATGAGATTGCACATAACATGCTACTAAAGCAGACAATCAGATTAATAAGAAAATTTCAAGTAAGAGAGTTGACTAATCATTGTGCCCCCTTACTTTTCCGGGTGTTAATTCTAACTCTGTTCTTGCCATTGTTGATTGCTGTATGTATCTTGTGTTTTTCTTAAATTACCAGCGTTGTGCCCTTAATCTCCATATCTATGAAATGACTCAGCTCCTGACAAAGTTGATTGGATTAGAGGTTGACAACCTGATTCAAACCCAAACCTGAGATACATTTGAAAGAATTAAGAACTGAGACTTGGTTGAGGTACTCTCTTACATGGAGGATATGTTGGTATCCGCTGTCAACCCAAGAAGCATAGAAACCTACTCTGAAGAGCGAGAAAGAGAAACAAATAGAGAAGAGGCTTCTCCAGCATAACCTGTAATTTTATAATAATTATCAATTTCCCCTTATCACTGAAACTGGTTACAAGTGGAGCTTTCCAGCAACCAAAAGATTGCAGCTCTCATGCTATTCATATTCTACAGTTTAGACTATGAACATTAAAAATGATTTGAACTTTGTCTATTGCATATTGTAATAAGGTCCCAATGGCAAGGCATCTTTTTCTTTTGCACTTTAAATGATTTTCTTTTTTCTAAATTGAAAAACTTCCCAGAGAAATGGTACAAGTAAAAGAATTTATAAACAACATCTGTCTAGCTCATGTTATTGGTTATTTGTGTAAAAATTTGACTTATTACTCACACAAGGGTTTTTTTTCCCTCCTCCTCCCCCCCCCCCCCCCCCTTGGAAAAGAAAAATCTATGATTTTCTCTAAGTGGAAGAGCCAGGGATTTTTTTTTTTTTTAATTCTGATCTAAGTTGTTTCTTCACTTTTAATTATAATACCTACTATGGCCCCATTCAGCCAAGAGAAATCTGACCTGGTGTGAATCTTTAGAATAATTTTGATTAAAAAAAAAAGTTTCAGGGGTGCCTGGGTGGCTCAATCGGTTAAGTGTCTGCCTTCGGCTCAGGTCATGATCCCAGAGTCCTGGGATTGAGTCCCACATTGGGCTCCCTGCTTCCCCCTCTGCCTGCCTGTCTGCCTACTTGTGATCTCTCTGTCAAATAAATAAATAAAATCTTTAAAAAAAAATAAGTTTCAATAGCAACAATAGGTCAATTTAAGTCAAAAGAACAATCATGCTCCCATGAATCACTGAAGACATACAAAGAAAAAAAAATGTTTGAAAAACATTACATGCCCTTTTAAAAAAAAGTATCATTATTATCATAATTCAGCCAAATAGGAACATCTTTATTTTACTGTATATGATTAATTAGATGGATAACAAAGACTAAGAAATGCAGCAATACCTCCATTTCTTTTTCCAACAGTATTTGGATGATTTTTGAATTCCAGAAGAACAGTGAGGTCTTTTCATCATGGGCTTTTTTTCCTTTTGTTTCTGGGGAAGAAAAATATCTGGTTTAGTAGTGACGTCTAGTGTAAGAGATTGTTTTTCAGAATATTTCAACTCTTCTTTGGGGCATTGACCTCAGGTCTGAAAATTGCAAGATGTTTCCTCATGCAGCTTGTTCTTTGGAGGACTCTTTCATAATTCTGGTATCTACCCCAAGGCTATCTGTTCTGGCACAGAGGATTTATCTTTTTATCTCAGGGAATTTTTAAGGATTGTAAACATGTATGAGAGTATCAAAATTTCTGTGTTAGTTTTCTGAAAAACTGTAAGTTCTTATTTCAGCTTCTATCTTTTCCAGAATTCTCATCATAGCCATTTTTACTGGTTCTTACACTTGGTATTGATGCTTCCTTATGGTAGCTGGTGTTGACTCTGTTCGCTTATTTCTCCCTCATTTTTTATTCCTTATATTGGTTGAAGGAACCAACAAAATCTGAAGCAAGAATATTAGCTCTGAAAGCGTTTGATTCCCACCTGGAACCTGAGGTAGAGTGTGGTAAGTGTTGGCATGAAGTAATGTACTGGGATTGTGGGAGGAATAGCTGTGGGTGAGTTAAAATGATAATGCCGGAAAGGTAAAACAGAAAGGGCAACAGGGTGGCTTGGATGGGAAGAATGGTATGTGCATGACAACCTGCCCTAGGTAAGGGCTGGTCATCTGAGATGATGTGACTGTGGAACCACTCTCCATGTGGTAGAGGCTGTTGCCGTCCACCTGTATCTGCTCCTTCATGGTGCATAGTTCGACACATTGCCTAGGTAGGGCCACCTGACTGAGTTCTGGCTAATGAACTTCTAGTTCTAATCACACTGTGTTCCGTGAAAGCATCTGCTCTCTCTTTCCCAGGCCACCTGCTAAGAATGAAGGATTCCCAGCGTCTAAAAGATGCTGCTACCACAAGACAGAAGGAGCTAGGACTCCTGAGTCATTGCTTGGAGGAGAGTTATATTGGACTTTGCATCACAAGAAATAAAACTATGTTAAGCCACTGAAAGTTGATGTTTGTTTATTACAGTAGCTGGTACTAATTATCCTTGTATAATATCTCTTTGGTTCTGAGGTTGGGTTTGATATTGTCACAGTAAGACAATAAAGAAAAGAATAAATAGGCAGGAAAATATTACTCAGAGAAGGACGTTGGGTTGGGGAGCGGTGAAGGGCAGGAGAAAACGGATGACATTGGGCCTAAAGGGCCTCCTGAGATAGAAAACATTTCGTAGATGTACTGATCTAATTTTAGAACTGAGCAGGTCACCTCTAAACGGGTCTCCATTTGTGTAAAAGTAAACGGACATATTCTGACAACTACGTTTTAAAGAATATATATATTATGTGACTGTAAATGAAGCACAATAAATTAAGTTTACTTGAAAATATTAAGTAGGAAAAATCAGAGATCAAATATCAAGTTCTTAAATAAAAAAAAAAAAAAAAGGTTTTCAAAATGAGGTAGGCTACATGTACTTCAAAATGCCAGGGGGAGAGATAGAGAGGCCGAAAGCCCTGAGCTTGCTGAGTGGAGGGTGCTGTGAGGAAGGGCATGAGTGGGGAGAATGTTTGGACTGTCTGCAATTAAATGTGAAGCCTGCTGGGCCTGGAAGTCAGAGAAAGTGGCAAGAAAGGACGAGTTTTCCCTTTGCTTTTTAATACTTAAATACAGTGGTTTAAAAGTCAGTTTCTATGCAACAAAAGAAATATTTAGTGATCAAATCTGGAACAGCTATTTGAAATTTCCAAACATCTGAAGGGTAAAAATTTAAAGCTAACATTTCCTTTGAAATATAGCATAGTTTGGGGGCTTTTTCTGAAACATGGAATAAGTCCAAAAGTCTGAAATAACACCCCTAATATTCATTCTTCAGTGAATAATTCACTTTGACCATCAAATATATGTCATTATCTTTAAAAATATGCTAACAGTGTGGTACCCATTGATTGGGATAAAAGCACTCCTTTGTTCCTTCTATAAACTGCCAGTGACAGACCTTTCCTGGGACTTGGGGCTTCCTTTCTTCCCCCTTCTTTTCCAAGCCCCCAAATTAGAGATTTCCTTAGGCTGGGAGGGAAGTCTAAGAGTTTATGATTAGAGATCCCACAGGCATTAGCACCCACAGCTCCAGTGGTCCAGAGGTTCACAGTGGCCACTGTGAGTCAATCATTGCTGTCACCTAATATCATCTGTGAGGCAGATTATAAAAGCGCATCAAAGAGCATCAGACACGTCCGTCAGAAACAGAATGCCTGAGGTTCTCAGACTGAGAATCTCATAGCCAGGGGTAGGGGAAAGATAATCAGGCAGAGCACAAAGGATTTTTAGGGCAGTGAAAATACTCTGTATGGTTTTATAATGATGGATTATGTCATTATAGATTTGTCCAAACCCATAGAATTTACAACACCGAGAGTGAACCCTAAGGTACCTTTGAATGTTGGGTTATTATGAGGTGTCAATGTAGGTTCATCAATTGTAAAAAATGTACCACTCTGGTGAGTGATGGTGATAATAGTGATGTTAATAATGTTGATAATAATAATAAGGCTACGTGTGTGTGGAGGCAGAGGGTATGTGGGAAATCTCTACCTTGCTCTCAGTTTTGCTGTAAACCTAATATTGCTCTAAAAAATATGTTGTAAAAAAATTCTCAACAGCTATAATTGTTTCACTAGAAGTTGACTGAACAACAACAACAAAAAAGGTGTCTTAAACACCACCTGTGCTAAATGCAGAGCTTAAATAATTTCCACTGAGGTATTTTTTTCTGATTTCAAAGATTACACATGTTCTTTGTAGAAAACTTGAAAAATACAGAAAAGCCAAAGAAAAAATTGAGAACCTCTGAACACTTATTAATGATTTGTTATGTACATGTATGTGTGTGATGCATATTTGTGTGAAGATAAGTGTGTATAAATACATGTTTATATAATAAATATAATTTTAATGGATATGCTATATATATGCACACAGTATACAAATATATGCTTTTTGAATTTATATTGCATATGTACATATATATATAAATATGTAGAATTTTATTATACATATTTTTGTTAGCTATAAACTTTGGGTTATATTATAAAAGTTGTTTTGGGGCGCCTGGGTGGCTCAGTTGGTTAAGCATCTGCCTTCAGCTCAGGTCGTGGTCTCTGGGTCCTGGGATGGGCCTACATTGGGCTCCCTCCTTGGAGGGGGCCTGCCTCTCCCTCTGCCCCTCTCCCCATGCTCTCTATTTCTCTCTCTCAAATAAATAAATAAAATCTTTTTTTTAAAAAAGTCTCATTTATTCATTAATTTTTTTTTTAAGTAGGCCCCACACTCAGTGCGGGGCTTGAACTCACAACCCCGAGATCAAGAGTCACATGTTCTACTGACTGAGCCAGTCAGGTGCCCCTATTCATTAATATTTTTAACACACTCTAAAAATAGTCTCTCTCAAATGACTTCACAAGAACTTTCTTCCTACATTTATTTCATTCTCCAAAAAATGTGTACCATAGAAGAGCATGTATACTGTATAAACCTCTACCGTTACCTTGTTTTTAAAGTAGGTTCCACACCCAACATGGGACTTGAACTCATGACCCCAGGATCAAGAGGCCCATGCATGCTATACCAACTGAGCTAGGCAGGCACCCCATGTTTTTCTTAAAAACAAATATACTCTCATCTTTGAACTGAAGCTTTAGAGTTATTAGGTGGATCTGTGAACTATAACTCATCAGCATCATCCAAGGGAGGCTTATTAAGTCTTTTATCATGTGTATTTTGCAGGTCATGAACACACATACTGTCATGTGGGGGTCATTGCAGAAGCTACATTTTTAAAAGTCTACCTATTTGGTAATGACTTTAAGAGTTTGGGCCATCATGTATGATTCCTTTACAGTCAGGAAGGCTCAGTTATTGCCTTAGGGGAATCAGTGGTCTCTTTTTTTCCCACAATGAAAATGATAAACCATTTTAATGGTTTCCTATTTCACTGGAAACCTTGGCACCCTCAAAATCTATTTATAAAGAAGGTTCTCATAAGTCACTTGTAAGTATGTGATATGCTGAGCTTAATTTTTACTTTGCCTTGAAGCAGGCAGAGTGTGAGCAAGTCCCCTTTCTGCTCTATGTTATGGTTTAGTCCTAAAACAGAAAGCAACTATTGTTTATTTCAAGAGCCATACAGAGCCTTGGGTTCTGCCAATTATTCCACATGACAACCGAAATCAAGCTGATGAAACGCATGAAATTTATTATATTTCCAAAGGGCACTTTCTACTCCGAAGGTCTAAGTCTTCAGCATCCAGGCTTAGGAGGTGTAGATGCAAAGAGAAGTACAAATCACTGAAGTTAAAAGGCTTGTCATCTTTACAGAGTTTCTAATTTGTGGCTGCAGTGTTATTTATTACAATCTCAATCCTGTGAAGAATGGCTGTTCTCCAAGAAGAACACAACTTTCAAATAGTTTAAATTCTGGAAAGTGAAGGAATCTTATAATTCCAAATGGATAGCCTTGTATTCTAGAGATAGTATTTGAGCAAAATACAAAATCCACTGAACTTTGCCTATAGATTTCCATTGATTAGATGAGATAGAAGCCTTTATAATCTCAAGTATAGTACCAATAAACCAAGAAAAGTATGTAGTTGCAGGTGTTAATAGAAAATATAAGCTACTCACCTTGTGGCAATGAAGCAGCATTTGAGTTTACTTATATGGAATCATAGGATGCTAAATCGAATGGAGTTTTAGAAAATGTTGGATTTTTGCAAAGGAAGTTTTCCAGAGTAATAATTTATTTATTTTTTCTTTTTCAGAGTAATAATTTAGTGAATAATTCTGCTTCTTAGTAAGATCAGCTTTAAGTAAAATAAGTCCTGACCCTAGATTTTATTTTTCCAATCTCTTAGTGAATCTTTTGTGTTCCAAATTTCTCAAGTACTTTAAAGTGCTTGTGTCCTTTACTCCTTGACTTAGATACTTGTATTACAAAAGAAATCCAATTCATCTGTTTTTTTTGGGGGGGGGCAGAGGGAGAGGGAGAGTATTAGGCTCCACCTCCAGCAGGGAGCCCCAGGGGGGGCTCTATCTCACAATCCTGAGATCACTACCTGAGCCAAAATCGAGTCAGACGCTTAACAGACTGAGCCACCCAGGAGCCCCCAGTTCATCTGCTTTTAAGGTGTATTCAATTCCTACTTTGTTTCAAAAAACTCCAGCTACTTGTGACCCTTCAAAAAAGAATTACTCCATCTGACTGGAATTCATTCTTTTTTTTTTTTTTTGAGAGAGAGAGAGAGAGAGACAGCAAGCAAGGAAGGGTATGGGCAGAGGGAAAGGAAGAGAGAATTTTAAGCAGGCTCCACGCCTGACGTGGGGCTTGATCTCACAACCCTGAGGTCATGACCTGAGCGAAAATCAAGAATCAGACACTTAATTGACTCAGCCACCCAGTCGCCCATAGAATTCATTCATTTTATTTGCTCTTAATATTAAGCCTATTATGAAAATCCCGTGTGTGTTCTATACATTTTTCTTTAGTTGTAGAGTCCAGAATTGGTCATATTTATTTGTGTAAGTTCCTTTGTTTTATATCCAGGAAAGTAATTTCCTTTATAGGGTTTCCTAGCTATCAGCAGGCAGAATCTGAATGTCAAAGGGAACTGATCACTGTGCAAATAAAATAAATTATCCTGGAATCTACCAGGGATAATTGTTTGAACTTTAAGTTGTTAACCCCTAACAACTACTTCAGGCTACTTACAGTTTTTAGGTTTTGTGTTTATTCCAAAGAGGGAGAGGAAGTAGAGGAGCAAGAGGGAGAGGGAGAGAGTAAAACACAAAATCCTCCTGAGTTGAGGAGAGAGGAAAAAGGTTCATTCCATCTTGCTTCCGTCCCCTATCTTATATCGAAATAATTCACCCACATACAGAACAAACTTTTCCCTGCCTTTGCCACAGATACAAACTGCATTGAGAAGCTTGAGTGATGAGTGCCTTTCTGCCTCCTCCATGTAGAAATGTATTTACGTTGTCGGTGAAGGCAGAAAATACAACTGCTCTCTACTTCCTTTGAAGGCATGAACGGAGCTAGTATTTATTCAATGATTTTCTGAAAATCAAGTATTGAATATATAATCAAAGGAGACAGGTGGGAATCGTGTGAGGAAAAAATTATGTAGTATTTTCAGCTACAAAGTGGAAAGAATGTGTGTAAAAAACACCTCGGTAAGGTGAGAAGACTAGCCGGCTGTTTTGGTACTTTACTGAAGTTCCGACCAGGATCAGCACCCACAAGCAGGGCTTCCCCTGCTCCGGAATATCCCCAAGCGCTGGATGCACAGCGGCAGGTGCAGCCTGGGCGCGGGGCTGAAGCTGGCACAGGACAGATCCTCCTTCCGCGCGACATCTTTCCACACCCCGTTCGCTGGGGACCGAAGACCTTCCTCTCCAGGAATAATTTAGTGCGACTGAATACTCTAACAGCCCCTCCACTCCGGTGGCTATTCCAATCTCCGTGTCAACACCTCTGGGGTAAGGAGTAACTAAAACATTTTAGAGCTGCTATCAATCTTAAACAAACTCTGGTAATAAGATAAAAACACAAAAAGGAACACATTTTTCATCGCTCCGCTTGCCCCGGCTGGCTCTGTGTAGCCTCTAATCCATGCCTTTGCCCGTCAGTCTACACATCCATCTCCAGCAGCTAAATCATTATCAGGTGATGACTTAGGCCCCGAGGAGAACTGACAAAACACCCATCTTTATTTTTTTGATGGCGCTTTTTTCCTTTTGATGAGCAGACAGATGCACTTTCTCTTATAAGCTAATCTTTTATAAGCATTCCTTATTTGTAATCAGATTTTCTCACAGAGTAAAAAAAAGTGATCTGCTTTCTTTAAACATATGATTTTCATGTGATTCTAAAAGAAATTCTTTCTTATATAAAATAAGTATGGCTTGTATGAGGAAAAGGGGAAAGGGTAAATAGGAAGACAAAGGGTAAAGATCCAAAACATTCTGTATTATGTGAGCAGCCTTACATAGTAAGACAAAGATTTTGTAGGATTAAGCAAATACATTTTTTCTTTCTCTCAAAATAGTCTATACTGTTCTAGTTTATAGCATTTTAAAATACCTGGACCAAACATAAATTCAAATAAAATCTGTTCATCTTTTTGTTCATTTTCCATTCACAATTCTGTTGTATGTGTGTACATTGCCAAATTGTGATTTGGAGCAATTTATCAAAATTCTTTTTTTTTTTTTTGCTGACTTTAAAATGTTTATCCCTTAAAAAGTGTTACTTTCTCAGATGTATTTTTTTTTTTTGTCCTTTACCAGAAAGAAAGTCTACTTTCCACAGTTAAGTCTTTATCTTGGAAATTGCTTGGAAAAGCAGTGACTTTTGATTCACAGTCCTTTGGGCTGTCTTGAGAGATCACATTGTAGCTGGATGTGAAGTCTTGACTCTTATCAATAATTAGTTCCTAACAGCATGGAATAGAGGCGTTGCTCTGTTATGAAGATGATAGTGTGTTCTTCGGAATCTTGGACACTTACAATTAATCTGGTAGACATTGAATTCTTAGCTTCGGCGTACAATTAGTCTTATTCTCTTGGCTCACCAAGATTAGAAATTACATGTTATCTATGTTTGAGTGTTACAGTGCAGACTGTTATTTCAAATGTATTTAGTACAGGCATAATGAATCAACCATGAGTGGCACAATATGCACTTCTTTGACTTCCTACTGTGGAACTAGATAAGTATGAGAGAGGCTGCAGATTATAACCCTTTGGTTACAAAATATTCGTGCATATCTAATTTTCCACACAAAACCCTTATGACTAACAGGTCATGGATAATAATGAGATATGAAGAGTAAATATTGCCTCTTGTCTATTTACTCGGTTTGGCCTCCCCTCTGCCCCCACCAAGGAATGAAAAACTATCCTACTTCAAAACTTATTAAATAGAATACTGCCAAATGAAATTAGGTTTTCCAGAAGATTTCAGTGGTTTTCAAGACTCCTTGGATAACTACGCAGCAGAATGAATTAGTTACAATTCAGCAAATTACAGCTTTGAAAATGAATGCTGTTTGGTAACAGGAAGATGATACGGCATCTAATTTGTTCAATAATTGCTATCCATTTGGATTTTTTTTTTTTAAGATTTTATTTATTTTTTAGAGAGCGAGCGAGAGAGAAACAGCATTAGAGGGGAGAGGGTCAGAGGGAGAAGCAGGCTCCCCGCCGAGCCAGAAGCCCGATGTGGGACTCGATCCTGGGACTCCAGGACCATGACCCGAGCCGAAGGCAGACGCTTAACCATCTGAGCCACCCAGGCACCCTGGATTTTTTTTTTTTTAAGAAATTTATTTGTTTATTTGACACACACAGAGCGAGCACAAGTAGGCAGAGCGGCAGGCAGAGGGAGATGGAGAAGCAGGCTCTCCGCGGAGCAGGGAGCCCAATGCAGGGCTCGATCCCAGGACCCTGGGATCGTGACCTGAGCCGAAGGCAGTTGCTTAACCGACTGAGCCACCCAGGTGCCCCTCCATTTGGATTTTTAAAGACAAAACATCTGTAGGGACACCTGGGTGGCTCAGTCGGTTAAGCGTCTGCCTTCGGCTCAGGTCATGATCCCAGGGTCCTGGGATCGAGTCCCGCATCAGGCTCCCTGCTCTGCAGGGAGCCTGCTTCTCCCTCTGCCTCTGTCTCTCTCTCTGTCTCTCATGAATAAATAAATAAAATCTTAAAAAAAAAAAAAGACAAAACATCTGTAACTAAATATGTAAAAGATCAAGAAAAATTATGCTCTCATTTAGTTATTGGGATAAAAATGATTTTTTTTTAGTTCAACGTGTATTTATTGGGCATCAGTTTTGTTCCAGGCATTGGACTAGGTGCTTGAGACACCAAAATAAGTAAGGTGGAGGTCTCACTCTGCATGAGCTTACAATTTACTGTGGGTTTCTCAATTAGGGTTCTGTAGATGTCATTAGGGATTCTGTGAGGGGTTACTGAGAGTTCCAGAAGGGATTAAAAAACTTTTAAAAAATTGTTTGAACTTCCTTCTCTATGAAATGCCAGCACAGTGATTAAGCAGCCCTGTTAGCAAATTAAAAAAACAAAACAAAAAAGCACCTTTTATTTTATTGTGGTAAGAACACTTAACAGATCTACCCTCTTAACTAAATTTTAAGTGTACTGTAACGTATTGTTGACTATAGGTACAATATTTTACAGTTCTCTAGAGCTTATTCACCTTGTTTAATTAAACTTTATGCCAATTGGTTAGTAACTCCCCATTTCGCCCTTCCCTCAGCCCCAGGAAACCACCATTCTATTCTTTGATTCTATGAATTTGACTATTTTAGATGGCTTATATAAGTTGAATCATGTAGTAGTTGTCTTTCTGTCACTGGCTTATTTCATTATCAAAAGAATGAAAAGGCAACCTACAGAATGGAAGAAAATATTTACAAACCATATATTTGAGAAGAGGTTAATCTCCAAAATATAAGGAACTCCTACAACTCAATAGCAAAAAACCCCTAATGATGCAATTAACAAATGGGCAGGAATAGGCATTTCTCCAAAGAAGACGTACAAATGGCCAACAGACATATGAAAAAATGCTCAACGTCACTAGTCCCCAGAAAAATTGCAAATCAAAATCACAAGATACCACCTCACACCTGTCAGGATGGCGATTATAAAACAACAACAACAACAACAACAAAAGACCAGTGTTGGTGAGGATGTGAAGAAGTTGGAAACTCTGCACACTGTTGGTGGGAATAGAAAACAGCACAGCCACAGTGGCAAACAGTATGGAGATTCCTCAAAAAAATTAAAAATAGAACTCTCATATGATCCAGCAATCTCTCTTCTTGGTATTTATCCAAAAGAACTGAGGTCAGTATCTTGAAGACATTCCATGTTCATTGCAGTGTTATTCACAATAGCCAAGAAGATATGGAAACAATCCAAATGTCCATCTATAGATGAACAGCTGAAGAACATGTGGTATATACATACAATGGAATACTATCCAGACTTTTAAAAAAGAAGGAAATTCTGCAATATGTGACCATACGGATGAACCTGGAGAATAAAGATCATCTTTTTTTTTTTTTTTAGATTTTATTTATTTATTTGACAGAGAGAGAGATAGCGAGAGCAGGAACAAAAGCAGGGGGAGTAGGAGAGGGAGAAGCAGGCTTCCCGCCGAGCAGGGAGCCCGACATGGGACTCGATCCCAGGACCCTGGGACCATGACCTGAGCCGAAGGCAGACGCTTAATGACTAAACCACCCAGGCGCCCCTAAAGATCATCTTTTAAAAGAAGGAACAAACCATTTACTACATAATACCTGTGCATTATTTGATGGAATATTCCAGAAAGGAACCATAATGCTCATGATAGCTCCTGAGTACTTTTCTAATCTGTTTTAGTGTTCTCATCTACTCTTTCCTGTATTTTTTTTTTTTTTTTTTTACTACTTCCAGGGCACCTGGGTGGCTCAGTTGGTTAAGGGTCTGACTCTTGATTTCGGCTCAGGTCATGATCTCAGGGTGGTGAGATCAAGTCCTGGCATCGGGCTCCATGCTGAGTGTGGAGTCTGCTTAACATTCTCTCTCGCTTACTCTCTCTGCCCTTCTCCCCACCCCAACCCCGCACGCACACACTCTAAAATAATAAATAAAAACAAAATAAATGATTACTACATCCTCCCTGTAATGTGGCAAAAATCTTCAAAATGATTTTTTTTTTTTAAGATTTTATTTATTTGCGAGAGAGAGAATGAGACAGAGAGCATGAGAGGGAGGAGGGTCAGAGGGAGAAGCAGACCCCCCCGCCGAGCAGGGAGCCCGATGTGGGACTCGATCCCGGGACTCCAGGATCATGACCTGAGCCAAAGACAGTCGCTCAACCGACTGAGCCACCCAGGCGCCCTTCAAAATGATTTTGATGGATGTACAGAGTAAGGATATGCTATGGGGCAGGATGATGGATAGTTTCATGCACTTCATTAATAAGCTTTTCAAAATCTTTTAAAATCATGCCTTGTAAACGGTAATGGAAATTGTTATTATCATGACTTCCTTGCCTTTCTTGCTCTGATTTCCCAGACTTCTTTCTTTCAATCTCTTTCTCTCTCACATATGCACATATACATATATATATATATTCACCTTTAAAATAACTATAATCATACTCATAATCAAATCCAAAATAAGTGATGTTGAAATGATTTGCCTTGTCTCTTCATTAATGTTATGAAACAAATGTTGTTTACTCATTCCTATATTTTTTAAAAAGTCAAATTTGTGATTTTGCTCATACATTCCTAAAGGCAAAAAGTATGGTTTTACCCTGCTTAAGTTGGAATCTTTTAATTTTAATTTTATTTATTTATTAGAGAGAGAGAGAGAGAAAGCATGAGCAGGGAGAAGGAGAAGCAGAATCCCCGCCAAGTAGGAGCCCAATGCCAGGCTCGATCCCAGGATCCTGGGTTCATGATCTGAGCTGAAGGCAGCCGCTTAACTGAGCCACCCAGGCAACCCTCATTAAACTCTTTTATCTCCATTGTAGTAAATTCCTAATTAAGGGGGTGCCATACTTGTCAAAGTGATTTGAATAGTTACAGACAGAAGTAAAAACGAATGTTTATTTTTTCCCCTCAGGAATATTGTGCATATATTCATTATATGTGCCAGCTAGCATGTGTTATGATTTAATAAAGCATCTGGAGTTTCCTAGATTTTTGTAAAGGTAAGTTTAGTTTTCTACTATAGTGTTGAAATTATTATTATTATTTTTTAAAGATTTTATTTATTTATTTGAGAGAGAGAATGAGAGACAGAGAGCATGAGAGGGAGGAGGGTCAGAGGGAGAAGCAGACTCCCTGCCGAGCAGGGAGCCCGATGCGGGACTTGATCCCAGGACTCCAGGATCATGACCTGAGCCGAAGGCAGTCGCTTAACCAACTGAGCCACCCAGGCGCCCCAGTGTTGAAATTATTTTTATGAGATAAAAATGTGGGTAGCTGAGAGGCACCTGGCTGGCTCAGTTGGAAGAGCAACTCCTTGATCTTGATCCTTGATCCTTGATCTCGGGGTCATGAGTTTGAGCCTCAGGTTGGTTGTAGAGATAACATATAAATAAATAAACCTAAAAAAATTTTTGGGTAAGTGAGATGTATTGGGTAAGAATAACATCAGTGTACCAACTACATCTTATCAGTAAGAATATCACTCATCTGTCATACTTATTTCATTAGTCAAAAAGACTAGAAGAGATTCAAGAGAACAGAAGAGTTTTAGTCACTTGGTTCATTCTTTATATTTCACGTATGAATGTGGTTCTTTCACTTACGTCCTGCCAGAGAAGCACTGGGGAGACTAGGTCCATGCCATCATCGATTAAAAGGCCATATGAAACATACGAATGTCCTGTTGTTTTCTTGGTTCCTGCCAAGATCAGGCTGTCTAGAGGAAATCCATGCTGGCATCCAGCTGCTCTGAGAAGGTCCACACCACTTACCTGATTGAGACCTACCCTCAAACAGATCTATCCAGAGGCCTTAAGGCTAAACTCAAGGAGCATCTTAAGTGCTGGTAAACCCAAGGTGAAATTGCTGGGGAACTATGTTCCCGAATAGCATTTTCTTTTTCCAGTCTTACCCCAGTTATGTGTTTCAACTTCTCTGATCAGATTTGGGAGACATGGCAATATTGATTAAACCCTAAGACACCACGGGGGCACTTGGCTGGCTCAGTCAGTGGAGTGTGCGACTCTTGATCTTGGGGTAGTGAATCTGAGCCCCATGTTGGGTGTAGAGATTACTTAAAAAAAAAATAAAATCTTAAAAACAAAGCAAAACAAAACAAAACAAAACCCCTGACACCTCAAGAAATTGACCACCAACTCAAAGCTAAAGTTCCAGAATGAGGGCTCCTGGGTGGCTCAGTCAGTTAAGCGTCTGCCTTCGGCTTGGGTCATGATCCCAGGGTCCTTGGATCGAGCCCCTCGTCACGGTCCCAGCTCAGCAAGGAGCCTACTTCTCCCTCTCCTTCTGCTGCTCCCCTTGCGTGTGCTCTCTCGCTCTCTCTCTCTGTCAAATAAATAAATAACATCTTAAAAAAAGAAAAGGAAAAAACCTAAAACAAAAATAAAAATGATTTAAAAGTCACAAAAATACAGAAGCAGAGATATTTCCCAAGGAAATGTTAGTTGTCTATTGAGAGAGGACAGAAAATATGGAAATGAGAAATACGGAGTTTCTGTCTGGGGTGGTGAAAAATGTTTTGAAAATAAAGCGGATGGTTGCATAGCATTGTAAATGTAATTAAGGCCACTGAATATAAAAATCACATTTAAAAATGGTTAAAATGGCAAATTTTGTTACATATATTTTACAATTAAAAAACCCTAATAATCTAATACACCAAATACTACTGAATTGCACACTTTAAGTGGGTGAGTTCTATGGAATGTGAATCATATCTTGATAAAGCTCCTTTAAAAATGTCATGAAGAAAAAGAGGATCAAACCCCCCTGAAAGAAAAAGACCACAATGTGTAACAGTCCCAGCCTTTTAGTTTTCATTTTTAGGAATTTGATTTGATTTGCTTCTTCCTACATAGTACTATACTTCCCTGGCAAGTGTCCCATTTTAATCTACATTGGGAGGAAACAGGATGGCAAAATATTGCTGCTGTTGGAATATGAAGCTTATTTATTTTAGCACTGTGGCTTCTAGAAATCTTATTTTTTTCCTTCCAATATTTAAAAGGATCATGCTGAACACTAGCAGGTGGTCCTTTTGATTCCTTTATCAAGATGGCATTTTGGATAGCAATAGAAATCCAGTCATCTGATGAAAAAAGGTATCCCTGATTTGTCATGTTTTGGGCCAGATTTTCCCCAAATTCTGACAACATGTAAAATTGAAAGTAGCTATTGGCAATTGCCTTTGTTAGAGAATTCCTCATTGGTGAAGTCATAGTCTTTTTAGGAACTTTAAAAATGGTGGTCATAAGACTGAATTTGAATTTATCTTAGGTGACAAATAAGAATCTAGTTATGTGGGGAAAAGATGACTCATGGATTCTACACAATGACATCTCACATTTCTATGATCATTACCTAAGCCCCCAATTCATTAAAATCTATTAACAATTTTAGTATGTTTACCGATTTTAAAATTTTCCTTGTAAATGTTATATATTATAACCAATTTCATCAGTTGCTTCTACCCTATCATGAAACAGATTGCATACAGAGCAATGCTGTCGGGTGAGACAACTAACTTATTTGTCACTTAAGGTAAATGCAATCTTTTTACCACCATTTCTAAAGTTCATAAAAAGGATTAAAACTCCACCAAGGATGGAGCTTTGTTTGTCAGGCTGTTTGATTTTGCTGTGCAGCTTTTGTTTTCTACCTACAATGACAATCCACCCATGAACACTCAATATAAGAGAGAGGCGACAGGAGTGGGGGAGGACTAACAGGAAGAGAAGAGTCATTTAATAATTTATCAAGATAAATAATGCTGCTCAGGTTTTGTAAAAAATAAAGCCAGGCTTAACAGTGAGTATAGGGCACTTGAATGTTTTAATTATGGCTCTAAAGGAAATTATTAACAGAAAAAATTTTTGCCTTAGATAATTATTTTTTATTTAATTTTTTTCTTGAGATGTTACTGACTCTCTTGAAAATACTGAGGAATTCAAAAACAGAAGGTCACAAAGGCTTCCCTAGGACAGAAGTGTTCTGTTCCTAATGATTCTTCTGGAACCATAGTCAATAAAATCATCCCGAACACAATAGTGTTTGTTCTGGGATAGACTTTCTGATTTCTCATTCTGAGATAAAGACTGAAAAATCGAAACCAAGAAATGTTTCTCCTAAACAAACTGCACTGTTTGAATGCTCCTCTTCTTAGCTGTGCTGAAGTGCTTGATGTAGTGGTTATTTTTAACTGGGAACAGAACATTTATTTTGGAAAATGTTCAGATCCCTAATTTCATAATGAGCAGAAATACATACTTTTGATGAAAGACTATGAAACTGCAGTATCCCCATCAACACGTAGGTGCAGAATCTTCAACAGACAATAAATTGTATGGTTTTTAGGAATGAAAGTCCTCTAGAAGCTTGTGAAGTCTTAAATCTGGATGACCTGTATCAATACTGGAAGAAACAGGGTGCTTGATCTCATCGAGATATAGCGTGTTTCTTTGCTCATACACAACATTTCCTTGTAAATAATGAGCTTGTGTGATGTCAAATGGGTTCTATTGTTTTTATTGATTATTACTTTTATTAAACAATGTTAGCCATGTCAGATGATTAAAAAACAACTACTATTCTTGGAATATGTGCATCCTATATAACTGATACAAACTTTCATCATAGCAGTGAATTTTCAGGTTGCACAAAGATAAGTAGTTCAAATTCCAAACACAACAATCACTTCTGGGTTAATCATCCAGCACAAGTCATAGGTTCCTATTATATAGCTGTGTGTTTAAAACTTACAGAGTTTAGCACAAAGCCAATACAAACAGGAAAGTATCATTCTAATTGTTACTGAAGCGCTAGAGGTGGGTGTCGGCGATGGGTATCCTCCTGAGTTCTACGATCTGGGAGTCAGTTAAGGTGCCTCCCTCCTGGCTGCCTTGACCAGATTCATTATCACTGACACTGAGACCAGCACCTGTAATAGAAAAAGAATAAACACAAAACACCCAACCATTAGTGCAGTGAATTAAGGGTCACATTACATCAAGCTGACACGTGTTTATTTCTATTGTATTGGTGAATAGTGAGCTATACATTTCGAAAAAATATCATCATTATTTTTTTAAGTGGGCTCCACACCCAAAGAGGGGCTTGAACTCACTATCCTGAGATCAATAGTTGCATGCTCTCCGGACTGAGCCAGCCGGGCGCCCCTTGACTAAATATTATTAATACCTAACAATTATAAGCCTGTGTTAAAATTCCCTTTGGTAGTTTTTGAAGTGAAAAGTAATTTCTAAAGACACAAATTTGGGTTCTCAACCTTTTCTGTTTCTACCTGGTTGACATGTGTAACGTACTCCCAAGAACAGCATTTCTCAATTGGGAGCTTATTAAAGTAAAAAAGATCAGGCAGGTTATGAGAATTTTTCAGCAGGAGGGTAGCGTTTGCTGTTAGAAACCTGAGTCTCCAACCCTACGTGTACGGAATCTAGTAGGTCCTTCAGCTGAGACTCCCTGTGGGCAGCGATCTGAGAAGAAAGACATGCACTGACAACACTTGCTGTCGTATCAGCGCCCAGAAGACCCCGGCTCGGAACGACTCTGATCTGATCCTGAGATAAAAATAATGGCGTAACACAGTACCAAAACAGATCCATACACAAATCCCACAAGGCTGGCTGTTAATTACAGATAGCGCCCAGAATCTCTGTTTTGAGGAAGCTCCACTATTCACTACTCTTTTTACAGCTCAGAATAATTCAGAGAATTTAACACTGTGCCAGAGTAATACCGAGTTCTTTTCTTCTCTAGTGAGCAGAGGACCGCAGACTCTCATGTTCTCTCTCTCTCTCTCTCTCACACACACACACACACACACACAGAATGGGGATGTGGTCATAGGGTGTGCTGCTGGGTTGAATCACCAGAGATTAAGCTCCCACTCCTCCCCCTCTGCAGGGCACAAGACTCTGCAAACAAGAAGGCAAATGAAAAACCAGTTGCTGGGTGGCTGAGACTTCCCTTTCTGTTTGAGAAAGGCAGGGCTGCTGAGTCGGTAGCTGTGGGAAGATGGCAAATTAGACTCTTAACCTATTTGGGGATGGGAGCAGGAGCCCACTACTGCCTTCTTCCAGCCAAGCCCTCCCTCTTCTGGGTCCCTCTTTCCCAACCTCTCTGTGAAAGGCTGCTGTTGAAACCCCATCTCCACCCTTTGCTTCTGGGACACTGCACTTGCCCATCTCATCCTCTGATCTGCTGGCTTTTTCCAGAGAGCTCTCGTGCTTCCTCCCGAATCTCTTCCTCCCAGGTCACCCCTGGAGGCCTTGTCTTCAGCCCTGCTTCTAGGCCCATACCATCCGGCTGACCCCTGCTTGCTCTCTGGCCTGACGGCTATTTCCACCTTTGCCTGACATGCTCATCTTAACCCCCTGCCTCCTTAATCTGGTCACCCCCATTCCTCCTGTCAATATCACCTCAGCTGTTACCTCTGCTACCCAGAGAAACATGACGATTTTCTTTGGAAACATCTGACTGCCTCATTGCATTATGTCCCTCATACCTTTACATCATCTAGCTCATAGGACAGTGCTCAGCACACTGTGGGTGTTCAGTAAATGTTTGCTGAGTGTATTAATAAACTATGCTCTGCATTCTAGCTCTTACCAAAGTCTCCTCCAAGCCTTACTGCCTGTTCTGTTCCTCGGATCCATTCCGCATTCCACATCCTCTCCTGCTCAAGACCAAACAGTTCCTATGGCCAATTGCATCAAGTCTGGAACCCTCTGCACTGGCTTTCAGCAAACTTCCTAATCTGACTCTACCCCACCAAATAGACAGATTTCAACCTGGGCCTGTTGGAGAGCTTCCTCCAAGTGATCAGCTCTCTTATCTGGTTAATTCCAGCCTGAGCGTCTTCCTGCCCATCCCTCGAGGCCCATTTTCACACCCTTCCACAGATCGTTCTTTCACCTTCCTTCAAAACAGGGAGGTGGGGGACGCAGTATGTGAAAAGAAAAGTCCTAGTTTATACCTGAAAAACATGTGTATCACATCCCCTTTATTCTCTTAAACTGCCCTGGTTTAGATGATAAATTATATGGTATCTCCCCAGATAATGTATATGTGTCACGGAGCAAAATGTGTGACAAACACCCATGGGCTCTCTCCTTAGGTTAAGAACTAGAATATTGCCAATGACAATATTTTTAAAAATTTAGTTAGTTGCCAAAATTAAGACATTTAACATTAAAAAAAAAATCAGATTCTCTTGAAAAGGCAGAGGGCAACACTAGGCCTGCATTTTCTGGATTGAAAAAAAAAAAGGCCCAAAACATGGAACTGGCACTACTGTTTGCTCCTGTATTCATCCAGCCCTCTTGAATCACTCATGGTATTTGCTTGGCCCCTGAAGGTAACTATGTCTCAGAAGGACAAAAGGCCCATGCTTCTCTGCCCCAGGAACAGGGGAACTGTCCCACTTGGAAGAACCTCAGTGGATTGGAAAGACACTGGCCACTCTATAAGGAGAAGGTAACTGGGGCCCTGAAGCCAGCAGCAGCTTAATCCAGCTGAGGAGGAACAAAAGGGCTACATAACAAAGTTGCTCAATATGGGATCAACTACAGAGAAGCAGGGAGGACACCACGATTACCATCAGGGCAGAGTGGGCTTAATGAGTGAACGAGCATCATCAGCTCCCACTGACTTCATGTCTGCCCACTCCAAATTTCATTAGGAAGACAGACGTGTTTGCCTGCCATCTTGACAAAGCATGCTGGAAAGAAGTTCTGTGCTGGAAGCCTGCTGAGCAGACAGCAAGGGACAGACTGAACTGGGCTGGAAGGTTTAACATAGGGTGCAGCTTTACAAGTAAGGGGTGTTACCAGCTTGTTTAGTAGCTTAGAGCCCTGTGAAATGTCAGGAAGTTCTAGATACAGCCTCCCCTGGAATTACCACATCTACATGACCCAGCTCCTCTTCCTTCTCAGTTTCTGCCCAGCTGAAATAAATGCATATTACTCAAATCTTAATCCCTCATTGAGACTCAGAAAAGACCCGTATTATACATGGTAATAACACGACAGACTGGGAGCAAAGCCCCAGGTTTCTTGCTCTTGGTTTTTTTTGCTTGTTTGTTTTGGTGTTTTTGGGGGGGGGGGGTTGTTGGTGGTGTTGTTTTAAAGATTTTATTTATTTATTTGAGAGACAGAGAGAGCAAGAACGTGTGCGAGAGAGCACAAGCAGTGGAGAGGGAGCAGTAGGCTGCCTGTTGAGTAGGGAACCTGACGCAGGGCTTGATAACAGGACCCTGAGATCATGACCTGAGCCCAAGGCAGACACTTAACTGACTGAGCCACCCAGGCACCCCTCTCGTCTCTTTGTAATGCATAAATGGTCTGGGAGGATGTTTTGCAGTGAGTAACCTGATTTTTTTTAAAGGTATTTTTTCTGCTTAAATTTTAAGCCAAAAATTCAAGAAAAATCCAGTAACTGTAGTAATAGTTACTTTTCCCTATAACAGACAGAAAGGTAACAGCAAAGGAACTAGAAGTGACATTTTACATTCGTCTAGTGCCTCTCCTTTCTTCAACATTTTAACACGCTTTAGTTAGGAAAGGGAGGATTATTAGTCTTGTTTTACAGATGCAGGGATTGCCTGGGAATCAGACGTGTTCATTGAGTTGCTAGGTCACACAGCAGGGAAGTCACAGAATGCAGATATCCAATGGTCTTCTGACCCCAAATGTAAGATGTTTTCTTCTACACCATACTGCCTCTTGTGGCGGTTCTAATTGTGTTACTTCCTTGTGCCCTAGGCTTTGAGTATCCAACTTTGTCTGTAGAATACATTGCAAACCTACTTGGCTCATATTCCAGCCCCTACACCCCCACCCCCATTTCTACTTCACTTACTAGTCATGGTGCAGTGAACACCAGGTGTTTCAGAATACATTACGAACATTTAAAATAGTTTTTAAGTTGGGTGCCTGAGTGGCTCAGTTGGTTAAGAGTCTGCCTTTGGCTCAGGTCATGATCCCAGGGTCCTGGGACAGAGCCCCGCATTGGGCTCCCTGCTCAGTGGGGAGTCTGCTTCTCCCTTTACCCTTCCCCCCGCCCCCCTCCCCGGCTTGTGATTTCTCTCTCTTACTGTCTCTCTCAAATAAATAAATAGAATCTTTTTTTTTTTTTTAAAGATTTTATTTATTTGACAGAGAGAGACACAGCGAGAGAGGGAACACAAGCAGGGGGAGTGGGAGAGGGAGAAGCAGGCTTCCCGCAGAGCAGGGAGCCCTATGCGGAGCTCGATCCCAGGACCCTGGGATCCGGACCTGAGCCGAAGGCAGACGCTTAACGACTGAGCCACCCAGGCGCCCCAATAAATAGACTCTTTAAAAAAAATAGTTTTTAAGCATAACAATAAGCTGAACCCAACAAATAATATATACAATGAGCTACTGAACTTCAACTCTGTCAGATACTGATAGATTCTTTACATTAACAATCTCTAACCTCCATGAAAACTTAACAAGCTTTTTTAAAGATTTTATTTATTTATTTGAGAGAGAGAGTGAGAGAAAGAGAGAGAACACAAGCCAGGGGGAGAGGCAGGGGGAGAGGCAGAGAGAGAAGCAGACTCCCCACTTAGCAGGGAGCCCAATGCAGGACTCCATCCCAGGACTCTAGGATTCTGACCCAAGCCGAAGGCAGACACTTAGCTGACTGAGGCACCCAGGCGCCCCTAATTATAATAACTCTTATTTGCTAAGTGAGGAAACTGAAACCTTGAGTCCCTTGCTAAAAATCAAACAGATAGTAGACTGCAGAACTAGGATGCCAACACAGGGCTCTCTGATCCCAAGGCCCATTCCTGTTTTCTACAGATTTTTTCAAATGTGATAGTGATACAAAGATCATTCTCCTTCAATCTTTTTCGGGAGGAAAAAAAAAATCTTTCCAAATTTTGCTCTTCCACTTTGATGCCCATTTAATTTTGTTTAGCATACTGGTCTCTAGAAGTTTTTGAAGTTAAATAAGTCATTGTGGTTTTATGTGATCTATCTGAAAGAGAAATTTATTAATGAGTTCTTAGAGGAGTTTGAGTATTTGGGCCTTGACTCTGAATGTTTTCATTTCTATTCAAGGACTTGTCATTTATTTTCTTCTGACTGAAAAAGAAATCATTTGAAGTTTCTGATAAAGAAATGTTTGCATTGACATTTGTGTCTTTGGCCTGAGGTAAAAACAGGAAGCTAAGGGATGACAGGGAATCAGATTAGTCTTTCTGGGAGAAGCCTTCTGTGAAGAAAATCCTGTTTCTAAGCCCAATATGCTCCAACCTTGACATATTCTAGAATCTTGTCAGCTTTTGATCAACATAAAAATCTAGCCACTGAGCTGGCCATCCCATCTCATAATCTAATACTACACAATGCTCCAGGTCAGTGCCTCTGAACTCTTTTATAAAGCGTCTGAAGCAATGGGATTCCTTTAGCTTCTGGTACATGAAGGTTTTTCAAAGGGTCTAGGGTGGTATGAGGACAACTTTAAGAAAATGTATTCCTAGATCTTTAACTTCTATGTGTGCTTTTTTAAAAAAAAAAAAGTTTATTTATTTATTTAAGTCATCTTTACACCCAACATGGGGGTTGAACTCATGACCTCAAGGTCAAGAGTCACATGCTTCTCTGGCTGAGCCAGACAAGCACCTGCATGTGCACTCTTGTGGTGAGTTTTTGATAATTACTTAGCAAAACATTTAATATTTTATTTTATTTTTTTAAAAAGATTTATTTATTTTAGAGAGAGAGCTTGCAAGAGCACTCAGGGTTGGGTGGGGTAGGAGAGACAGAAGGAAAGGGAGAGAGAGAGAGAAAGAGAAAATCTCAGACTCCCCACTGAGTGTGGAGCCCCATGTAGGGCTCGATCTCATGACCTGAGCAGAAATCAAGAGTCGGATGCTCAACCGACTGAGCCACCCAGGAGCTCCTCAAAACATTTAATATTTTAAAAATTAATGTTGATTTATTCAATTGTAGACTAATAATTATAATGATAATAATAAAAAAAATTTTTAACACTTTATATATAGCCTTATGGTCACAGGAAAACTTTAAGTTTCAATTTATATACATGTTTTGTTGGAGAGAAGTTGTTTTGAGTGAGTGAAGACTGAATGAATTTCAAGCATAAAATATATTACATTAGGATAAAATTCTGTGGTGGAGTGGAATGGAAATGTAAGTTCAAGGAGAAAAGACAATGATGTAGAATTTCCAATTGTAAGAGAAAAGTCTGCTCCATATGTATTTTAAAAGTGAAATGAATATGGGGTGCCTGGGTGGCTCAGTTGGTTGGGCGTCTGACTCTTGATTTTGGCTCAGGTCATCGTCCCAAGGTTGCAGGATCCAGCCCCGAGTCAGGCTCCATGCTGAGCTCAGAGTCTGCTAGAAATTCTCTCTCTCTCTCCCTCTCCCTCTGCCCCTTCCCCTGCTCTCTCTCTCTCAAATAAATAAAATATAAAAAAAAGAGAAATTAATAATAATGGATATCAAATTGCTATGATATTTAGACTCCTTTGAATTAGTTTAAAAGAATAATGTAAAATTTTCATTTTTAAACACTAAAATTTATAATACAGAAGTTATCTTATTTGATACTATTTCAATTTATGATGAAAATCTTTAGATGTTTATTAAATATATGCAAAAGGTTACATAGCTTTTCAAAGTTGTCTAAGGGTTTAAATGAAAAGACTTAGAAGACCCACGGTTCCCAGTACCAGACTTGAAGTGGCCAATGGTTAAAATGGACCTGTGATAGATCAAGGTTTGCAAACCCGAATGTCACGGAGGCCAGGTCGGCTAGCACAGACCAGCGACACAGGTCTGGTGAGCACTGGACAACAAAGAGCTCATGCTCTGTCCGGAGGGGTAGCCATTACTCAACTCCAATCAAGGAGATTTTAAGATTGTGCTAGATTTTAAGCACTCTGTTGCTAGATTTTTTTTTAAAGAAATTCTGGGTTTTGGGTGCCTGGGTGGCTCAGTCATTAAGCCTCTGCCTTCGGCTCAGGTCCGGATCCCAGAGTCCCTGGCATCAAGCCCCACATCGGGCTCCCTGCTCGGCGGGAAGCCTGCTTCTCCCTCTCCCACTCCCCCTGCTTGTGTTCTTACTCTCGCCATCTCTTTCTCTGTCAAACAAATAAATAAAATCTTAAAAAAAAAAAAAAAAAAAGAAATTCTGGGTTTTTATGGGATAGCTCTAAAATTTTTTTAAGTTTTTTTTTTTTGTTTTTTTTGTTTTGTTTTTTTTTTAAGTAATCTGTACACCCAACGTAGGGCTGTAACTCACAAGCCTGAGATCAAGTGTCACATGCTCTACTACTGAGACTGTGAGGTGCCCTGGGATATCTCTGAAATTTGGGCTTAAAAAACATTAAAATGCTATGAGAATCAAACAAAATCCTCTGTTGGGCCAAATCTGGGCCTATATATCAACTGTAAATTCAGCTGTAGATGGAATGGCATGTGAACTCCTTTAATTTGACCATATTCTATGATGAAGTGTCTTGGGGGTGGTGCTTGGTTATTATAGTACCTTTTCTAAAAATAGAGGGAACCAATGTTAGAGACTATTATTTCGGTCTTTTTAAGTATTTATTTCCTAATGAGTTTAGTGAGTTCCAAGGAATGCTAAACTCATCTATAAGTAAGCAAGTCATTCCATACATTCCTGAACTGAATGCATTTAATACTTGTTACAAATATAGGACCCACATCTAATTTAATTGTGCTGCAAGAATTCATTTTATGTTTCCAGTGTCCCAACATCAACAACTGACCACTTTGTAGTGCTGGGGACATAATCTTCCCTGGGAATCATTAGTAATCTGAAAGCCCCTTTTTAGTCCTAACACTAGTGAGCATTTTAGGAAATTGTTCATTTCCTCCTTCATGAAACCTCCTCTCTCTTTATTCTTTCTCACCATGCTGCAGTTTCCTCCATGGGACCCTCTTCTATTCACTCTTTAAAATATATATATTTATTTATTTATTTATTTATTTATTTATTTATTTTCCAGGGGTGGGGGGGAGAGAGCAAGCATGGAGAGTGGGGGAGAGGAAGGGCCAGAGGGAGAGGGAAAGGGAGAATCTCAAGCAGACTCTGTGCTGAGTGCGGAGACCAATACTGGGCTCAATCGCAAAACCCTGAGATCATGACCTGAGCTGAAATCAAGAGTTGGATGCTTAACCGACTGAGCCACCCAGGCACCCCTATTCATTCTTTAAAGGAGATATTATCCAGGATGCTCTTCTTATTGCCCTTTCTCTGTCTCCCCTCCCTTCCTCACCTCTTTCCTTTACTTCTTTTCTCTCTCCTTCACTCTCCCAGGATCAAACTCATCCATCCCCACAGCTTCGAAAAGAGTCTCTGCCTTGACGCATGTCAAACCAATACCTCCAATCCTGAACCCTCAGCTAAGATCCTTCAACCCTGAATATTTAAGAGCCCCCAGGCCTAATTACAATACTTCCAAATCTGAACTCATCAGTTTCCCCCGAAACACATGAATGAACAAATGCTCTTGATACAATTCCTCAGCCACCGAAGTGAGAAGCAGGAGCCTTTGCTGACTGTCCTCTTAGTGCAACTTCAGCTTTCCTCTTGTGTTCATCTTCTCTTTCTTATTTCTGCTCCCCGAATCTGAGGCCCAAACCTCATTCCCTTGGACAATTGTAATAATCTCCCAGCCTTTCTGGTTTTGCTTCTAAATTTATTCTTCATGCTTTTGTAAGAGTTATTTTGCCTCAAAAACCAGTGGGAACATGCCATTCCTCTCCTCAAAAACCTCCATGGCTCACTAGGTTCTATAAAAATCCCACTCCTTAGCATGGCTTCTGAATAGCATTTTAACGTTATGTAAAATACCAGCAAGTGTTCTGCTCCCACAAAATGAATCTATTACTAAATGTGTTCCGGAAACACCAGGTTAAATTAAGTGAAGTGGGTTTCTTTACTCTAGGACTTTTTAGAGCTGCTAAATGCTAATGTGAATTGTGAATCTTTGCAGTTTCCCAAATATACTCAGTCAGAGGATCCTCCCATTGAGGATGACTATAAATATCACAAGGAGGTTGTTCACTGAAACCCAGTTGGGGAACTACAGTAAATTATTAACAATGCAGGTAAATTACCTTGCAGGCCTTTCTCCAGCTGCCTGGCTCGCACTCCCCATCTACCCCAGCCACACTGCAGTGCGGCTTCTCTCCAAGTGCCTGTAAGCCATGCACCTGTAAGCTAAGGGCTTTGGCTGATTCTACTCCCTCAGTCTGCAATGCCTTTCCTCCACTCTTTAACTATTTAAAACCACATATTTTTCAAGAATCAACTAAGAGGGTTCAAAAAAATTTCCTTGATCTCTTCAATAATTAATAACTCTTTTCATTACTTACTTACTCTTTCTTATGTCATGTTTGTGTGAATGTCTATTCCTCCAAGTAAACTCTAAGTTTCATTATTCATTCATTCAATTATCCAACAATATCTACAAGTTTTCCCAAGTGCCAACCACTATTCTTAATATAGGTATATACAGTAAAATGCATTTTGAATAATTATCTTAATAGGTTTATCTGAGTATGGACATATCTTCTTGCTTGCTTGTACATCTAGGAATGAAAAGTTCACTAAAAGTTTTACAACAGTGGCAGTTTGAGATTTTTCTGAGTAAAAAATAAAAGAAAAAAACTGCAGGGGCGCCTGGCTGGCTCAGTTGGTAGAGCATGTGACTTTTGATCTCAGTGTTGTAAGTTCAAGCCCCACACTGGAGGGTAGAGTTTACTTAATTAAAAAAAAAAAATTAAGAGAAAAGAAAAGAACTCTGCATATTTGATTTGAAAACAGCCATCCATTAGAGTCACAGGATGAGTGGGGTTGAACATGTAGGAGAAGCCAGTAAAATAGGATATATGATGGTGCTTAGAAAACAGTAGAACTACATGTGGCCCATTATTTTGCCTTTGACATTTTTTGCTTCAGTGCCAGGTCTCTTTGGCAGGTCAGAGGCGAAACTCTCTGAGAGAGATCCCTACTAGATCGTCTTAAAATACTGAACTTGTCTCAATGGTATCTTGGTGTTATATCAAGATCCCAGGACAGAGATATTTACATTTAGTTAGAGTATGCCTTTTTCTTAACAGCAAATTGTAAATTATTTTTAGGTTGTGTTATATTTGGTGCCAAGAACAAAATATCCTAAAGTTTGGCTGGGATTAGGAATGGGTCATGAGAATCAGGATGTGCCGAGGGGGACTGACTGTACTTCTTTTGCAACTTCATGGGAAGAAGATATAAGTTGCCACATAGCAAGAGTGCCTACCTCTAATGTGGTTTGTGGGTTCATACATACCAGTTTTTAATGCAAATATCAAGTCATCAAACTCCTGGGACTCTTCATCGGCTATTAGTGACCCTTGGCCATATCCTCCGGAGGAAGGGAACGTGGCGCCATTTTGAGGACTTGGCTTCAAGTCAGGGCTGGCCTGACTGGCTTGTTGGAAGGATGCTCTCTCCCAGTCAGCAGGCACCTTTTTGGGGTAGGGTGGGGAGCAACAGAAACAATAATATCAATACATACATATTTACTCTGATATCTACTTTATCACCACATTCTCATTACAGAGACCACCTGAAGTTACTGTTGAACTGTTTAGAATTAAGACCTTTAATTTTACCTTTGGTCCTCAGAGGCAACTCAGTCTGGTGATTCTAAACAATTTCTCTATTAGAATTACTTGTAGATTTCGATGCTGTCATGTGTGGGGAAAGAAAATTATTATTTTTTAACCCAAACAACACTTTTTTTTTTTTTTGTAGGTTGTATGGAAGAAAACTGTTAAGAATTTAAGAACCAGAGGGGAGGGGGGTGGGGTGGTGGATAAAATAGGGTAGGTGAAGTAAAACTTCCAGTTATAAAATAAAGATTCACATAATCATTGGATTAAATGATTTAAAAGATGGTTCTAACCTGAAATAATTAAATATATTCATGTCCTTCTTGGTCACTGATAACCAGTCCCTTAGCCCTTCCTTTCCTCATGCCTTCCCTTCTCTGCAGGGCTTCCTAGAATGTCTCTGATAGTCCCTCATCGACAGACAGCTGGATCAAGGCCAATTCCAAGCCTCTGAGGAATGCAGAGCACACTTAAGGGTCCGCCATTGTGCAACACCCCACATGAACATTCAAGGAGTGGCTCAGGCCCAGCTGCCCTCCCAACACAAGGTTTTCTGGGAGACTGCAGAGATGCCTTGTATTGAGAAAAGTGACCTGAGGACTGTGGAGATCATTTGAGAGAAGATTAAACCTTAAAATATTTCATTAAGAAGTTGAATATCTAGACCAGCACTGCCCAACAACTCTTTCTGTGATGATACAAATATTTTATATCCACATTCTCCATTATGGCAGCTACCGATATCACAGGTAGCTACTGAGCACCTGAATGTGGCCAGGGTAAGTGATGAACTGAATTTTAAATGTTATTTAATTTTACTTAGTTTGAATGTAAATAACCACACATGGCTAATGGCTATCGTATAGCTCAGATCTAGACAAATGCTAGATTGGGTAAACAATCAAAAAGACAAAAAAATTTTAAGATTCACTCCTGAATTGCTAGTTCTAAAAATAACCACTTCTACTGATATCAACTATGATGTGAAAGTAATTCTGTTTTAAGAACTTTGGGGATATAGAAATGGTATTAGATTTCTAAACATTTAGGGGTACCAAAATTCTTAAAATTCTTAAATATTGGACTTGACTTGTGATCACCTACTTACCTTAATTTTAACCTGACATGAATAAATTCCTTTCTACATTAACATGGAGGACAAAAAATATCACTGAGCAGGTAAGATGATCTCTCTACCTACCTATTTACCTATTTAACTATCTATAAACCATTACCTTTTTAGACAGATGCATTTTGATTTCCTGACATTTTTCAGGATGCAAACACAAATACTGTTCCCCTTGGCTCTTTATTTTTTTATTTCTTATTTTTTTGGAGGGTGGGGGAAGAGGCAGAGGGAGAGAAAGAATCTTAAGCAGGTTCCATGCTCAGCGGGGAGCCCTATGCAGGGCCAGATCTCACAACCCTGAGACCATGACCTGAGTGGAAATCAAGAGGGGGAAGCTTAACCCACTGAGCCACGTTGGCACTGCTCCCCTTGGCTCTTCAGTACAGAGAGGGCAATATGAGCTAAGTAAGGAATGGTAAGCAAGCACACCTCAGGCAGTACAGAACTGGTCAGGGACCTGCATACCATCTCTTCCTGGACAAATGTTTTCAGGTAGTTTTAAAAATCTGAGCGGTGTCCCAATACTATAGGTAGCATTACCGACAGGTTGGTGGCACTGTGATTTAGACACAGGAAAGCGAAACGACGGGGGATGGGAGGTGGATCTCACAGAGGACATCCTAGACAGATTTTCTAGTAGTGCTGCTGAAGCCCTCTTCCAAGCTTCTGTCCTAAAATATTTTCCGGTATTTAAATTAAAAAGAGTTTTAGTGTATTTTCTTTTCACTGAGTGTTTGTTGGGATCGAAGTAATGAATTGGGATGGGTGAAGAAAGAGAGCCAAGGAAGTATTTTTAGGAAGAGCACAGCATTTAAAAAAACCATTTCCGAAGCAGATTCAGTCACTGCCATGTTAAATTCGGATGATTCTGAAGAAAGCGGTGACAAATTATGCACTGACTTCCCAGTACAAACTGCTGGTTAGTATAGCTCACAGCACAGGGAAGAAAAAGAATTAGATAACAGGCAGGATACCACAGTAAGCCAATCAAATACCACAGATCAGAGGCTGTTGGTAGGAAAGGGATTTAAAAGTCACATGGTACCTTTTAACTTTCACTCTTTCTTGAGGCGGGTGGGGAAGGAGGGAGAGGGCGGGGGAGGAAGGGGGAGAGCTTGAGCAAGTGCAAGAGCAAGGGCAAGGGCAGGCACCTCCTCCATAGCACTGATAAGATTCTGCGTGGACTTGCTGATTTCCCCTCCAGCAGGAGGCATGCCACTCCCTGGTGTGAAGAAGGCTGTGCTGGGTCCTGGGTGTCCATTCATTTCCACTGTGTAGCTGGCCTTCATAGGGCAACACGTCTGGTTGTGTAGAACGAAATAAACCACAAAAACATAAAGTCCCTGCAAAAGAAAATAACATTAGCTTGTTAAAGGAAATCTGGCTACCGAGCTGAAAAATAAACGTGGTTATAAGCACAGCCGATTTTCTACAAGCCGTCTCCAAATTCTACCCAAAGCAGGGAAATACAGAACACATTACAAGTCTAGCAAGAGGCCACTGTAAATTTCTGAATGTCACAAAAAAGTTATTCAACGTTATTTGGGAAAACTGCCCTCTCACTAAAAAATCATTTTTTTCTTTGATTAAAACCCAAGTGACTCTGAAATCTAGCCCTACTAATACATGAAAACAGAACTTCAGAAGTATATCTGATTAGCCGTGTACCTTTTTAGAAAGCAAACCTCTCGCCTTCCAAAAAACTACTCTTTTCCCATTGATCTCACTTATTCTCATTTTTTTTCGTAGCAAAATGGTTAAGTGAGGTACTAATGCTCCAACCACCTTGTGGACTCCCAGAAGGGCAGCCCTAATTGAGCCTTCCGATTTTGTTTATCTGGCTCACTGACTATTTCATCTGAAAACACAATCACTGGGTAGGGATTCGGGGGAATTCTGTGGATTGCTTAATATTTAGCGTGCCTTGCTTCTCAGTGAATGTTACGGGAGACAACAAAGCTGTCTTGTTAAGTTCTTAAAAGATCTGCTGGCCCTTTAAATTCTTTCGCAACCCAGTCCAACTCTTGACAATTGCTCTGCTTCCATCACAGAGAGCAACTTGAATTTTGTATTTGTGTTCCAGACGTTGCCTACACTGGCTGTCCTTCATGATTTCTACAAGGGTTCTACTGTATACTTCTAATGGTGCTTCTATAATGCTTGGTAATTTTGACCTTTATACTCAGTCAATAAAATATGTTAAATTGTGGCTTTTGTGTCTATTAATCCTGGTGTTTAAGTTCTGGAAGCAAGTAAGAATCTCCTTAGTTATTAAAATTCTTAAACGAATCCACAAAAATGAAAGCAAGACATTCAGTTTATTAAAGAAGAAAAGGAGTTAATGTTAACATTTTTCATAAGACACAACTATCTTCATTTGGTGACGTTTGCATTCTCCCATGGTTCGTGACATTTCTAGGAGTATGGAAGCAATAAAGCAAATAATATGCTCGTGGGCTTGAAACTTTTATCTGCTGGTATAAATAGCAAAAAAATCTACTAGAAAATATTCAAGGCATAAGAATTACAACAGATTTTTAATGTAAAATGAAATTAAAGAACAGTCTGCAAGATGAGCATGCTAATATGTGAGCTCTGTTGCCATTTCTAGAATACTGCCATAAATTAGGTCTTTCTTCCCTTTTTGTTAGAATGAGCCCTTCCAGAGTTGGCATCCAATCTATATAACTAACAAATATGTTTTAAAATCAGTGGCTTTTCTGCTAAAAATATTGCTAAATATAATTACTCTAACCACAATATAAAATAAGTAATAGAAACATTTGTTTCCTTTTGAATTAGGGTTTTTTTTTTTTTACTCAACATTAATATTTTAAATTATGTAGGGTAAGTGAATTAGTTTCTCATGCAAAGGATGATGTGAACATTAGCAGAAACAAATCTTCCTGAAAACACACATACACATCCAAAATTTTTCTTGTACAAGTAATTTTTCACATGGGTATGACCTAATTACATTGGCCGAAGCAATAGACAAAACAGGAAAAAAATTAAACTGTCAGCCTTAAAACTGTGAGAATGTCACAGATTTATTTCAGGATTTCTCTAGGTGTTACAAAGTGATAGGGTAAAAGCTAGATCAGGAAACAAAACCACGCTTTAAAATCCATCTCTAAGGACCCATTTGTTAAAACAGCACATTCTCTCTTGTTTGTTTTTATATCTAGCCTTTTGTGCTGCAGGAAAGGAACTGCCTGCTGAAAATAACTTGCATGTGAAAATTACATGTGGTTTTTTTTTTTTCTTAAAAGAATATTTACATATACAGTAAATACTTGGAATCTTTCAGATGTACCCCAGGAAACATAAACACTGTTAAAATGGAAAGAAAAGAATGTTTAAATGCAGATAATGTGACATTTACTTGTGTCCAGCCCAGGCTGGGCAAATATAGAAAAGGGACCTTCATTATCCAAAATACTGAGCTGTGGAGATTTCTGATCTCACAGTAAAAACAAGTTCCTTTTCCAAACACTGCATGTTAAATCTCAGGCTCTCCCTTCTATGCGGGTCTGTGAAATAATTTAAGAGAGAATCTGGAATCTCAAGTGTTCAATCCAATATGCTGACCACCCACTCTGTGCATGGCCAGGCACCGAGATGCAAAGAGAAAACATCTGATTCCTACTCTCAAGCTGCTCACAAAGACAACAATCTTTTATAAAATAATGGGTTAACTCTTTTAGAGGCAGGACCTATATAATCCACCTGTTGTTCCTATTCTTTACTTAGGGAAGGCTGACTGAAGGAAATTCTGTGCACTGCTGTTTTGATTATTTTGTTGGATCTCCTACTACAAAGATGAAAAATGCTTTCAAAGTCTTTAGTTAGATTATAACTGGATGAACCATACCCAGCATGGCCAATTTTTAATTTTTTGATTTAGGAATTTAAACTTATTAGCAAACACCAGTGAGATACAAATGAGATCATAATGTCTAAAGGAGTTAATAGATGCCCTTAACATCATCAAAGAGCAAAATAAGTATAGGAGATTTTGGCTGCTTATCTCACTAATTTTTTTTTTTTTAAGATTTATTTATTTACTAGAGAGAGAGCGAGTGCGTGCGTGTGTGAGCTGGAGGAGGAGCAGAGGGAAAGAATCTCAAGCAGACTCCTTGGGGGAGCTCCAGCGGAGGTGGGGCTTGATCTCAGGACACTGAGGTTCTGACCTGAGCGGAAATCACTAGTTGGTCTCCTGACAGACTGAGCCACCCAGACACCCCTCAATAATTTCTATCAGTTTCATGTGAGGTGGGAAAGAATCAACACTGCCATTAAACAGATTTGACAGAGGAGAACTAGGTAAAACAGGAAGTTGATTAAGCAGCCTGCCCGGGAAGTGAAGTCTTGGGGCTTCACACTGATTTGGAGAACTCATCTTCACTCTGAGAGTGTCTTCCTCTGAGGACCATGATACAGCCCTCAAACAGGAGCAGTTAGCCTTTGCAGGACTTGTAAAAAGATCTCAGAAGAGGGCAGAATCCAGGTATTCAAACTATAACTGCACGCAAGCTGTTAAGAGTCAGCAATCCTCTTTGTCTCTGCTTCTCCCATCCCATAATTCTTTCAGGTTACAAAAAAGTGGTTAACATATTAAATGCATTCAATGAACCCATTTAACAGCTGCCCAGGCCCATTCCTTTAATTTTAAATTTGTCTCTAATTAAAGTGAAACATCTTTCCCACATTCTGAACACTATCCTGCACTCACAGCGAATTGAAGCTCGTGTGACAGACTTCACACTGCATCCCTCACCAGTGAGCACTAGCACACCCACCCAACAAGAGCTCTCAGCAATCCTGAGCTAAATGTGTTGAGCAATCTGACAAACTGACTCTGCATGACTTCTGTATCTAATATTTATTTCAGTTTCAGCAAAGAGTTTTGGCCAATCATACATGATAGAAATATTCAGGTGATAACGCCTAGCCTGCCATTAAAACACAAAGAATTAAATCAGTCTAGATACTGAAATGTAAAGTGTATAGTGGGGCCAGCACTTAAACATTTGAGCGATAAAAAGCTAGAGTTCTATAGGCAATGAGGAATTGGTCTTACAGACCCTACACATCTCACTGTATGCCACAAAAGTTGAACCACTGGGCTGTCAGTAGCTGGAACTAACTATGGATGAGGCAGATCATGATTCAGAGAACTTGAAAATAAAAGAGATTTTGCTAATATATAATTCCAGTGAAGAAAGATGAAAAAGACAGAGATTAAAGAAATTAAAGAAGCTGACAGGTAAGAAAAAAAATACTCAAGAGTTGTTCATTGATATCCTTGAAATAAGGAATCCAATGAATGTAACTGAAGATGAATAAAAAACCATATTGTTAATATAAGAACAGTTTCCTGAAAAAGAAAAAAAAACACAACTGAATCTGCAGCTTGTAAGTATATATAATACAGTGTACCAGGGAAATTTTGGTATAGATTCCTTAATACCAAACTGTAGCCTTACTAAGTTTTAAACTTTAAGATATTCAAGTAGAAAAAAAAGCCAATCTCTCAGTAAGTGGTAAATTTTAGTCTGGCTTCAGACTTCTTTACATTGACTACTAGTGTTAAAAGACAATGGAATAATATCTATTAAGTTCTGAGGGAAAAAGTGGTCCAAGAATATTATACCCAGCCAATATAGCATTTGACATCATCAAACATAAAGAAAAATTCAGGCAATGCAGCATCCATGTATCTTCTTGGGTGGGGGAAACCCAAACTATATGACAATAAAATATGACCAATAAAGAGATGAATTGCCCATACCGAGGAAAAAACAGAATTCAATACAAAGGTGGCAAAAGAATCATGTAAAAAAAACCTGTATCTATACATTTAGATACAAAACCTTTATTGAAAAAAATTATGAGAATTACAGAGGGTCATATGAAAGTTAAATCTAGACAACTTAAAAAGCATAACATTAACTAAAAAAATTCCTAAGTTTGAGAGAGAGGAGATGGGAGATCTGAGTGTTGATGGTTCTATCATCTTTTATAGCATATAGTCAACCAATACTATAAAATTGAAATACTTAGGTAATAAAAAACAGTGATTCTAATCCTTTAGTGTGTTTATAATATATTTTCTTTTCTTTTTTTTTTTTAAGTATGCTCTATGCCCAACGTGGGGCTTGAACTCACAAACCCTAGATTAAGAGTCACATGCTCTTCCAACTGAGCCAGCCAGGTGCCACCAGAATATCTTTTGTGGTGTAGAATAATTTTTTGCAATTCCACAATTATTCCTCTTCCATTTTAATTTTTCTTGTGACAAATTCAAGTAAATTGAAATTAGGTTTTGTACATTATAGCAACTCTAATATGGTCACATATTTAAAGTTTATTTACAACTAGATATCCAATATTTAGTTTGCCTAGAAAGGTGTCTAGAATGATGTTCACTTGATGTTACTTTTATTTTTAAACAGCCAATGGTATTTAAAGAGACTTAATTATACAGATATGTATATAATAGGAATGATTTTTAAAATGATCCTTTGTATTTAATGCCTTATTTGCTCTTTCTGGTGCTCTTGATTCCTTTCTATGGAAGTGGATTTTTCTTATATCACTTCCCTTACCCTTCAGCCTGCAGAACTTCTTTTTAGCATTTCTTGTAGTTCAGATTTGTTAGAAATAAATTCTTTCAAGTTTCATCTGCTTGAAAATGTCTTTATTCAGTCTTCATTTTAGAAAGATATTTTCACCAGATACAGAATTCTAGGTTAGCAGGTTTTCTGTTTGTTTGTTTGTTTGTCTGGGGACTTTAAAGATATTACTTTTTTTTTTTTTAAGATTTTATTTTTAAGTAATCTCTACACACACGGGTTGAACGCACAACACCGAGATCAAGAGTCAATGCTCTTCTGACTGAGCCAGCAAGGAGCCCCAAGATATCATTATATTGTCTTCTCGTTTCCAAAATTTCTAATGAGAATAGAGTTAACTTTTATCATTATTTTCTTGTATGCAGTGTTCCATTCACTTCCCCAAGGTGCCCCCATGATTTCCTATTTAGATTTTCAAGAGTCTGACTATGCTATATGTAGGTATAATTTTCTTTGATGAGGGTTCTCTAAGCTTTTTGGATCTGTGGTTTTTGCTATCGAATTTGGAAAATTCCTGCCCATCATTGTTTCCATTATGGTCACCTAATGTTAATGAGGATTATTTATGAGTGAAGTTTGAAAGTGATTTTAAAAATCTCTAACCTTGGAGTGCCTGGGTGGCTCAGTCAGTAGAACATATGACTCTTGAAATTGGGGTCATGAATTCGAGCCCCACGTTGGGTGTAGAGATTACTTTTAAAAAAGTTTTTAGTCTTTACACTTTTATTCTTTTTCCAATTCTTTTTTTTTTAAAGATTTTATTTATTTTTTAGAGAGCGAGAGAGAAACAGCATGAGAGAGGCAAGGGTCAGAGGGAGAAGCAGGCTCCCCGCTGAGCCGGGAGCCTGATGTGGGACTCGATCCCAGGACCCCGGGATCATGACCTGAGCTGAAGGCAGACGCCCAACCATCTGAGCCACCCAGGCGCCCTCTTTTTCCAATTCTTTGTAATAAGTATTTATCCTTTTTTCCAAGTAGTGATTTTTTTTTAAACTATAAGCAAATTTGTCAGTATATTAAATAATGATCAATTCTATATAATGGGAAGATGGACATGTAGACCATTTATTGTTTTTCTTTTCCATATTTTTAAAACTTTGAAACAAAAAGATATTAAAATAATAGGGATAATATTTTTGGAGCCATAGGGAAAATGTGCAATTTCAAAATCTCCAGATAAATGTTAATTCTGTTACAAAAAACAGTTAAGAAATAGTGGAATCATGCAAACGGCCCAAACAAAACCACCTATCTTTTAGAGAGTCTAAGAAAGTGCACAGAACAACGCAGGATAAGGAAAACAGAGAAATGAAGTCTTCAATTAAAATTCGTTTCTTTTCCAACTCAAAAAAAAAAAAATCACCAATTTGGGATTAAAAAAGGAGTATCTTCCATTAAGCTGTACCATCCTAGAGAGCAAGAGGCTATGTCCAGTTCACCGTTGTATTTTAAAATTCGTAGCGTGGCCCTGGCGCACAAAAGGAGCTTAAGAAATATTTGCGAAATAAGAGGTTACGGTTTTTAAATTTTAGCAGTGGGAGAGAGCAGGATGGGGGTTGGAGACAGGTGGGTCTGAGGCACGTGTTCCTTCTAGCCCTCCGTTTCTCTCACCATAGTTAGGTAGTCCCGCAGCTGCTCAATACAAGTTTTGGTTTGGTCTTTCCAGGTCACATGTTCCACTGCCAGGGCTGTCTCGTGGGAGAACCAAGCATCTGCTTCGGGCTGGTCTCTGCTTGGCTGGGTGGCGCGCCCTGGTGGGAGGCTTGCTGGCGCCGAGCAACAGCCCCCGCCACGGGACCTCCTGGCCGTCTCCGGCTTCTCCGCGGGGGCTGGGTTTGTGTATTGCTGCTACTGCTTCTTGCGGCTGCTGCTCAAGAGTTTCACGGCTTCCCGCTTTTACTCTTCCCTCGGCGCACAACCCTGAGAAGTCTCTGTGATCCCCTGTTTCTGGCTTTGCATGCTTTTGGGCTGCTGACCTACTGCGGTTTTGTATCGCTAGTGACTTAGCAGCAAAGACCATGGATTTCATGCCAATGACAAAACTGAAAAGAGAAATCCAGTATTGGTGCGTTTACATATTTTTTCGGGTGTGAGATGGGTAGGAATTTCATCGTTCTTTGCTTCTTATTTAACTCTTCTTAGCTTTCAGTTTTAGTCACTTTTGTTGATGTTCTTATTTATAATAAGAATCCACAATCTTGGGGCGCCTGGGTGGCTCCTTAAGCGACTGCCTTCGGCTCAGGTCATGATCCTGGAGTCCCAGGATCGAGTCCCACATCGGGCTCCCTGCTCAATGGGGGGTCTGCTTCTCCCTCTGACCCTCCCCCCTTCATGTACTCTCTCTCTCTCAAATAAATAAGTCTTAAAAAAAAAAAAAAAAGAATCCACAATCTAATGTATGTATTAAATATACCACAGAGAGGAAACAAGAGAGTTTATCTTGATGGCTGTTGGTTAGTCAGCATAACTGAAATACTTAGAAATCTATGGGAACAATTATTACCTGAATGTTTTTACAGATTATTTGGATAGGATAGGCAATAACCCAGTGTTCACCATGGGTATGTCAAGTTCTTCTAAAATTTCTTACTATTCTAAGGGACACTATTCAGAACTACTAGAGTCCATAAAGTTTCAGTTGGCTTAGTGTGCTGAGTTCACACATGTCTAGGACTAAAATAACGCAGGCCTTTACTTTCAAGGTTTGGGCTTAGAAAGACGTTTTTTCTAAATTTTGTAATCAGTAGGAATGATAATTTTATGTTTTTATCACATATATCTAGAGTATAGAGAAGATTTTTTTTTTTCCATACAAAGATTCTATATGCAATTTAAGGACATATTTCCCTGCATGTCACTTATGGACACAAGAAACATTTGGTCAGTCTTCTTTGTGATAAATATTCATGAGACAAAAGACAATTATTAGGTCATGCGTGAGCAATCTCATCTCCAGATATGATCCCTTCAGCCTACTGCGGTTTTGTATCACTGTTCCTTTAGCCTTTCTCTTGAACATTCTGTAGAGGTCTACAGAAGAAGGTTCATCTCTGACACTCTCATTGTTCATCATGCTTCTATTAAGTTTCAAAGCATGGAACACTAATCAGTCATGATATTACTTATCAGGAGCCAGACTATTTCTGCCAAGACAGAAGGAACTGAAAATTATGTTGTGCGTGTGTTTTTTTAATGTTATAAGAACATAAATCCCTGATCCCACCAACCCCCTGCTTTGAGAGTCCCTATATTAGAAAAATTTCAGAAGTATAAATTGAATTAGGTGGTAGGGTTGAGGGACAGAGAAGACGGGAGGTGGTCATAATAGTAGTGAGATGGAACTAAATAAGTAGAAGAAGTTTGGAATCCGAGAATAAGTTTTTCTGGTTTTAATAAGCAGTGAAGAGAATCAAGTTGGAATAAGCTTCAAATGTGAAACATATTTTTTTAATTAAAATTATAAAAGTACCAAACTGTATCATGATTATTTATTTAAATCTTGTTATATCTCTAAGTATTTCTTAAAAATATAATTTGAAACCATTTTTGGTTTATTCTGGGAAACCTCTGCCACAGGCACTGGAAATACCCAAAGTGTGTACACTGTCATAATAGTAATAACAACAACAGTAACAAACAGGTTAAATTGTCTTCATGTTCTCTGGTTGGTTTTCCATGCAGAGAAGATTATTCAAAAGTTTGCTTTTAGTTTCGTCTAACAGTAAAAAGTTTACAAGGTGTCCAGCAGACTATGGCCATGAGTCAAACTGGCCCACTGCTGATGTGGATCCTTATATCAAATCACCACGATACACATTTGAAATATCTCATAATTTTATCTGTCAATTATACCTCAATAAAGCTGGAAAAAACCCATAACAACCAAAAGAACCAGCTACTGATACACATAACAACATCAGTGAATCCCAAAATCAATATGCTGGATAAAAAACACCAGACACAAAGAGTACTTACTGTATGAATCTATTGACACAAAATTCTAGAACATACAAATCCATATACAGAGACAGAAAACAGACCAGTGGTTGCCCGGTTCTGGGAGCGGAGGGAGAGATGTTCTATAGGGGAGCCTGGGAATTTTGGGGGTGATGGAAATTATTGTGGTTTCATGGGTGTGTAACCATCTTGTTTTGTTCTTTTTTTTAAAGATTTTATTTATTTATTTGAGAGAGACAGAGAGAAAGTATGAGCGGAGAGAGGAAGAAGCAGACTCCCTGCTGAGCAGGGAGCCCGACGTGGGGCTCCATCCCAGGACCCTGAGATCATGACCTGAGCCCAAGGCAGACACTTAACTGACTGAGCCACCCAGGTGCCCCAACCATCTTGCTTTTTAAAAGCTTGAGGACAAACTAGAGTTTTGAATTTTTGTTGTAACACATTGGACACTGATCTTTTAAACCAGGGGTGAGCAAACTTTTTCTGAAAAGAGTCGCATAGTAAACATTTCAGACTTAGCAGAACATAATGGTCTTTGTTGAACTATCCTGAAAATTTAATTTCATGCAATTTTCACATGTCACAAAATATTACTCTCCTATTTCCCCCCAATATTTATAAATGCAAAAACCATTAACTCTACTAGTACTTTTAAACATTGTTCCTGTCAACATCCTTTAAAATGCCTTTTTGAAAACCACGCCTTAAAACTTTAGCATTCAGAGATCTGTTAACCATTCCATGGATGAAGCTCAATTGTTTGGACAATGGTAAATGACCAAAGAACAGTGCTGATGCCGATGAAAAGGGGAAAACTGGATGACCAAGTGCCAATAAAAACAGGAGAAAGAATCACTTTGCTGTGGAAACCAAATTAAAGATCATACAAGCAGAAGTGAAAACACGGCAGATTATTTTAAGTACTAGCCTGGAGACCAGGAGAGAAGGGAAGGTTAGAGGCTAAGTGTGGAAATGGCTGTGTAGTGGTAAAAACAGAAGCCACATTATTATACGATTATTTTAAGGAAGACACGACAAAGAGAAACAGTCTGAGTTGTCCGGATTAAATACAGCTGGAGGACATGAACAGGAAGAGGAACCCTTGGAGTAAACACTGAACAACTGACCAGTCAGGCAGGTCAGAGAGGGGGTTCAGCCACGACTAACTATACCAGGGGAAGCGCAAAGAAGATTCCATTCCAGAAGAATGAGGTAGTCCACATTGTCAAAAACACCATGACAAAAGAAGAGTAGTGAGAATAGACTGAAATATATAATATATAGTGCTGTCCAGAAAAAGGTTCCCTGAGGTGAGGGAATCACTTGATTCATGAAAGGAGATCTGCTAGTTCGATAACTATGTGTTAACACCGGATGGGAGTGTTTTCTTCCTTCCACCGCACCTACTTCACTCATTAGTATTCTTATTCAGAGCAAAAGACTATATAGCACAGAGTTCAATTCCTTTCAATTGCAAACTGAATTAGGTGTTCCATGTGAAGTTGAATACTTAACATTTTCTACAGTGATGGATTCATGTGGGTGTGCCTTCCTGTCAACATCCTCCCCAACACCAAGGTCCCTTCTGAAGATGCCCAATTTTTGTGTTCCTGACTTATTCCTGTCCCACAAGTTGCTGAAAGCAGTTAGCCAGACACATGACTGCTGGGCTTCTAAATCTTTTATACTGCTTTTTTTTTTTTTTCTACAAAAACCTTTTTTCCATTTGGTGCACAGCTTGGGCAAGGGTTCCGAGGTGGTTAAAAAGCTGCCTAGTGGCTGCAGGGAGAGGCTCAGGCCAAAGCCCGGGCATCAGGGGTTTGCGAGAGGGGCCCCTCAAAGGCTGCTGGGCTCCGGAGGCTCCTAAGTTGTTATATTGCTTTTAAAAGGGGGAAAAAGAAAACACCCTAGTAAACTTTTAAGAAATTCTTCATCACAAAGTAGTTAATCAAACATCAAAGACAATCTAAATGGCCTTGTTTTAGAAACATTCTCAGGTGAGTAATTTTCAAAATAATGACATAGTTTGTGTCGACTTTTATAGAAATGTGGAACTCAATATCCTATGTTCTGGCTTTACTCAAACACGCAGGTATAAATCATGGCCTGAGGAGGCACGAATAGGTTTCTCATAATTGGCAAAATTGGTAAATTCTGCAATATCTCATCAGCAGATAAAAATTCTTTGAGATGTCACACTTCTAGAAATCTTCGCATTCATATATTTAAGATAATATAGCATCTAAACAGAAATCAGTAATAATTCCAGATATTAAGAACAAGAATATATATTGTCAATTTTTCTTTTATTATTTTCAAATACTCTATTCTGCTGATTAATGAGCTACTTAGTAGGGACAAATCATTTAATATCTTTTTGTTAGTAATTTTATTTTTTTTTAAAGTAGGCTCCATGCCTAGCATGGAGCCCATTGCGGGGCTTGAATTCACGACCCTGAGATCAAGACCTAAGGGGAGAGGGGCACCTGGGTGGCTCAGTCATTAAGTGTCTGCGTTCGGCTCAGGTCATGATCCCAGGGTCCTGGGATCAAGCTCCGCGTCGGGCTCCCTGCTCGGCAGGAAGCCCGCTTCTCCCTCTCCCACTCCCCCTCCTTGTGTTCCTTCTCTTGCTGCGTCTCTCTCTGTCAAATAAAAAAATAAAATCTTAAAAAAAAAAAAAGACCTGAGAGGAGATCAAGAGTCAAAAGCTTAACCGACTGAGCCACCCAGGTGCCCCTCTGTTGTAATTTTTCTAATCAGAGAAACAAGGACACTAAGATTTCTCTGGGAATGCTCCATGAAATACTTGATTTACTGACAAAACTCTAAAAAAACAAACCTAAGGATATTTTAATTTTAAAAGGCAAAAATATAAAGCAGTCCTAGTTCACTGTTAATATTTATTGCAAAGGAGAAAAAAAAGAAAGAAAAAAAACACAGAAGCCAAAAAAACCTCCAAAATTTACACCAAATCTTAGAATTACACCAAATCTCAGAAATAACCACTTTATCTTGGATACGAACTTTCTTAAAACTAGTTTCTAGAGAGGGTTTATTTTCTCCAACCCGTTAATTATGTAAGGACACGTTTTCATATGTAAGCACTTTTTTGGAAAAAGAGCTGAAGATTGGATTTATAGCTGGGCGACTGCTAGGGTAACCTCAGATCCTGGTTTGCTGGGACAATCCTGATTTGCTTGGGATTCTTGGTTTAGCCTGTTGTCTCAGCATTTTTATTAACATCAGCATTTTATTAACAATATTAACATTTTAATTAACATTAACATAATAATAAAAGTGATGTTAATAAAGTTGACATCACTCAAGTGTCAAAGACTGTGCATTACCAAGGCAGTTTAGTAAGGTTAGCTAGGGCTCAGCATTGTGAAAGCTATCCTGTGTGACACAGCAGAGCTATTGGGTATCCCTAACAAAAACTCAGATTCCAACCAGCCTTCTTGACATGAGGATGGTCTGCGATTTAAATTCTCTCTTGAGCATCTTTGGTTCATTCACTGAGTTAATACAGAAGAGCTGAGTGTCCACTTAGTAGTGCCCTGTAGGTTCCCGCGTAGGCAGTGAACACAAAGTCTCAGTCCTCTCACTTCCACTCACGCGGTTCAATGTTCAGAGCTCCCGGAATCTCAGATCACTGACTCAAGGGGAAATGAGTCAAGTGGAAGATGGGTCCAGTGACTGGCTTTATTGAAAGCTGGGGATGCTCTTCCAAATATTTTATCTTTCTTCAACACAATAACGTTGTATAGAATGCTTTTTTGACTATCCAGTGCATGGGGAATTCTGTGATTCATATAAATAATGTAAAAGATGTAGTACCTGCTTCAAAAAACTTAACACTAGAGTTAAAAATATGAGGTGTGCAAATAAAATTAAGTCCTGTAGCCTATAATGCCTGAGACCATGTAGGTCCACATTCTCCAACTTGTTTCTCAGAATTTTCAACTTTGCAATATTGCAGTGTGGGCATGTATTAACTCTCGTGAGGAAACTTTAAGGGAAAAAAAGATTTCATGTATTTATCCCATAGCCAATTCTTCAGAACACAAATTTTATACATATTATACTAGTAATGAAAGATAAATTTTCTACTAGCGCTTCTTTTAATTACTATGATCTCAAGTCAATAAATTATTTTCCTTTTATTTTTTAAAAAAGAATATTTTAAATAGAATATTTCTTTTCCTTAGACCAAAACAAACACAAAAATTAGCAAACAGGTATTATATTGTTTTATATTTGGAGTCCCAAGGACATTATTCATTATCTTCTACTCTTTAAGGAATTAGAGTGTTCAATTCTTGTGATTAATAATTTAACAAAAAAAATCTAACCAAGGATTTTGGTATATTCCTAAATTTAATTTTCTTTGCTGCTTATGACCAGTCTCTTCTAGGGATTTAGGAAGGCCTGGATGGCTCAATTGATTAAGCCTCCAACTCTTGATTTCAGGTCATAATTTCAGGGTTGTGGGATGAGGTTCCATGCTCAGCGGGGAGTCTGCTTGAGATTCTCTCTCTCCCTCTCTCTCTCTCTACCCCTCCCCCCCACTCACGTGCCCACATGAGCATGAGCACTCTCTCTCTCTCTCAAATAAATAAATAAATAAATATCTTAAAAAAAAGAATGGGATTTAAAGTCACATATCTAGGGATTGAATCTCAAGTAATATTAATATAGTAAGTATAATTACATAATAATTAGTATAATAAGTAGTTGTGTTCCTTGCTAAATACTGTTATATTGAGCTATACTTTATTTATATAAACCTTAGTTTTTCATCTGTAAAATGGGAATATCAACATCAGTTACCTCAAAGGACTATTATGAAGCTCAAATAAAATAAATATAAAAAATATATTTTTAAGCTGTAAATCTGCTTTTTAAAGATAAGGTGGTATTATTTTTATTGCCAAAAGGATTTTCCCAAAGTTAGTCTCATTCTTAACCTGGTTGATTTATTTCTTTGTATAGTACATTCCTACCATTTGAGGTGGCCCACCACAAGGTTGCGTTCAGAAAAATAATGTAACATTGTAAGGCCAGGCAGGATCTTCGTAGTTGAATATTTTACATGGCTAAGAACCACTTCTTTCCCAGAACTGGTAAAGAATACAAACCAAGGTGCTGTTCTGCCTTAAGTGCGATTATAAATACAATTCTTGACTATCTTTCTTAAGGCATGGGTATCAGTTTCTTCACTGTTATGACTTATTCCTTTATTTAGTCATTTCACCAAGTGGGGAGGGAGGGAGGTGCTAATACTTCAGTGGTTCCCAAGACCTTCGGAGTAGAGCATACAATTTCATAACTTGGCTAATAAAGTCTTCTGTGTTTTGAGCCTTGCCTGTCACCACTCCCTGCCTGAGACTCCACACTCCAGGCATACTGAACCACCAGGCACTTTCAGTTCCTCCAAATGTGCTGTGCTTTCTCTCAGGTTTGCCTTGTTTTTCTCTCTGTGACTCTTCCTTTCCTAGCCTGGCTAGCTCTCCTCATTAGTTAAGTACTGGCTTCCTCCAGGACACGGACTTTCTTCTTTGGTCATCCCACCAGCCCATTGGGTAACCCAACACTATCCTTGCACTCTGTGCAACTGCTTTACAGCACTTGTTACGCTCTATCCTGCTGGTTTTCTAGCTGGTTTCCTATGTCACACCATAGCCTGCAAACTTCTGAAAGCAAGACAACGGGATTTCTTCACTACCGTGAGCCCAGTACAACACCCTACAAAGAGCAAGTTCTTCATAAATATTTATTGAGCAGATGAGTGAATATATGAAGTCCAAAAAAGCCTGGGGCCTAGAAAAATAAGGACAAGAAAAATCAGGATACCTTTATGAACAGCTTCTACACCAAAGAGCTTACTCTTATCTAAGAAATGAGTGAAATTGTACTATCTATGCTATTTCCTCATCATATCTTCCCAGAGATTCTGGAAGACTTAAATTGGGGTGCTCTTTTTGGCAGCTGTTCCATGACTCATCCTGCATAAATAAATGTATGAGGGTGTGTAATCACAAATTTTTTATACGCTAAGTTGCAACAACCACCACCTGTAGTGGGAGGGGATGAAAGGCATGTTATGGGAAAGACAATAAAAGCTGAACTCTGTGTGTGTGTGTGCAAAGCTTTTGGGAGTATATGTAAAAGCATGACACATTTTACTACTGTATTGGTTTAAAAATAGTTTTGATTTAAGCATATTAGTCAATAGCTGTATCTAAAAAGAAAATTTGCTAAAATTAAGGAACTAAACCCCAAACCCTAAATTTTGGTTTCCTTTATGTAGTTTTGCACATAGTGGTTTGTACTTTCCCTTTAAATTTTACCACCCTTATGAGAATACACATTTTACAACATTATTTTAACCAAGGCTGTAATTTTTGTAACAAATAAAAATGTAGGATTTATAAGACAAAGAAACAAAATCACATATTCTCTGCAAAAAGTAATCTTAAGAATATAAGGAAACATTCTAGAATTGTACGAGGAAATGTTTGTACAGTTAATAAAAACAACTTAGTAATATTAATTTACGTTATTGGTGAAAAACAGTGAGTCTGTGTATTCTACCACATGGCAAAAGGATGATCGTGATCCTTTATGTGATTTGTCAATAATTACAAAGTCTGGACCCAGAAACAGCAGGTCATTCCTTTAAGACATGTTGTGTAGAGTACAACAGTTTCTGTATGCTTGCCTACTTTTTTCCCTGAAGAATTATGGACACTTATCTCTATAGTTCATATATTGTTTCCTCTTTCCTACATATTTTATGTCTATGTGTGAAATTAATAGGTTTGAGATATTGGTAGTTGGATTTTCTTCATTTTATTAAATCTTTAATATACAAAGTTGAAGTCAGTGGCATGGTGAGCATTTACCTTTCTTTTTTAATAGTTGCTACATTTTAGGAAAGGGGTACCCTCTCTGTCCTACAAACAGAGGGACTGCCTGTGATATTGTGAATTATAATAAGAAATATAGATTTGGTTTTCCATCTAGTTTCTGGTTTCCCGATGCTGGGACCAAGCCCTGCATCGGGCTCCCTGCTCAGAGGGGAGTCCGCTTCTCCCTCTCTCTTTCCCTCTGCCGTTCCCCCTGCTGTGCGCGCTCTCTCTCTCTCTGCCAAATAATAGATAAATAAAATCTTTAAAAAAAAATTAATTCTCTGTAACAGAATATGCCACTTCCCTGCTTATAACCCTTTAATGCTTGCTCCTCTTCTAAGATAAAGGCCCCAATCCTAAAATGTCTCATAAGCCTCTACAAGACCTGGATTCTACCCACTTTTTCAAGCTCTTCACTGCCACCCCACTTGCATTTTCCACATCCAGCTACACTAGTCTAATTTCAAGTCCTCCACCACAAGGGCCTTGCATATTCATTTTCCCAGTTATTCCAGGACTGTGTATTACACAGGTCGGATGGCCAGGCGCAGTCCTAAGGGCTGTTCCCTCACACGCAGCTCTCATTGGCTGGAGAACGCATAACTTCCTTTGGGACTGGCCCCACTTAGCCTTCTGATCTCACTTCATCAGGAATGCCCCAAATTAGATGACTTTCTCCTGTTTATGCTTTCCTCGCACCCTATACTGTTTTCTTGTAGAACTTACCATAGTTTTTAGCAATGTTTGTGTGATTATTTTATTAAAATCTGCCTCCCACAGTAGAAGCAGCTTCTGCGATTTTGTGAGCTCTGTTTGGGACCATTCCTGTTTTGTTCTCAGTTTACTCTCTGAACCTGATGTGGTGACTGACTTAACAAATACTTTTGAATGAATAAGTGATGAGAGAGGCTATGTGTTGAAATCTTTGCAGAAATAACCTAAATAGGATTTGTAAATATATTACTGATGAAGGTAATAACAAAACTCAAATTTATTGGAAAATCCAAAGGGACTTCTAATTAAAGACCCCTTGATTGATTTACAATGTAAATAGTTAAAATAAATCTAACAATTTGTTGTATAAAGACAACACATTCAGGAAACCAATGACAAATGATCTAAATATTTAGGTAGTGAATGAGTCAAGAATCTGTCAGAGATTCTTCATTATGAACCAGTGACCCTGATGCTTTATTTCTTGGTGTCCTTTTCCATTTTTATTATTATTATTTTTTAGAATTAAGAAAAAATTATTTATTTGAGAGAGCGAGAGAAAGAGAACGAGAGAGAAAGTATGAATGGAGAGAGGGGGTGGGAGAAGAAGACTCCCCGCTAAGCAGGGAGCCTAATGCAGGGCTCGATCCCAGGACACCTGGATCATGACCTGAGCGGAAGGCAGACGCTTAACTGACTGAGCCACCTAAGCACCTCTCCTCTTCCATTTATAAATTTAGAAATTTACCAGTGTCCCCCAACTAAAGCACAGATAAAGGTGCTTTATCACATAAGCTTCATAAAAATTTTCCTTTTAAGCTTTTTTTCCTGTTTAATTTTATAGTCACTTAAGAATTTGGGCCATTTTTTTAAGATTTTATTTTTGGGGGTGCCTGGGTGACTCAGTTGGTTAAATGTCGCACTCTTGACCTCAGCTCAGGTCTTGATCTCAGGGTCGTGAATTCAAGCCTAGTGTTGAGCTCCATGGAGTCTACTTAAAAAATTTTTTTTTCATTTTATTTTAAAGATTTTTAAATTTATTTTGGAGAGAGAGAGAGAGTACAAGCAGGAGGAGCAGAGGGAGAGGGAGAGAGAATCTCAAGCAGACTCCATGCAGAGCGTGGAGCCTGATGCTGGGCTCGATCTCACAATCCTGAGATCACAATCTGAGCCACTACCAAGTCAGAGGCTTAACCGACTGTCACCCAGGCATCCCAAGACTTTAGTTTTTTAAGTAATTTCTACACCCAATGTGGGGCTTGAACTTATAACCCCAAGACCATAAGTTGCATGTTCTACCAACTGAGCCAGTCAGGCGCCCCTGGATCATCTTTAGTTTCAACTTCTGACTACCCATCTCACTCCAAAATCAGGGAGGCAGCAAGGGGTTGTGAGAAGTACACAGATCTCTATCTGGGAGTCTTAGGTTCTAGTCTCAGCTCTGTCATTAAATAGCTGTGAAAACCCAGGGTCCCAATTTCTTATCTGCAAAATCAAGGTTGCAGACTGGATTATATGAATCTTTCTAGAATTAAAGTTTAATTTTTTAAATTGTTGCAGAACACAACATAGTTGCAAATATTTTGTCTCCTCTTGGGGCTTATCACAAAGAACGTTAAATTTATTAATTTACTGGGTTGCCTGAGTGGCTCAGTCGCCTAAGCGTCTGCCTTCGGCTCAGGTCATGATCTCAGGGTCCTGGGATGGAACCCTGTGTCGGGCTCCCTGCTCAGCGGGGAGTCTGCTTCTCCCTCTGCCTCTGCCCCTCCCTGCTGCTCATGCTCATGCTCTGTCTCTCTCAAATAAATAAATAAAAATCTTAAAAAAAAATGTATGAATTTACTTTCTATAGACAACTGGTCCCTTTCCCCAGCCACACACAAATCTCATTGTAAATTAATACATCATGAATACTTGAGTAGTGAATCAGCTTTTGGAGCCTTGTCAAATTCAAGTTTTTGAGGCTGCAAAGTTAAGGATCAAACTTTGATCTATGGCGTCCCCAAAGATAAAGACAGCCTCTAAAATATACTTGAGAGAAAACAAACAATACCACATCCTCTAAACATTAAAATACTGGTGTATCCAATCACGAGAAGTGATTATAGAATTCATAGGAAGGGGAAAATTCTACCTTCTTTCCAAAGTGCCTTCTAAGTTAGCCTGGATCATGGCCTACATGACTGAGAATGGTAGTAGGGAAATTTAAAAAATAGATCTTTAATAGTGATTTTTGCTCTTCTTGCTACATAGATCACAATTATATGTGGTAGGGAAGAAAGAGCGCCTCTAGTAAATGTCAACCATCTTTGTTTATAAAGAAAGGAAATGAGTTTCGGAGCTAGTTCTAACCCATACCTACAATAGCAAAACATTCTATATATATCTGTCTAAATAATTTTGATCTTAAAATACCCACAACAGTCTGCATCAATTTCTTAGTTCAGAGAAAATTAAATATTTGAAACCCAGGCTTTTCCCATTTTAAGCTGATTACTGCTTTTTCTCATCTATACCATAGCTTTTGGTTTTAATTACAGAAGTCTTGTTTTATTTTTTCCAACATGAAAGAATCTTTGTCTCACTGTTTTTATAATAATCCTCTAGGAACTTAAGAGAACATTTATTTCCCAATGAATCCTGTCCTTTCAGATTTGCCTAGGACTGAACAATGATGATGATTCAAATGCTAAGTACTGGGAACCAGAGATAGACCATTCTGGAAGTAGTGTGGTCATTATCAGTTTACTGCAAATACGGCAGATTGGGCCTTCATATCTTTACTATTTTGCCCCAGTATGTGTGCATGTGGAGGAGGATTGTGGTGGTCAAGAGTCATTTAAATTTAAGATACACCAATATAAGTAAACATATTGGAGAAGCACAATAAACCTTTCATTAATCTTGGCATTCATTCAACTATTTATTCATTCATGGGTTCATTCATTCATTCAACACTCCTGAGCATAAGAATGCTGTGATAAGGAAAAAAAATAATTTTGCAGGAGGTCCAAGGGAATACACAGAAAAGTGGCTGGGACTAAGCAGAGAAGACTCCTTGCAAGATTTGACTTCTAAGTGAGTTTTACAAAGACGTATAGGAAACCAGCTAGCAGGGAAGAAGAAGCAAGATAGGGTAGCATATAGAAGAAAGCTTTCAAGAAGACCAGACATGTCCCCGCTTGAGTAACCATTGGAGAAGAGCAGTGAAGCTTCTGATACCAGACCAAATAAAATCTTCATGTAGCATGTTATTTTCAGTGTACAACTAAAGGGAATCACAGATGTTTACTTAAATGGGCCATATGGTTCCCAATGAGTACATTACAAACCCAAAATGAATCCTGTCGATTGTTCAAAATTATAATACTGAGAAGTGTGATTAGATTTTAAACTATATTGTAGAGTGTTGCTTGAGGGGGCATAAGGAACTCTGAAGAACTGTAAAGCTGGTATACTTCTAGTGAGTTCTAACATCAAAGTGACTTCATTTAATTTATTTAAGATTTTATTTATTTGAGAGAGAGAGAAAGAGAGAGAACATGCACAAGCGGAGGGAGGGGCAGAGGGAGAGGAAGAAGCAGATTCCCCGCTGAGCAGGAAGCTGGATGCGGGGCTTGATTTCAGGACCCCGGGATCATGACCGGAGCCAAAGGCAAACGCTTAAATGACTGAGCCACCCAGGTGCCCCAGAGTGACTTCATTTAAAAAAGGGTTAACAAAGTTGTTGAGGTTGTGAATCAATAGCGTGTCAGTCTGTTGATTTCAAAGACCCAGATTTGTATTATGAAAACAGAAAAGACTTAAAATGGTTCAGGCTAAGTACTGGTGTCCCCTATGAAGTTCGCTTCCTAATTTCTTACCCAGGATTATAGCTGTCAATAAGATCTTGCTTTTGCTTTGTCTACTGTGTGATTACATGGACTATTTATCCAGCTGAAGAGATATTTTTCTATGACATTAACTCTCTCTTTTTTTTAAGATTTTATTTATGAGAGAGAGAGTGCATGCAGGGGAAGGGGGAGAGGGGGAGAGAAAGGGAGAGAGAGAATCCCAAGCCAAATCTGTGCTGAGTGCAGAGCCCTACTCGGGGCTTGATCCCATGACCCATGAGATCATGACCTGAGCCAAAACCAACAGTCTGATGCTCCACCGATGGAGTCACCCAGGTGCACCGACATGAACTCTTTAGTAGTTCCTATAGTAATAACTCAAATCCCTAATAAGATTACTATTAGTTGGGGCACCTGGGTGGCTCAGTCGGTTAAGTGACCGACTCTGTTTGGGACTCTTTCTCCCTTTCCCTCTGCCCCTCCCCTCCTGCCCTCCATCTCTCTCTAAAATAAATAAATAAATCTTTTATTTATGTATTTTTTTTAAAGATTTTATTTATTTATTTGCCAGAGAGAGAGAGAGAGAGAGGGAGAGCACAAGCAGGGAGAGCAGCAGGCAGAGGGAGAGGCAGGCTCCCCGCTGAGCAAGGAGACCTATGAGGGACTCAATCCCAGGACCCTGGGATCATGATCTGAGCCGAAGGCAGACGCCCAACCAATCTAGCCACCCAGGTGTCCTTAAAAAAATCTTTTTAAAAAAAGATTACGTTAGTTAACAAGCATAAATTCTCAAATGCTTTATAGGATATCTGCAGAGTAAATTCAAGGGTTAATAACAGATAGCCCCAACTGGTGATAGGCATCCCTACCAGTAATGGCTAATTCATCTCTGACCTGAGGGAGTTGATACAAAGAGTCAAACCACAGCACCTACGGGAAAGCACAAAGGTGTTCTTTGTGCAGGTTATGGGAAAGTCCACTGAGGTAATCTTACGTACTACCTGGTTGCTGTAATTCTGGAAACAAGTGTCTATGATCTGCAAGACGGATACCTCCTGTTCTGCAAGGGTGGATGCAGGCTGTCAGATGTTAGAAAATCAAGAACTTTATGAGCATGTTGCTTGTTGGCATTCAAACGCCAGGCATTTCTCCTGTTGCTTCCTTCCACACACCCTCCCTACAGAAGTGGCCCATAAATGACAGACCCAAGTCACAGAACAGATCCTGTCTCTAGTTCAATGCTGCAAACATAGATTAAGTCATATCTTGGAATTCTTCCATCGAGAAAACTTACAAGAAGCAAAGCAACTTTTCAAAGCATAACAAAATAAACATTTACTCCATGACTTACTGAACTTGGCACATGGAAAATATTCACTTCCAGTAAAGTTAGTGAGTTAATGAAGATACCAACTTCACCTTCCTGGTTGCCCAAGGCCATCAGAATGCTCTGGGAGGCTAACCTTGCTTGTATTCCTAATCCCACCGCTAAATCTATTATTAGAGGCAAAGTGTGTAACCTTCAGCGCTTCAGCAGGACAATGCTGCTGGCTATCACCACATTTCTTAGGATAAATATTTGATAATTAAATATGCCCTTTTAATATAAACACTGTTTTGATAGTACACACTGGAAAACTATGAAGCATGTAAATAAATTGAAAATGTCAGTTTGGGATGAGGTGTGAAAACTTGTGAGTCATTTCAAGAGATTTCCCTAAATTGAGGAGATTTGTGGGAGGGGACTGTGGGCATTGGAAATTTCAAATAAGAGATTTAATTCAACAGGAATTTACTGAGGACCTGGTGCCAGCCCTGTAATTAAACTTTCCCAGCTGTACTAAAGGAGCAGGAGCTTGGGTCTTCAGGGAAATGGTTGGGGAACAGCCCCAGGTGGTGTAGGATGTGCCAAATAAGTGAAAATACAGAATACAATGTGGGGGCTGGCCTCAGAAGGGATTCTGCTAAACTAGGGAGGCACAGAAGGTTTCCAGGAAGTGGCACATTTAAAGCTGGATCCTTAAGAAAGGTAAGGTCTGGGAAAATTTTATTTTATTTTTATTAAGATTTTATTTATTTGACAGAGACACAGCGAGAGAGGGAACACAAGCAGGGGGAGTGGGAGAGGGAGAAGCAGGCTTCCCGCGGAGCAGGGAGCCCGATGCGGGGCTCGATCCCAGGACTCTGGGATCATGACCTGAGCCGAAGGCAGACGCTTTAACAACTGAGCCACCCAGGCACGCCAGGTCTGGGAAAATTTTAAAGAGGAGAATAGAATTACACATGAACATAAAAGCACGGTTTAAGGCAAGAAGATGGGAATGCAATAAGATCCCTCTGTATAGTGTCTGACCATAATCACAGCATTTGTTCTTTCCAGCCAATATGCCCTCACAATAATACTTTCCATGCTCTGCTGATCTGGTTACCACGAAAGGCTCTAGCACAAAATGCATTTATTCAAAATAAATATGGAGAATTATTTAAGGCCATGCAGCTTTTCTCTACCTCTCTCTTTTTTTTTCTTTCTTTTTTTTTTTTTTAAAGTAGTAAAACTACCCTTTACTGAGTATTTCCTTATATGCCAAGCAATGGAGTTAAGCACTTTATGTGTGTTATTTCATTTAATGGGACTTCGGCACGGCACTTTACCTAGAATTCAAACTTAAGCCTGTCTGATTCCAGGCCCTTCACTCTGTGCTGTCATTTACCAAGACTCATGTTGCCTGGACTCTCTCTGGGGTTTTCAAAGCATTCTTATGGGTCCAGTGATTCACCCTAATGATTCTGAGATGTGATGTTTCAGAGGACAGCTTTCACTGTATCTTCTAACTGCATTTCCGATCTGTTCAGAGAAGCATCATTTGGGCAAATTATATTACATGGCCCACTCAGAGTGAACAATTTAAAGACCAGTGTTTACATATCAGCAGCACGTAGTTGAAAGGATTATCTCGACAAGTCGAGGGAGCATCAGTGGTAGCAACGTTCCTCTACTTTCATAAATTTAGGGGAGGTAAGACCTGAGGGCTGAGAACACCTGACATGAGAGGTAGAGCAAAAAGTAGCATGTGACCTTTCCTCTGGCCACTCTGTTGCTTTTATTCTAGATAGTTCTGTTGCCTGGGACCGAGCCCGGCCTCTCTGAGGTCGGCACTGGCCCCTGACAAAGCTGCTGAGACCCCAAGTGTCAGAGGGGCTGCCTCTAGCTCTCCCTCTTTCTCTGTCTCTCCCAAACGTAGACTATACAGTTCTAGAGACTTTTAAACCTCAGCTTTAATATTAAAAAATATTGATCTTTAGAAATTAATTATAAAAACACACAAACTCAAACGTAAGACAGCATTACGGAAAACCTTAGAGTCACATATTTTCAGGTGATTTTCTGAACTAAACCAATCAATCTGAAGTTTTCTTCCTGACTCTAAAATGAAAACGCTGAAGTCTGCTACGAACAGATTTTTTTAAAGAAAACTACATTTTGCCATGATTGCTTTGTCCCACTTGTCATCTTTTCAGTCCTTCATTATGTTAACTTCAGGGGTCGGCACTAGGACTCAAGTTTTCCCCACAGCCATGTTAAAATCACCACTGCAACTCTTCAATCTCCAGACCAAGTATTTTTTGTCCTAGTTTTGCTCCCGTTACACCTGCTTTGGTACATGATGTTCAGCAAGTAAGTTTTAACTTCCTTTTGATCAGCTATACTAGATGAGCCTCAAGTGAAAATGGAAACTTACACAACGAACCTAATACTAACCACATTTAACTGTGAGAGAAAAACAAGACAAACATTTTTAAAAATTAATTCTGACGAGCTTTTGGATAGATGAGTTCAAAATATACTGGAAACTAAATGCAATAGGAAATTTTAGGATAAAAGCCAAAACCCCAGTCTAATAGACATTCGCTTTGTGAAACTAATAATGTAATGGAACTCACTGATGGCTACTCAGAAATAATAACAAACAAAAAAGTCTATTCAGGAAAAAAAATTAAAATAAATATGTGAATCAGAGAAGCAACTGAAAATGGACTCTTAGACCTTCCCTTGTTGCCTTCTTTTTTTTTTTTTATAGAGAGAGATCGTGAGAGCGAGTGTTGGGGGGCAGAGAGAGAATCTCAAGCAGACTCCGCGCTCAGCGTGGAGCCTAATGCAGGGCTGGATCTCACGACCCTGAGATCATGACCTGAGCCGAAATCACGAGTCAGACGCTTACCTGACGGAGCCACCCAGGTGGCATTTTTAAAAGGGACTTCCATTCAGTAGGTGGCCTCTTCATTTTGTGGTTTCCTTTGGTTGTGTCAATATAACATTGTATGTCAACTATACTTCAATATTAAAAATTTTAAATTCGAACAAAAGGGGGGCTCCCAGTCTCTCTCTTGTTTCTCCTACTCCTGGAGAGAAAGTAAATGTGGTAAAACCCGTTTGCCTTAGTAATCCACTTTCTGAGGGTCATGAGATCCAGCCCTGAGTTGGGCTCCACGCCGAGTGTGGAGGCTGCTTTAGAGTCTCTCTGCCCCTCCCGCGCCCCACTCACTCTCACTCACTCTCTCTGCTTCTCTACCCGCTCGAGCGTTCTCTCTCAAAATAAATAAATAAAATATTTTTTAAAAAAGCCAATATCGTGGCAAGAGGCACACCTGAAACTAGCACTGTGGGACTGTCGACAGGGGGTTAATGGACCGTAAGCCACACTCAGCAAAAGAGCACAGATTAGGCGGTAGTGGGCAGGGGCCAAGAGAAGGAAAAAGACTTGGGAAGCTGAGTGGGGAGCTACAAAAAGACCCACTTTTATGTTAACTATTTTTTAAAAAGATGAACATTTGCATATTTCGAATATGTCACTAGTATGTGTTCTGTCAGTGAAAGCAAAAATTTTCTGACCTGCATTTTGCCAGACTACTCTCAGCCTTTGCAGCAGGATTAGAAGACGCAGTCCAAGGGGCCTGGGTGGCTCCGTCAGTTAAGTGTCTGCCTTCGGCTCAGGTCGTGATCCCAGGGGCCTGGGATTGAGTCCCACATCGGGCTCCCTGCTCTGCGGGGAGCCTGCTTCTCCCTCCCTCTCTGCCCCTGCTCGTGTGCTCTGTCTCTCTCAGATAAATAAAATCTTAAAAAAAAAAAAAAAAGACGTAATTCAAGTTTATGGTTTTGCACTGTTAAATAGTGCTGTTTCATTATTTTTACTTTTTTTTTCCCCCAGAAAGGGATATGAGGTAGTAGTGCCTCATGACCAGATCAAATGGTGGTAATACATAACAGTGGTTATTTGGAAATAACCTAGAACAAAGAGTGCTTTCTCCTTTTCTAGCCGTGTGTGTGTGTGTGTGTGTGTATGTGTATGGTTGTTCATCATTGCTTTTAAAAAGGAGACAACTTCTCTGAGAAGCAAGTCCCTGCTTACCATTAGTAAATGCCACCCTAAAACGTATTTACCAAAAGAATTTTATTTCCCCAGCTATATTCTGTTCAAGAACATCAAAGGGCAGAAAGCATAAGGAAAAAATTATGACACCCCATCCATACAACGGAAGATATATTCCACATATATGTATATACAGACTAATCATAAATAACTTCTGCCATCTAACTCGTTTTCTCCTTTTTGTTTTTCACTGAAAGGCCCAGAAAGAAGAGGAAAGTAACACAAAGTCATTAACTTTATTGCAATCTAGTCTTTCTTGTTTCAGAGCCACCACAACATTTTTAGATTTAATTTTACTGGTAAATAAAACACTTCTAAAGTTCAATAACAAGTTAATGGTCCAAGTTTGGTTTTTCCCCCTCTTTCTCTTTAAGCCATATTGACCTTTATAGAAGCAAAAGAACAACATTTGACATTTCGCGGAAAATAAAGAAACATAATTTAGCAATTTTTAACCAATCGCCTCACGTTACAGCTTTAGAGTTGCTCAACTCTTTCCAGACACAAATGTCTCACAAGTATGCTTCATATTCTTTTAAAATCACAAGTAAATAAACAAAATTTTAATTAGATGAGCCTGTATCGCATATTTGGCTTACGTCATCCTCTCCTCTCTGGGAAAAAAAAAATCCATTGAAACAAAAAAAAGAAACACAAGACGCAGATGACACTGGGCATGAAAGCCTTGCTTTTGTCTCAAATCCTGTGCTGCATTTCTGACCCGCAGCTCAAGAAAGCCTGAACTGCAGGTCCTGACTTGGTGAGACAGATTTCTGGCCCAATCTCACACCATGAGGAAGAAACACACCCATGAGCTTGGGGGCTGACATTTCTTTTGACCTGCCCTATGTTTTCATCTGCCTACGTGGCCTATTCCTCCACTTGGAATAAAAATAGTCTGTTGCCTCCATCTCAGCCATTGGCACCACTTCTATTTTGGGCAAAGATTTCCAATAGCCGGGTAGATGGCTGGGCACGTTCAAGGAGCAAGTCAGGAAGGAGCACTGCGCATTCCCATGGTCTGGTTCTTCAGCCAGACCAGCTTGCCAAGGACAGCGGAGGAGCTCTGGCCCATCTGACACCCACCATGTGCCTTTTCCCCACCTATCAAGAGTAACTGGATTTGTGTCTGCTCTGGGGCTACAGAGCTGAGCCAGGGGAACTGAGGTGCTTTGCACTCATCCAGAACAGGCTCAGAATGGCCAGCATCTCCCTCTTCCCCCTCTCGGACCAGCCACGGACTGGAGGTCACTTGAGGGGATGCATCACCCTGAGGCCACACTGGAAGCTGGGGTCTGTTCCAGATTATGTTCAGAAAAGAGGTCCAAGAATTCTTAAAACTCTGATTTTTTAAAAACGTGCGGTAGAAAGAATTCGTAAAAGAGCCGGAAACGTTCCTTTTCCCTGATCCCCATGGACGATGAGGGAAGGCTCTAGCTGATGATAAAGCCTTCAGGGTGTGCCTACTAGGTAAGCCAGAAGTCCAACGCTGGCAGCCCCAGCGCTGCCGCCGACAGGTTTTGACTGGCGCGCGCAGTATTTAGAGGTTGTCTTTAAATTGTTGCCAACATTAACAAATTAGGAGCTTTCACATAAATATCTGGTTTCTGGCTTCTCTAGAAAATCAGAAGATCTGGCTGACACTGGATCTGCTTCCTGTCTAGCGAATGCTTAAATGAAGCCAGGTAGCTGCTGCCCCTTTAGACAAGGCATTCTGGCTCTTGACCACGGGGGCCAGCCTGGTCTGCGTTTAGCCCCCTGGCGACATGGGAGTGGACACCTTCTGGTGTAAGCATTCTAAGGACCTGAGTGAGAACCTGGTATAAGTAGGATGTTCTTTGCATAGATATTTGGCAGGATTCGGCTCATGCTCTTCTCTCACTATTTTCCAACCCCTTTCTACTTGCCTCTGAGCTGCCCCACTGTGCTGCAGAGACACGGGTGGGCCAAGCAAAGGCAAGATGCCACCACTCTTTGATGTCCTTGTGTCTGGGACTTCAGTTGCTGCTTTGGCTGGAAAAGGCTTGTTAGTGAGGAAGATCTATAACTCACATCATTGAGCCAACTCTGCATCCATAAAAAGATACAGTTACGCCAAGGGAGAGAGTTTCTAAGGGCCAAAGGAGGAGTGTGCATGATTTTATTTTATTTCTTAACACGGGCCCAAAATTGGGCTGCAGAGTTGATAAACAGAAGGCATGATGTCTGAAGTCAAGATAACGAGAGCTCTAAAACATTTCTTTGTTTCAGCCTGACACAACGGAGCTTGCGTTTCGACTGCACATTCAGGACGGTTGCCAGCTCTCTGCTAGCTGTTGGTGACCCGCAGCAGGAAAAGTGCCGCGGGGCTAGGTGCGAAGTTGGTAACACGGAGGCAAAAGACAACGAGGGGCAGTTTTCAAAGTGCTCCAGGGCCTCCAGCGGCGAGGCACCTGTGGACTGCACAGCAGTGGTGCAGCTCTGAAAACACACGCAATCCACTCTTGGCTGGCTTCAGGAATCCAGCTACCCATCTGGGATTCCTCCCAGCACCTGCCATTATTCACTGCTACTGGGAATGTGCACCGGCTTTCTGAAACAGCCCAGGTCTGGACGTTGTTGCATTGTTTCTTTTCACCCTTTCTGAATTGGGAAATTCACATGTCTCCTAACACAGAAAAAGCCCCCGCCAAACAGTCTTAGGTGGGTTTTTTGGTTTTGTTTGTTGTTTTCAGTGCAGAGCTGGGTCCTGGTGTGGGGAAGGCTTGCTCTCTCAGGGGATAAACGATTAGCTAGTCAATTTTAGGATTACTGACAGAGCCCCAGATCTGTGAGAATGATCAAGAAGGACAAACAATGAGGAGAACAGTGGGAGACAATAGAAAACAGATGTTGAATAGGAAAGAAGGGCGATAAGCCATTACACTGATGAAAGAGAGATGGTGATGGGAAGGGAAAGAAGGGAACTGCCAGGGATTTCGGAGGGGTCCGAACAGTGCTGGGTTCAGGGCTCCCTCTGAGGTACCTCCTCCAGGCCCTTAGGATTAGATAAGCTTCTTCTGCTTCAGCGTGCAGTGTCCTAAACCCCAGAGTGCCTGGAATTCAACTCAGTAGGCCGTCCGCGCTGAAAGAGAGGCTACTACGTGGGGCACGTGGGAAGGTCACGTCGGGGCCCCTGGTCTCAAGAAGACTACACTCTGGATTACAATTTTATTCAGTACATTTATGGTCAATTCCTTTCAGGCTGCTCGGGGCTCACAGTGTCAGCCAGTGACAGTGGACGGGGCAGGAGCACCCATGATTAGGTTCTTGTTCCAGCAAAAGAAACTCCCTGGTGGCTGTCTTTGAACTTGTCTTTATGGATGGAACACAAGAGGCCAGGAGGCAAATTTGTGATGGTTATGGTATCTACAACAGGATGATTTTTTGAAGAAGTTTTTTAAAAAGTTCTTTAGGGCGCCTGGGTGGCTCAGTTGGTTAAGCGACTGCCTTCGGCTCAGGTCATGATCCTGGAGTCCCGGGATCGAGTCCCGCATCTGGATCCCTGCTCAGCAGGGAGTCTGCTTCTCTCTCTGACCCTCCCCCCTCTCATGTGCTCTCTCTCTCTCATTCTCTCTCTCAAATAAATAAATAAAAAATCTTTAAAAAGTTCTTTAAATTGTTTTAATAGATCCCATAATAATGTGGCACAAAGGCTTTGCTCCTGTCACCTCTCCCCAACCCCACCCTTACCCCAGGGCCTTCTCAGTGCTGTTTCCTTTTATTCTCCCACATAAACTTCATTCTATCTAGACAAAGGTAACCATGCTCTCTCCCATCTTGTTCCTCTGCCCATCCTTTTATCTGAAGAACTTGAAAAGACTTCCCTGGCCTCCAAACTCATCCAAATTTGGTATATTCTGCAGCCCAACTCTAGGACCACATCTTTCACAAGGCCATCTCTGGCTTTTCTAGACCTTTCTATGCACTTCTTCAATTATTATTATTATTGCAAGAATTATTGCAAATAATACTAGACAACAACCACCACCATCACAATAAGAGCAGCTAATATTTTCTGAGCATTTTTTCAGCTCCATACACTTGGCCATGCTTCACGTATATTATGTTATTCATTTTACTCAATCCTCCCAAGAGTGCTAAGGTAGGTATTACTTTTATCCACATTTTTCAGAAAGAGAGAAACTGAGGCTTGAGAAAAATTAAGTAAGTTTCCCAATGATATCCGGTAAGTGATAGGGAATTCTTGTTAGTATCGTCAATTTATTTATTTATTTTTAAATATTTTATTTATTTGAGAGAAAGAGAGAGACAGAGGGGAGGGGGAGAGAGAAGGGGGGGAGGGGCAGAGGGAGAGGAAGACTCTCCACCAAGCTGGGAGCCTGACATGGGACTAAATCCCAGGACCCTGGGATCATGATCTGAGCCGAAGGCAGACAGTTAACTGACTGAGCCACCCAGGCGCCCCAGTATCATCAATATGGCATGTAATTATGAAGTAATCATTTACATCCTTTGCTATTTATTGCACAGTTATTCAAATATTTTAAATGTACTGATTAGGAAAGGGGTTTTAGTAAAAAGCAAAATTAGAGTTTCAATTATAAAAAAAAAAAATGTGTTCTTCAGTTACTCCTGTGATTGTTATTTCAGGGTCTGACAAACTCCTGAGATATCTGAGATGGAACAGAGAGAAGCTTGGTGTGCACCTATCAATGAAGAAAAAAGAGTGATGTCCCAGAAGACCACTGGGATATTACCTGGGACCAGTGGTTGTTTGTTGGAAATCCAGGTTTAGTTCCCTTAATGGCCTGCTACTCTAGAGCTCATCTCACTCTCTCAGGCCACCCTTTTCAATTTGAAACAAAAGAATAGCAGAATAGGACACGTGTACTGGTAAAAGTTATAAAAAGAATGAATGGCAAAAGCGATGTCTCTTAAAACTTTCTGGTTTCTCTACATAGAGCATTATTCAGTTTTACAAAGCTTTGTAATAGAATCATAAATTTCCAGAGTTAGGCAAGATGCTGTCTGATTCCATTCATTTACAGATGAAGAAATTCCATCCTCCTGATTTGGTCAAAGTCACACAATTATTTAGTGACATTTTTGTGCTTCCTAATTCCTAGTTCAAAGCTTTGTTTATGGGTCATCATGACCCATATATACAACTCATTTCACAGGCAAATCCATACATGTCTGTTTATATCTGGGCTATAGAGTCATAAACTTCTTGTTTATTTCTTTTTTGTGATGGTGATCTTCAAAGACAGTCTTATCGCAAATGAAAAGAAAAAAGAAAAGTAGAAAAATTCGTCACTCAGCCAGTCAACTGCTCAACCCTAGATTCCTTCTCCGATAAGATGAAGTAGTTGATTCAAGGTCACTAAGTCAGCGAGAATGTGATAGTATGATAAAAATACTTTCAGTGCCCATGAATTACCCAAGTTGTAGGAAAAGGGGCAAAAAAAGGCGTCATGGAAGATAGTAATCCAGAGGAGCAGGAAACAAAGAAGGTTAGGCAGGGGCTGGTGAATGTTATGAATGGAAGAAGGGAATTATAAGGAGTATAACTGGGTACCAGTAGAGAGAAATACAGGATCTCTCAGAATTCTGGATGTCAAGAATGAGAGACCCTTCCCCTAGGTCTTCAGAAGAAGTTAAATGTAAAAGAAAGAACAGAATTGGAATGAGTCCTATGGATAGGAGGGGTAGTAGTAGCAGCCAGGGAGGATTCTTGGAAAATTCAGAGGGATGAGCATAGTAGTAAGTACAGAGTGACAGTACTAGCCTCTTTCTCTCAGGTCTACAAAGGGAGATAGGAGATAATAACAGTGTTAGTGAGCAGATCAGGGATATATACATGATTTTGCTAATTTACACTGATTAATGAACCCATTTGGTGATTCAAATAGAGCCAGACTTCAACCAGATTTTATATTTGGTTGCTATTCACTTTTGCATTAAAAATGTGTGTTCCGTGTTGGAGGAGAAGAGAACAGATGAAATTAAGTATCAAAGACTAGAGAAATGTGGTTTTGTTTGGTAGAGATGACCTTTCTGTTTCTCTGACTCTACTTTTCCTAATAAAATATTTGATTTACATGGTTTAGAGGCATTAAAAAAAAAAACAAACCATGTGGACTCTGTCCAAAGAATAAAGTACTAAATTATAGTGTACTAAGAGAAACCTACCAGTTGCAAAACACTGTGGCTTTTATCATTTATATATGAATAACAACATATTGAAGCACTGGAAAAAAAGATAAAATGAGGATTTTACAAGCACATCTTGTAGAACACATAAAAATTTGGTGATAAATACAGCAAGTCCAGAAAATTTGCAGCAAGGAGGCACCCATTCTTCAAGATATCTCTTGTACTTGCAGATCACATCTATATTATGCTCTTCTAACATTTTTCTGATTACTTATTTAATAATTTATTTTTGAAGTGGAGCTCATGGGTAAAGAACAGAATGGAGAAGGGGTTCTAGTAGATAATCCACAGTCAACTATTATAGTCAACAGGAACTTATCAATATTCATTTACTTGTAGCATATTACTGAAGATTGCATACATATAAAATCATATTGGCACTTACGAGAGACATCCAAATTGGCACTTATGAGAGACACCCAAACACTTTATCTTAGGCCAGTATGTTTTTGGAAATAAAACATAATTCTCAAAAGTATCTCATAGGAATACAATATGATACTGAAAACTTCCATAGGGATGACTACTTAAATTTGTTTGAAGAATAAACATTTCTAAAAGATGCTGAGAAATGTAAGCGTATTATTGTTAAGATTACAAAAATTATTATGAATTAACTTATTACTAATGCAGTATTGTTAAAATAGAATAACAAAGAAGCAGATTACTCATGGGCTCAGCAATGCCAGACCAAATTTTCATACTTGGGATGAGCACTGAAAAGAGAGGTATCCCTGTACAACCTCCCTTTTATTTTTACAGCGATTCTTCATGAAAGTGGATAACTTAAAAACACATCATCTGTAATTCAGTAACATTTACAACTCTTATAAAATCTATTTAGTTAGATTATAGCCCCTCCAACTCATTGTAATAGCTCGGGTTACCCCCTGAACTGTTCTTCTCCTAGGCTTTGAAGGGGAAAAGTACTTGAGGGCTTTTTTAGGTATATTTATTCAATAGGCTGCCTATGAATATTCATTCAAAAAAGAAAAAAATTCCTTTGAAAAACTTCCTTTTAGCAAATGACCAGGTCACTAATGCAGCTGTAGTAATCAGATTACACGGTTCTAGTAAGCTTTTTTTCTGCACTCTACCACTGGAGATTCTCTAACTCTTGCTAGTGATAAAGATGGGAGGTGGATATTCAAGGATTAAATAACAAATCTTCATTACAAAATGCTGCAACCACATCAACCAACAAGAGGCTGCATATATACTCGAAAAGGACAGAAAACAGAGAAGCAAAAGGGAGACAATGACTTCTCAAGCACCGATGTCTTTACTTCATTTTAGGAGACCTGGCACATTTGGGACAATTCCTGGATTGCACATAGCCAATGAATCCAAAGTTCCTGTTCTCTCTCTTTTTTTTTTTTGCAATTCCATCATTTCCGATGGCCTACCTAGCCCGGGTTAGTGCTAAGTTTATTATGTTTTTGTCTTCACACAGGAACAATCAATTAAGTGGAGAAAAATAAAGCTAGAGACCCCAAGTGTTCTCCTAGAAAAATGTCAGGTGTACTGTGTGCTTGCTGCCCCATTTGCACTCAGCTGATATTCCCTGAAAGGTGATGTGTGTTACAGACTTCAGAGAACGGTGCAGTTCACAGGTGAGAGTATTACCAGAGGCTTGGGAAACTCACTCTATCTGGCCTATTCAGCTCAATGCATATGGCTTCTGGGTCTCCTGGAACAGCCATCCTCCTAGATGCTTAGAGCCTGCACCATGCAATCCAGTGTTTAATTTCTTCCAGCCCTGTCTTAGTCTCTAAGTGTGTCTCCTACATAAGTTTTCTTCCGTCCAAAGAGGTCTCTACAATATTTAAAAAGACAGACTAGGCAACTGATCCAGGTGGAAGGCAGGTCAGTTACAGCAGGAGTTGAAAGCCTGGGCTGTGGAGGGGACAGTGAGTGGCAGGGAGAGAAGGCAAGAGGATGGATATAAGGGAGCCATAGACACAACACAAACTCCACACTTTTTTTTTTTTTTTTAGAGCTTTTCCTGCCTTTGGGGGTAGGAGTCACATTTTTTAGTTTCCATTTCTGTTGTCTCAGTGCTTACAAATGTCCTCAGGAAGTAACAGGAACCTAACTGGCTAACTTGACTTGATGCTTAAAGTCACTTCTATTAACACTGGCCTAATTAGAGCACTAGGGAAATGAAGGATATAAGAACCTGTGGGAGAATATTCACTGTGGAATCCTTGGTCTCATCTGGAGCCTGCTATGTGATGCTGCTGCCCTCCAGCTCCTCAATAAAGATCTTCAGGGGCGCCTGGGTGGCTGAGCTGGTGAAGCGACGGCCTTCGGCTCAGGTCATGATCCTGGAGTCCCAGGATCAAGTCCCGCATCGGGCTCCCTGCTCAGCGGTGAGCCTGCTTCTGCCTCTGACCCTCCCCTTCTCGTGCTCATGCTCTCTCTCTCTCTCTCTCTCATTCTCTCTCTCAAATAACTAAATAAAATCTTTAAAAAAAAAAAAAAAGATCTTCAATTAAGCCAAAGAGAGACTGTTCTCTGGGAGAATGCGACTTTATAATGGCCTTCAATGCTAAAGTAGATGAACATTTACTGAAACGCCTTAATTTTTATAAGTGAAAGGTAACCAAACAAGAATTCCTGTTAATTATACTTATTTATGCATTTTAATTCATTTTGCTTTTTGATGCATTTTAATTTTGCAAAATTTTTAAGTCAATAAGCATTTGTTGAATAGGTACTTATATAAAACAGCCATCTGCTAAGGTACTCTGGGATAAGTAAACAATAAGAGGTTCTATGGTCTTCCAGCAATGCAAAGTCCAGTGGGGGAACTGATCATAGTACACAGAATCCCAGCTCATGAATTACTGGGTGTGTGATCTTGCCTAAGTCACTTAATTTCTCTAAGCCTCCGTTTCTCCATATGAAAAATGGCAAGAATAATAGTCCCTCCTTTGCAGGATTATTGTAAAAATTCAATGATATAAGTACAACTCCACATAATATGCACTTAATAATTACCAGTTGTTATTGCTGGGATTTTTATTATCATATATATTGAGCATAGAGGCATGCGGATGTGTGGTTTAACATATACATATATGAATACATTTTAGATAGATGAATGCAATTCAATGAATGAAGACAAGATTTCCAGTGTTATGATACTGGTTCAAACAATAAGGTAAAACATATATGTAATCTACCATATCACCCCTTGATGATAAGAGTTCCCAAGACTGACAGAGAGCCTGAAGTATTGCCCCAAAATGTTCCAAAATGTTATAGAACAAAGGACAAAACATAACGAATAGATTTGATGTGTACATCATACTTATATAATACCTATACACTGCGGGCTTGCAGCCAAATAAGATCATTGAGATGGTAGCTCAGTGAGTGTGGCCTGTGACACTCACTGCCAGGGTTCTGAACTGACTGAATGATCAGCGATTAGAGCAACACTGCTAAACTGATTTCAGACACATGCTATGAAGACCTGGAGCTCAGGGTTTCTGTTTGTGGGAAAATAATCTTCAACTAAATGCATATGCAATTATGGTATCACATTAGGGACAGGAGAAAAGCAGCTAACGTCACTAAACACCTATTACATGCTAGAAACTTAAAATATATTTTGGTTGATTTCCACAGATGCTGTAGTATAAAGTACTATATAAAGTAAGTCATAGTACCCCCTTTTCAGAGAAATTAAAGAACTTGCCTAAAATCTCAAAACTAAGAATTTGTATTCCTAAGTATTTTAAACTATTTCATGTGATTTCTCAAGCTGAAGAGAATGCTACTTAAAACATGTGCAGAGGAAAACAGTGACAGAGAATTGATTTATTCGGAAGGATAAAGAGAGAACTTCCTGGATCCATCTATCTAAAAACATCTTTTTTTTTTTTTTAAGATTTTATTTATTTATTTGACAGAGAGAGAGATAGCGAGAGAGGGAACACAAGCAGGGGGAGTGGGAGAGGGAGAAACAGGCTTCCCGCAGAGCAGGGAGCCTGATGCGGGGCTCAATCCCAGGACCCTGGGATCATGACCTGAGCCAAAGGCAGACTCTTAATGACTAAGCCACCCAGGAGCCCTAAAAACATCTTTTTAAAAACTTCTATTTATATTTGAATTCATGCCATTTAAAACTTTTCATTAGGATTTTAGTCGGCCTTTTTTAAATCTACATTTTGAGAAGGTAGACCTATTTCCTAGAGCAGTAACCTTTTGGAACATGCAAACTTTAGTTGCTCTTTGGTGTGGATTATCTGTTTTCCTCATTGGTTTATTTCAGTTTTGTGAAATAGGTATGAAAATCTTACTTGTTGTGTGTGTGTGTGTGTGTGTGTGTGAGAGAGAGAGAGAGAGAGATACAAGACATAAAGTGCACCTCATCAGTTGACCTTAAGAAGTTCCAGGCACAGGGGTACCTGGCTGGCTCAGCTGGATGAGCATTTAACTCTTGATCTCAGGGTCCTGAAATCTAGCCACGTTGGATATAGAAATTACTAAAAACAAACAAACAAACAAACAAACAAACATCTTAAAAACAGAAAGTTCCAGGCACAGACTTCCTCATCAATGTTCCCAGAGCACCACCACAGTGCATATGTCTTAAGTTATCCACTCCATATCTGATGACTTGCAGTAGCTCTAAATATCTTCATTTATCAACATGCATTCAGATTGTGTTAAACATTTATTAGATATTTGTTGAAATAAATTTATTGAGACTTTTGCTCCTGGCTCTGATGGAATTTATATCAGATCAACCCTCACTGAGTGCAATTCTGCAAGCAGGAGACACACATAGACAATAAGAAAACAACACAAGCAGTAACAAAATAGCAGATGAAAGCCATCCAAACAGCCAGTACTTGAGGGGCCAAGATCCTGTACGGAAGCAAAACCCATCAAGCAGGGAGCACTATATTCACTGCCTTTTTTTTTTTTTTTCCCTCTAAGGAATTTTCCAGTTCAAAGTGATGTGCCTTGAGGCAGAACAGAAAGTTGCAGCCTGGGAGTTGCAGCAATCTGACTAGGCTGGGGACACAAAAAAATAGGGTTCAAATCGACTAAGGCAACCAGGACTTGAGGGGCCAAGATTCTGAAGCAAAAGGGAACTATAAAGGTAACTGCCACTTCCAAAGCTGCCTATGTGTGGGTTGAAAGGCTAAGAAGCTACTCGAATACAGCTGCTCCAGAGTCTCAAAAGCTAAGCAGAGAATGCAGCAGTCTTACAGCAGTGGAGAATGAAGAAACAGAGTCCAAAGACTGCCCCAGAGGAGGACTTCCAGTTAACACAGGAGGTTTTTCAGTTGGGTCACTTGGATCCCCCAAGCAAACTTTTGCTTTGCCTCAAGAGAGGGGGCAAACCATAAATAGACTGACCATCACAAGGCCTGAAAGCCAGGTTCTACTGTATCCAGGGGAATTTCCCCTGGAAAAGCTTTTGTTTGGCCCACCCGTTTGTTTTTTTCATTTACATGCTTTTAGGAGGGTCTGTACTTCCCAGTTCTGTCCTCCCTACCAAACCCTACAGTCTCAGAGGAAGCTTACATCACCCACAAAGGTACCTGCTTGAACCTGAAGGCATTTGCTACACACTTAAAAGCAGATGAGTGACTACAGTGGATCCACTGTTGTAACATGAACGTTGTGATGGTAGACACAGGGGAGCTATGGCACCTGCATGAAGGGAATACCTAGGAGTGAGTGGATGAGATCATTCATGGGGAGAATCAGTGGCTTAAGAGAGGATTTAAAGGCTAAGCTTACAAATCTCCTCTCTTGGCCTCTCATTTGTCTTTATATAGTTCCTGAGATAACCATTTCTTCTTTGTCCATTTATTCTTTTACAGTATTTTGTATTTATAAAACATTATGTAGTTTACAAATTATATACATATATATATATTTTTTTTTTTTTTGAGAGAGAAAGAGAGCACAAAAGCAGGGAGGGGCAGAGGAAGAGAGAGAGAGAGAGAATCTCAAGCTGCCTCCACGCTGGGCTGGATCTCAGGGCTGGATATCAGCATCCTGAGATCTTGACCTGAGCTGAAGTCAAAAGTTGGAGACTTAACTAAGTCACCTGGGCACTCCGCAAATTATATTTTTATACATAGATTTTTACATAATCCTTAGGACAAAATTTAGGGCATTTTTGGATTTTACCTTCATTTGGAAAGTAGGTAACTAAAACTCAGAGGTGTCAAGTCATTTGGTAGAACACAGGTTTCGTGACACTTAACTGCATGCTCAATCCACTGCATCCAGAAGCTCAACATTGAATTTTACCATAAAATATACATATAAAATGTATTTACAAAAAAATGTATTGTTCCCACCCCAATATTTCAGTAATATAAGAGATAAGAATAAAATTTTAGACCCTGGAAAAATTATGAATTAACACTAAGGCAAAGAATCCGGGGTGCCTGGGTGGCTCAGTCGGTTAAATGACTACCTTTGGTTCAGGTCATGATCCCAGGGTCCTGGAATTGAGCCCCGCATAGAGCCCGCATGGGGCTCCCTGCTCAGTGGGGAGCCTGCTTCTCCCTTGCTCTCTGCCTGCCGCTCCCCCTGCTTGTGCTCTCTCTGTGTCCAATAAATAAAGTCTTAAAAAATGGCCCCAAATGTTAACTGTTTGCTTTGTTTTCCCAAAACTGTTTTAACAAAAAGAGGTATATGGCTTGTTTACTCTAATTCTTGTGCGATTGCTACTTCAAGGATTAGAGTGTGCTAGATCTTTTCCCAGATAAGGTAAGGGCCCACAGAGTCCAGGAAGGCATGCTACATGGTTGAAATGCAAAAAAAAGAAAAAAAAGAAAAAGAAAAAAGAAAAAAATTGTGGTCATGGAGGGCACAGAGAAAACTCTGAAATGGAAGCACTGGGGCAGGAGAAATGGAGGCACCTATTGCGTGGCAAGGATAAAGCCAGGTGTCAAAATGTAGGCTATGCAATCCCCTCCTTACAAAAACTGTATTCATGGAAGACATCCCCTGGCTGATCAGACCCCGACACTTTTATTTACAGAATCTAGTACAAACAAAAGTAAAAATCCTGCGGTCTGTCCAAAGAGCCCTGCCTGGTCAATCAACGGGGTAAGGAGGAGGCGATGTTAGACACTGTCACTCACTGTCAAATGGAGTCAGGAGGTTTATTACAGGAAAACACAAAGCTGTTTCACAAGCCCAGATGTTACTGAACATTAGACAGTGGCATGACCTAATCAAGACAATTTAAATACACCTCCTTGTCTTAGCTTCTGTATATTTATTTGTAAAGTTATAGAAATGTTCTGGGATGTTTTGAAGAGCACACCAGGCATTCATTAGTCTCTGCATCTCACGCTACAAAATGAGTGTAGCCATTTTTTTTTTTTTTTCCTCACTGAACTTGACATGGCTCTGGGACAAATCAATGAGAGTCCCAACCTCCCCTGGCTTCATCATGTTTATTCCAGGGTTTTCTGGGAAGATTGCTTTTCCACTCTTCATGAATAGTTCATGTGCTCGTCTCCAGTGGAAACAAAGTGACATTTCTTATTACTGTTGGCTGTTGGAAAGCAATTGCAAAGGGAGTGCCTTGAAACAATTAGTCCTCTGTAACTGATTATTTAACAATGTGTATTTCCCAAGAGCTGTTTATCCTCAAAAGAAAGCAGCCAAGACTAAATATGTACTGTATCTAAGCAGACACCTGCACTGAACCCCTCTGGATGCTAAATAGGAATTCTCACAGAAAAACATTAAAGGTGGATTATTAATTTTCTATTCCAATTGCAATGAACTTTGTATGTTTTTGTGAGCAAAGAAACAGGTCCCATGTCTTATGGTAACTCAAGAACTATTTTCATTTGGGAAAATTTCTGCATTAAAGAAGGCTGTAGTTTCAGGACGCCTGGGTGGCTCAGTTGGTTAAGTGTCTGACTTTGGCTCAGGTCATGATCTTAGGGTTTTGGGATTGAGCCCGCATGGAGCTCAGCATTGGACTCTACGCTCAGCATGGAGTCTGCTTGTCCCTCTCGTTCTCTCTCTGCCCCTCCCTCCACTCATACTCTCTCTCTCAGATAAATAAATCAAATCTTTTAAAAAAGGCTTTAGTTTTAAAACTGAAATTCAACATGTAAAACAAGAGATATATGGAAAGCAAGGAAGGAAGAAAGGAAAGAAGTAAGAAAGAAGGAAAGAGGGAGGGAAAGAAAGAGGGGGAAGAAAAGAAACACTATTTTTCTGTATTAAAAGATGTGTTATATGTTCAAAGCACTCCAGTGGCCACCAAAAAACAATAAAAATGTAGAAGAAACTGTTTCCACCTTTGAGTTACTTACTTCCCAGCCACTTAGCTGTTTGAAGACATGCGGCTAGGAATAAAAATGATTTTAACCAGCTGATCTTAAATTTGAACACAGGCTATATATTTTTAGCTACAGATTCCATGTTGTGACTCCCTTCTGTGAAATAGCAAGTGGTTCAAAAACTGCCAGGAAACATCTCAGGAACATCTCGAGACCAGATGCTTGTATAAACGAACATGTAAAAGCCAGTTACAGAGAGACAGTCAAACAGGACTCCGAACAATGTGGTCTCATAACTCACATACTGAGAAGTGTCATATCTCAATACTATGTAAAGTTCTGCTCCCTTGCCAGCTTACGCATTCCAAGAATGCATTTCAGTTTTTGGAAAGGTTCTTCTATGTATGTGAATCTTCTCCAAAAACTTGTTTTCCAGCATCTTTAAGAAGCTCATTCCTGATATTGCTGGCTACCCTTATTATCCTATATGGGATTCCCTACACATGTGAAAAAATTGTTAGTCAGTGAGAAAGCCCTAGAAGAAAATCTGCAATAAATGCTGTATTTAAGTCTGAATCTGACTCGTTCAGGTTAAAAATGGAAAATACTTTAGAATGTAATTAAGCTATGCGTGATATGCAAAATGTTTAATGAGTGTGGCACAGACATTGACCAATTAGAATGGCTGTAGGTCTAGAGCTGGAGTTAGGTTCCTGGAGGCTCCCTGTCTGGCCAAGCATTAGTCTTTCAGCTGCTGGGAGTCTGGGGATGCTCCTAGCTTACGTGGCTAGAAGCTGGACACAGAGTTAAAACACAGAGTTAAAACACCAGCTGTTTCAATACTTTCACAACTGATAGGGTTGGAGCAGTGCCTATCGGCTGATAATCAAGCCTGGTGATTACTCCCATTATCGTTACACAGTTAGGATATACCTTGGACTGAACAGTCTAAGAAAGCTGTGAGCTATAAATTAGCACAAATCTTAGAAATAACAAACTTGGGGCACCTGGGTGGCTCAGTCGTTAAACGTCTGCCTTCGGCTCAGGTCATGATCCCAGGATCCTGGGATCGAGCCCCACACTGGGCTCCCTGCTCAGCAGGAGGCCTGCTTCTCCCTCACCCACTCCCCCTGCTTGTGTTCCCTCTCTTGCTGTGTCTCTCTCTGTCAAATAAATAAATATCTTTAAAAAAAGAAAAAAATAACAAACTCAATTAACTTTTTAAAAAATAAAGGATATTGGATTAATGGATCAGGGAATTAGAAAAATATTAAACATATTAAGTGTGGTTCCTTATGAATTTCTTGTAGAATATACAGAGATATTTGGTTAGATAATAGATACCAAGGATATTGATAATAAACTGAGGCTACACAGATGAAGTATCCCAGTGTTTTGACAACAGCGGTCTTTGGCCTTGCCCAAACTTACATGAATGAACAAGAAAATTTAGAAAATATATATACTGGATGTCTGTTACATTAGCCTACCTACCACTGCTGCACCCCTTTTATTGATAAAAGCATCCTTTCCTCCGATGGGAATTCCACTCTATGTGGTTTTTGTGAGCTCAGTCAGATCAATTCAACTCCTTCTACCAATGGAGTCTGCTCACGACCCAGGCCTGGCCAGAGTAACTGTCACCATATGACCAGTTTCTGCATTGTCTGTGATCCAGCGTGAGGGTAATTTAAGTCCTACGTAGGATTTTCCTATTGGGGAATAAGCTCCTTCAGAGCTAGAGCCAGAAACCTGGTAGGAGGTAAGTCTTGCACTGGTGATGGCCACCATGGTCAATAAGATTATTAAAGCAATAAAAATAGCAAACATATTTAGAAAGATAATTTTTCTAATCTCACTTTGTATTTGTATCCATCAAGCATTACAAAGTACTACGTATACATTTTCTTAAATGCTCAAATGTATTAGATGCTTGGTAGCTCAAATTTGAAACTTCAGAGAGTGATAAGAAATTCCTGATAATATTTCAAGTGATTAGGATTCTCTTTTTTAAACTACAAATAAATTACTGGGACTAAATATAAAAAAAAAAGCTTTTGCATAGCGAAGGAAACCATCAATAAAACAAAACAAAAAAACAATCTACTGAATGGGAGAAGATATTTGCAAATGATATATCAAATAAGGGGTTAATATCCAAAATATATAAAGAACTTATACAACTCAACACCCCCCCCCAAAAAACCACAATCCGATTAAAAAATGGGCAGAGCAAGATGTCCTTCAACAGACGAATGGATAAAGAAGATGTGGTTCATATATACAATGGAATATTACTCAGCCATCAAAAAGGATGAATACCTACCATTTGCATCGACATGGATGGAACTGGAGGGGATTATGCTAAGTGAAATAAGTCAAGCAGAGAAAGACAATTATCATATGGTTTCACTCATATACGGAATGTAAGGAATAGCGCAGAGGACCATAGGTGAAGGGAGGGAAAACTGAATGGGAAGAAATCAGAGAGGGAGACAAACCATGAGAGACTCTGGACTCCGGGAAACAAACTGAGGGTTACAGAAGGGAGGGGGGTGGAGGGATAGGGTAATCGGGTGATGGGTATTAAGGAGGGCATGTGATGTGATGAGCACTGGGTGTTATGCGCAACTAATGAATCACTGAACACTATATCAAAAACTAATGATGTACTGTATGTTGGCTAATTGAACTTAATTTAAAAAAATGGGCAGAGGACTTGAATAGATATTTTTTCAAAGAAGACATACAGATGACCAATAGACATATGAGAAGATACGTAACATCACTAATCATCAGGAAAATGCAAATCAAAACCATGGTAAGATATCACAGTAACAACTGTTGGAGAAGATGTGTAGAAAAAGGAACCATCATATGCTGTTGGTGGGATGTAAATTGGTACAGACACTGTGGCAAACACTAAGGAGGTTCCTCAAAAAATTAAAAATAGAAATAACAGGGGCGCCTGGGTGGCTCAGTCATTAAGGGTCTGCCTTTGGCTCAGGTCATGATCCCAGGGTCCTGGGATCGAGCCCCGCATTGGGCTCCCTGTTCGGTGGGAGGCCTGCTTCTCCCTCTCCCACTCCCCCTGCTTATGTTCCTGCTCTCGCTATCTCTCTCTGTCAAATAAATAAATAAAATCTTTTTAAAAAAATAGAAATAACATATGACCCAATAAATCCACTTTGGGTATTTACCCAAAGAAAACAAAAACACTAATTTGAAAGATATATGCACCTCTATGCTTACTGCAGTGTTACTTACAATAGCCAAGACATGGAAGACCCACGTGCCCACTGATGGACAAATGGATAATGAAGGTGTAGTATCTATATACAGTGAAATATTTTGCAGCCTTAAAAAAGGATGAGATTATGCCATTTGTGACAACATGGATGGACCTAGACAGTATTATGCAAAGTAGAATAAGGCAGATTATGAAAGACAAATGCCATATGATTTCACTTAAATGTGGAATCTAAAAAAACAAATGAATAAACAAACAAAAAGCAGAATCAGACCTATGAATAGAGAGAACAAATTGATGTTTGCCAGAGATGAGAGGGGCAGGAGGATGGGCAAAATGGGTTAAAGTGAGTGGGAGATACAGGCTTCCAGTTACAGAATGAAGAAGGCACGGCATAGAGAACACAGTCAGTGATACTATAATAGCATTGTATGCTGATAAGAGCTGTACTTGTGAGCACAGCATAACGTATAGAGATGGCGAATCACTATGTGCACATCTGAAACTAACGTAATGTTGTGTGTCCACTGTACCCAAGTAAAAAAAAAAAACATTTAAAAAAGATTCCCTTTTTGGGGTACCTGGCTGGCTTAATTACTAAAATATATGACTCTCGAACTCGGGTCATGAGTTTGAGCCTCACATTGTGGGTAGAGTTTACTTGAAAAAAGAAAAAAAGATTCCCTTTTAAAAATTGCATTAAATAATAAATATTTAAAAATTCAGAATATTATAAAAAGATACCTTTTATCGGGCGCCTGGGTGGCTCAGTTGGTTAAGCGACTGCCTTCGGCTCAGGTCATGATCCTGGAGTCCCGGGATCGAGTCCCGCATCCGGCTCCCTGCTCGGCAGGGAGTCTGCTTCTCCCTCTGACCCTCCCCCCTCTCATGCTCTCTCTCTCTCTCAAATAAATAAATAAAATCTTTAAAAAAAAAAAGATACCTTTTATCTATTAGTCTTTGAGCATGTATCACATATTAATAATCTGGGTGAAAAAAAGAGACAGTAATCTCCTTTGGGTAAAATACAGTAGCCAAGCATAAGATGTATACTTTTGTGGTTGCAGATATTGATAAAAGCCAGTTAAAAAAATACAAAGGCCAGTTTTAAAAAAAAAAAAAAAGATAATAATAACCATTAAGGCTTCATGGAACATACTTGGAAGATCTTACTACTATATAGTCATATTCCATGAAAATGTCCTAGTTGAAGACATGAGGCAGTTTATAAACCAAATGAACCCCAATAAATGCTAGTGAAATCATATTTTTAAGTGTTTCTTGACAGGCATTCTTTTTAAGAATGATTCACTGAGCACTGGTGCCAGGAATGTACTAATGTGCCAGAGTGATACAGAAATTCATCACCTCAATAGTGTCACATAGATAGAATGAAGCTCATTATATATGGGTTTGAAACGTTTTTAGTTTTTATACTTAGCTTTAAGTTCCTCTAAGAAACAGACCAGAACGACTTCTTTTATATCTCCCCATGAAACATCGTTGAATGCCCAACAGTTCTCCCTCTCTCTTTTTTAAGATTTTATTTGTCAGAGAGAGAAAGAGAGAGAGCACAGCAGGGGGAGTGGTAGGCAGAGGGAGAAGCAGGATCCCGCTGAGCAGGGAGCCCAATGCAGGACTCAATCCCAGGACCCTGGAATCATGACCTGAGCTTAAGGCAGACGCTTAACCGACTGAGTCACCCAGGTGTACCGCAGCAGTTCTCTTTTACTAATAAATCTCCATAAGAGCTCAACAGACTTTTTCGTGTGTACGTGGTTGGATAGGTTACACTGGCTACCATTTTAACCTTAAGGTTTACATTTCTTTAATTGCTGCTGAGAGGTTCCGTCACTGATTTCAAGTGTCTAATCTCCACTGAATCCCACGGGTTTCTCTCTAAGCAGTCCGTTTCTTTTTTTTTTTTTTTTTAAGATTTATTTATTTATTTGACAGAGAGAGACAGCGAGAGAGGGAACACAAGCAGGGGGAGTGGGAGAGGGAGAAGCAGGCTTCCTGCTGAGCAGGGAGCCCGATGCGGGGCTCGATCCCAGGACCCTGGGATCATGACCTGAGCTGAAGGCAGACGCTTAACGACTGAGCCACCCGGGCGCCCCTGCAGTCCGTTTCTTGACCATCTTCCAACCTACCATAGTTTGCTATTTACTTTCTGCCTAGAAACTGCTGCGTACCTTTTACTGTTTTTAGCTCAAGCTTTCAACCCGTTTTTCTCAGCAAATGTCCTTGCTTCCTGAATTTCAGAGAAAAGAGAGGGCATTAGATACAAATTCCAACTTTCCACACTTCCAGCTTTAAAATGGTTTTTCCATGTTTACCTTTTCTTCCCTCCTTCCCTAGCCTCAGAGAGAGAAACATCTCTCCTCACCCTCTATCACTTCTGTTCTTCCTGCCCTGTCTGATCCGGCCACAGCAGAGTCTTTCCTCCACTTGTCAGTTTCTCCTTCTTTGTTGGTTCTTTTCACAAGTAAAGAAAACAAAACAAAACAAAATCTCCTTTGAACCAACCAGTCAAATGTCCTTCCTAAGCTATTCCTTTCTCTCTATTCTCCATTAAATTCTTGAATAAAAATAACTATTCCTTACACGTGTGAAGTACTGTACAATTGCTTTATATTTGTTATGCCACTTAATTAAATCACACCATGATCCTAAGTGGTATTTATTCCCATTTTGCAGATGAAGTAGAAAGTAGAAAAAAATTTGTATTCATGACTCAGCTGAAGTCAACCAGATAAGATGGGTTGGTGGAGTTAGGATCATGCTCTACTACACAAGCAGTTCTCAAACTGTGGTCCCTAGACCGGCTGAATCAGCATCATCCGGGCACTTGCTAGAAAAGCAAACTCTCAGGTGTGCCCAGATCTACTGTATCAGAAAGTCTGTGTTTCAGTCCACGTGATTCTGATGCAAACCACAGATGGGGAGCACTGTACTAAACCACACTGCCCTCAGCTCTCATGCTATTTATCTTTGCTACCCTTGACAGAGTTAGTATTGTTTCTTTTTGAAACTTTCTTTTCTACCAACAACTCCAAACTGTTCGAAACTGGTTCCCTTCCATTAATAATCTTTCACTAGCCCTCTCCAATACCTAGTTACTAAAATACTGGTAGTCTTTTCTTTTCAAGATTTTTTATTTATTTATTTGACAGAGAGAGAGACAGCTAGAGAGGGAACACAAGCAGGGGGAGAGGGATAGAGAGAAGCAGGCTTCCCGCGGAGCAGGGAGCCCAATGTGGGGCTCGATCCGAGGACCCCGGAATCATGACCTGAGCCGAAGGCAGATGCTTAACCAACTGAGCCACCCAGGCACCCCTAAAATATTGGTAGCTTTACTAATGTCTCCCACATCTTACCAACTCACTGACCTTACTGCATTATTTCCTAGAACCCTGTGCTGAATGTGATCTTCATGTTGACTAAAGGTGTGGGTACCCAGCCATTTGCCTGAGCCAAGCATTTGTTTGTTGTTGTTTTTTTTTTTTCTTTCTTTCTTTCTTTCTTTCTTTCTTTCTTTCTTTCTTTCTTTCTTTCTTTCTTTCTTTCTTTCTTTTTCTTTCTCTTTCTGATTTTATTTATTTATTTGAGAAAGAGAGAGGGAGGGGGAGGGAGAGTGCGTGAGCAGGGGTGGAACGGGGGGGGGGAAGGAGGGGGGAAGAATCTCAAGCGGACTCTGGGCTCAGCATCAAGCCCAATCCCATGACTCTGAGATCCTGACCTGAGTCGAAATCAAGAGCCAGACGCTTAACCGACTGAGCCACCCAGGCACCCCGAACCAGGCATTTCTAAATGATGTTGTTCTTTCATACTCCCATTCCTACATTTTATTGGCTAACCAAATTTCATTCGTAGTTACCTTTACAATTCTCAAACCTGTCACCTACTCTCTATTCCCAGGTATGCTGCCAGAGCATTATAGGCTGGAATATGATAGTAGCCCACCTAACTGGAGCTGTTCCACATTTCAGAACCCTCCTGTTTCCAGTACAAGCAGTACAAGCATGTCATTCCTAATCAAAATTTAAAAAAATCTAAAAACTCACAAAATATAAAAAACAAATCAGAACAAAACAAACAAAAACTCCAACTTTGATGGCTTCCCACTGCTTAAAAGCTGAAGTTTAACAGCCCATCCCAAGCATGGTAGCATGGCATGGAGGCCAACCTACCCTTGTCTGCCTCTGCTCCCAGAGTTACCTTCCTAACTGCAAAGCTTTTCTTCTTCCCACCCCCACCCCGGCTCTTTGCTAAATCTCGGCAAGATGGATCACTTTTCCTTTGCACTGCCCTGGCTAACACTGTTTCTCTGCCTGAAATACCCATCTCTAACCTTACACTCTTCACTTAGTTAATCAACATTAAAGGTGTCACAAACTCACAGGCAGGTGAAATGAATGAATGAAGTCTATCACGTGTCATAAGGTCACATGCCCCATCTAAAGGGGGCAGCATCTACTTAGGACTGGAGAATTGCTGCCAAGCAGGTACTGCCATTAAAGAAAAGCCAGAAGTTCAAATTTTTATGTGGAATTTCTCAATTTACAAAGTTTGCAGCAAATTAAACCATTTAAAACACTGTTCTGTGTACTCTTGTATATCCACCAAATAAAATCCATCTGCAGGCTGTCAGTGTGGACCTTGGTGCTAGTTCCACTAGGCCCTGGGGATTTAAAGGTGACCAGACAGGGCCTCTGACCTGAATGGCTCACTTCTGGGGCTCATCTCAAATGCCAGCACAGGCAGGAGTAAACAGGCCCTTCACTCAGCTCTTACAACATTTTGTTTGCATGGCACCTGCCACAGTGTACTCTCACCAGTGATTGTTTACTCTCTTGAATCATCACATTCTCCAGGAGCAGGCCTGTCACCTTCATCCTGGTACTGGTAACACTAACACAATGTGCTAGCACTAGGCACTTGATTCTCACTATGGCTATAAAGAGATGTCTAAGTATCTACTTGTATCAACTTGATGTCAAACTTCCAAGTTACTTTGTATTTTTGCTCTTCCTAAACCCATATGATGATTTGATTAGGCACCCTGCTGGAAGATAAGGTGTCACTAAATAAATCATCTCCTTAAAATTAAACCGAATTATGCTTTGAGTCTTGTTTTAGTTGTATGCTATCATCCTAATGGGTTTTTCTACACATGTTCCTTGCACGATGGTGGTCAAAATAAGGACTGTTTAGAGATATCTTTGGTAAATTCAAGAAATTATTTTGGTCCAGGACAGACCTTTTCACTTTAGAAAATAAGGCAAATGAGTTCATTTGTTAATTTCAGGGTGCAACTTTTTCCATTTTAACAAAAGCACTAAAAAAGTCAGCTTTAATTTTTGCTACAGTTATATAATTTCTAGTTTTGCTATCCAAGCACGCTCACAAAACTAATTTAAGCTGGGTATTGCCAGACTTAGAGGATGTCAATCATTTTTTAGTGAACCAAAACACTCTCATTTTACTAAGCACCAGACTTAAGAGTGGACTGCTTGAACACTGGTATCTATTACATTCCTCAATTGATCTAACATCTAGATACAGCCACTGTGCATATGTTCATGGCTACCATCTGCAAAATTTATAAACATCAATCCTGCTGGAAGAGAAATATGTTTTTGTAGTTACTTAGATGTCTCTAAATAAAGGAGGGTAAATATTTTATGTCTTCCCTATCTGTATAATCAGTAAGTTAGAAGCCCAACCATATTTCAGTTATTAAAGATTTAGCCCCCCCATCATTTTATTCTACAACTCTGTATGATGTTGTGTTTAAGAATTCATCTATGAGTAGACACTTGATTCCTTGACGTTGAAACTCCATGCCCTGTGTTCACTGTGTGCCATCAATAACGAAATTGTAAACTTACCTGTAGACTGTTGAAAATGACAAAGAGGACCAACATCCAGAAGTGTCTGTAAGCCATGTGCAGGCCTCCCCAAAGCCATGTCACAGAAATCAGGCCAAAGAGATATAAAACCAATGGAATTTCTAGAAATAAAAAAAAATTTTTTTGAGCTTTGGTATACTGAATAGTCACGCATACACACAGATGCATATCAGCTCTTTTCTTGTATACTCTGTATGCCGAAGTACCCATTTTGAAAGAACAACCTTGGAAATCCCATTCTTATGCCAGAGAAGAGAAGGCACATTGCTGAGTCTACATTCTTTCTGTTTTGCTGGTAGGCAAGGGGGTGGGGAAGAATGAGAACTGTTCCTCTCCTAGACTACCACCTGCTGGACTGTTCAGGAAGTGCCATGAACTACAGAGATGCAATCCCATTTCAACCCCAGGTAAATAATCCCCTTGAAGAGCTCTCCACCAGAAAACGGCAGGCAGTGGTGTGCTCCTGAAATGAGTGTAGTCTAACCTGACATTTTATTTATTTATTTATTTTAAAGATTTTATTTATTTACTTGACGGAGAGGGAGAGTGCACACGCGAGCACAAGTAGGCCGAGTGGCAGGCAGAAGGAGAGGGAGAAGCAGGCTCCCTGCTGAGCAGAAAGCCCGATGCGGGGCTCCATCACAGGACCCAGGGATCATGACCTGAGCCGAAGGCAGACGCTTAACGACTGAGCCACCCAGGTGCCCCTAACCCGACATTTTAAAACAGAAATGCTACAAATACTAGTTTGTGTATCATAGAAAAGGATATACTCATCTCCTTTTTTCTAACAGAAAAGACACCAAACTTTATAGCTAACATTAGAGCAAAGATGAAGTGACGGGTTTGCTATTGTCAACACTAAGTTTACTCTATCCTTGTTTCTCATGTAATTTATTTCAGTAGTTTTCAGGACAGATTTCTTCAGGGCCCAGGACTTCATTACCCTTTTCATTTGTCTTTGATATGTGCATTACAGAATAATAACCTTAAAAAGGGGATTTTAACATTGAAATGACAAGCTATATAAGATTTGGAAAGTGAATCAGATCACAGCAGCTGCAAATAAGCACATTTCAAGCTGTTGTCATCATGATGGACCACACCACTGACAACTCTTAGAGGACAGGCCTCAATCAAGGTCCATATATACCCACCATTATCACTTACTGCCTGGAATCTACATGCACTCTGGAAATCGGAAGAATTAAATAATCCAACTTTAGCAATTTAAAAATTTTATTTTGAAACATTCTTGAACTTACAGAAGAGCTACCAGTACAGTCTGACAACAAGGGTTTTTTTTCTTACTGAGCCACTTAAAAGTTTCCAACTGAATCCTGCATCACCCTCTGAATGCTATGTTTTTAAATATATTTTTATTTTTATTTATTTATTTTTTAAGATTTTATTTATTTATTTGAGAGAGAGAATGAGATAGAGAGAGTATGAGAGGGGGGAGGGTCAGAGGGAGAAGCAGACTCCCTGCCGAGCAGGGAGCCCGATGCGGGACTCGATCCCGGGACTCCGGGATCATGACCTGAGCCGAAGGCAGTCGCTTAACCGACTGAGCCACCCAGGCGCCCCTTTAAATATATTTTTAAAGTAACATTTTTAAGTTTATTATTTTTTTCTTAATCTCTACACCCAATATGGGGCTTGAACCCAGATCAAGAGTCGCATGCTTTTCTGACTGAGTCAGCCAGGTGCCCCCATACTTTACTTCCTTTTTGTTTGATTTTTCCTATCCAAATACTTAAAAAAAAAAAAAAAGATTTATTTATTTATTTGAGAGAGGAAGGGAGAGAGAGAGAAACTCAAGCGGACTCTGCACTGAGCCTGGAGCCCAACGTGGAGCTCGATCTCATGACCCTGAGATCGTGACTGATGTCAAAACCAAGGGTCAGGTGCTTAACTGACTGAGCCACCCAAGCGCCCCTCCTCTCTAAATACACTAATGTATATTTTCTATAAAGATATTCTCCTACATAAACACCAGGGGACCATCAAATCAGGAAATTAATGCTGATCTATTACTGCCATCCTCAGATCCCATTCAAGATTTGTCCATTGTTCCCATTATCCCCTTTGTAGCAGAAAGGTCCGGTTGACATGCTTCTGCAATCTCCTTTAATCCCCAACACCGCATCTGTGTGGACTTGGCTTTCAAGACTGACACTTTTGAAGATTACCAGCCAGTTTTTCCTGTAGAGTGTCCTTAAATTTGAGTTCATCTGATGTTTTCCTGTGATTCAGATTATAAAGTCTGGCAGAAATCACAGAAGGGAGGCTGGGCTCTTTTTATAGCATTCTGTTGGGTAGCACAAAAATTCAATTTGTCCCATTACTTGGGCTGCTCATTCAGGTCACTTGATTAAGGTAGTGGCTGCATACGTTCTCCACCGTGAAGTTAGTCTGTTTTCCTTTGTGATTACTAAGTATTTGTGTGGGATGACCTTGAAACTGGATAAACACCCTTTCCCTTATCGAATGTTTGATTTACTCATTTATTTATTTTTAAAATATGGACTCATAGATTCTCAATTTATTTAATGGGTTATTGTCCATTATTTTCATGTTGATGCCCCAAATTATCCTAAATTTTGCAAGATGACTTCTGTGCCTTTTGTTATGTCCTCATCATTCTGTTAAGCACTTCCTTGGTTTTTGGTCCAACAAGATGTTTTAAACTCATCTTGTACTTTCCCTGATCCAGTTCTGGTTGGGGGGGGGGGGGATGGCACTTAAAAACAAAGACTGGGTACTAGGTATGCTCACGATTATTGGGGTGTTTCTACCCCTAGGCCCTCTCAGTAGACAGAGATAGAGAATATATGGAGGTACACATATGAACACACACACACATTTACATCTGGATCACTGGATCTGTCTCTATATAATGAACATCATTAGGTCACACCCATACTTCTAATTTCAATCCAACACCACAGGGTTAATTCTAATTTTCTTCCTTTTAATTTTTGTAAATCTCTTCTCTGTTGTTAAGAAATCTATTTCTCATTGTTCTTAATATATTTACCTATTTGATCAACCGCCCTATTTGATTGTAACCAGTCTCCCGATGCTATCATCCCTTCCCTTGCACACGTGGGTTCTGACACCTCCTGTGGGGCTGTACCCCACCCCTCACACAAATGCCCCCCTCACAATGAACAGGGCTCCCATACTCCATACTTCAACACCTCTCTCTGGATGGTAACTGTGAGTAGGGCGTTAGGATGAGATTCTTGGGCAAGGGAAGAGAAAGGAAAAACACTAGAAGAGAAAGGAAGGAAAGGGAATGGGGGAGGGGAGAAGGAATAGGGAACCTGAGCAGTCCTTTTTTTGAGAAGAAAGGCACTGCTGGTATCTTCCCAAATAGACCCTTCATAAGAAATATAAAATTGTCTGAGTTATTATTATAACTTCACAGAGAAAATAAGAATAATATAAAACATAGTTTGGGGTGCCTGGGTGGCTCAGTCTGTTAAGTGTCTCAGGTTACGATCCCAGGGTCCTGGGATTGAGCCCTGCATCTGGCTCCCTGCTCCACGGGGAACCTGCTTCTCCCTCTCCCTCTGCCTGCCACTCCCTCTGCCTGTGCTTGCTCTCCTCTCTCTGTCAAATAAATAAATAAAATCTTTAAAAAAAAGGACACAGTTTATACAGATGAATAATTCCTTTGTCATTAATGCCTTACAGCAGGCCAGGAGAAAATGTATTAAGATTTATTTAAATTTTATAAAAATTTATTTTTGTTTAATGAAATCATACAATTTGATAAAGGGCCAGGGGCTCATTTTTACTTATGACAAGATACCCTAATATTTAGGAAACTTCCTATGCTATGCTCATTAAATTTTTTAAAGATTAGATATCAAGTTTGGCAATTGCATTCTTTGTTCCCACTGTGTAAGTACAAAATTCTATTTATGGCTCTGTGCAGAGTACAAAAGGACATGCGTATTTTGCATGAACAACTAGGAACCCAATTTTCAAAATTTGGCCTGCATGTTCCTCTAAAGTGCCTAGAGCCAAACAAGTGCTGTGTGCTGACAAAGCTCAGTGGGAGAGCCAAGAGAGCATACTGGGATTGACTAGAAACACCCATGGCCTAGGTTTCTCTGGAACTCTGCAGAAAAGTGTGGTAGCTTGGCACCCCAGACCAGAAACTCTGCAAGGAAGAAAGCCAGTCATAAATAACTCAGTGTATTGAATAATAGACCCAGGCTGGTTTTCCAGCAGTACAACGATGAGTAAACGATTTCAGATGGAAGAAACATATCCAGAGGCACATCCAGATTTTGTGGGCCTGAAGTTTATAAAACTTGCAGAGCCTTCTTTAAAAAATAAGAATTGCCAAAGCAAAAATAGGTATCGAATCCTGGAAGGGACCTATGCAAGGGAGGGGCCCTAAAACTTAAACTTCATCAGCCTTATGGCTAATCCATCTCTAAGCAGGTACCCTTCATCCTCTTTGGGGTGTAGAGTAACTGACTGCAGAAGGGCTGTTGGGAGTGGGTGGTAGTGATGAAGGGGGAGGGGCGTGTTGTTGTTTAACAGCTGCTGTGAATTCCATTTGGCAAACTGAAAATTAATGCTGCACTTAATGAAAATCATCAGTTTCTTATTTCACAAGCTGATATTTCACATTTGGTGAACCACTAGTTTTTTGTTGTCTGTGTAAGTCAATGCTTACGGAAGCAGGCATTTATAACTGGCAACATTAGAAACTTATATTTAGGGGTGAATTAGAAAACAGAATTTCAATGGTTCTAGGTACTTTCACCATAAACATCTTTGCTGCAAGCATTTTTGGGGCAAACATTTTAGACACATAACTGACTGGCCATAAAGCAATTTTGCCATAACAAAAATAAAAGAGATGCCTGGTTGATGGTTTGGTTCATTTCTCCATTGACACAGTACTCCCATTTTCTACAAATCTTAGCCCTCAGAATGGTCTATACATTGGCAGAGTTTTGAACCCACATTTTCCACAGAACTTTGGAACATCTGTCAACGAACATGTGACAATATGCCAAGAACAATCAACAGTGTAGAAGGTTTTCATAATGCACTTCAAAGCTCAGTTACAAATATGCATCCTAGTATTTAGAAACCGATAACTCTGTTAATGAAGGAAGAAATTTTAGTAAAACAAGAAAAAGTGTGATGCTGAACTAGGAGATGCATCAACAAACAAACCAACAAAAGCATAATACTATGAATGAAAGACTTGGAAGACAAATGCTTAGGTGCAATTCACAAAATAAAACCAGTTATCTGTGCAGTGAATCTACACACATTTAAATGTATTCAAGGGCGCCTGGCTGGCCCAGTCAGTACAGCATGCAGCTCCTGATGTAGGGGTCGTAAGTTCAAGCCCTACGTTGGGCATGGAGCCTACTTAAAAATAAATAAATAAATAAATAAATAAATAAATAAATAAATAAAATGTATCCAAATATTTTGTATTTCACAATAAAGTCTTTTTAATTTTGTCACTCATTTTTCATATTTGATTATGTTCTTTTTAATGAATTCCCTCTTTTATTTTTCGTGACTTTATCTCTTATGACCAAATTGCCTTTTGGCCTATTAGTTATGTGGTGAAAATGTCTGCAGTGGAAATGCTTGCTATTGTATATACCTGTGATGGAATATTACTCAGCCTCAAAAAGGAATGAAATTCTGACATGTGCTACAACATAGATGAATGCTGAAAACATTATGTTAGATAAAGTGAGCCAGACACAAAAGGACAAATATTGTATGATTCCACTTTTATGAGGTGCCTCGAGTAGGCAAATGCATCTAGACAGAAAGTAGAAGAGAGGTCAGCAGGGGTTAGGAGAAATGGGGAATAGGAAGTTCTGTTTATTAGGCACAGAGTTTACATTTGAGTTGATGAAAAACTTCTGGCAATGGACAGTGGTGATGGTTGCACAACGTTGTGAATGTACTTTTTGCCACTGGATTGTAAACTTGAAAATGGTTAAAATGGTAAATTTTGTGTTACGTATATTTTACTACAATTTTTTTTTTTAAAGGCCATGCTAAAAAAGGCAGGCTTATGTTAAGATGAAGTTCTATGACAGGGAGAAAAAAAAAATCAAATCCTCAAAGTACTTAATTTATTTTATTTTTTTATTTTTATTTTTTTTAAAGATTTTATTTTTTCATTTGAGACACAGAGATACAGAGAGAGAGAGAGAGAGCATGAGCAGTGGGAGAGGCAGAGGGAGAGGAAGAAGCAGACTCCCCACTGAGTCAGGAGCCCGATGTGGGACTCGATCCCAGGACCCTGGGATCATGACCTGAGCCCAAGGCAGACGCTTAACCATCTGAGCCACCCAGGCGCCCCTCAAGTACTTAATTTAAATACTTAAATAAGCAAGGAGTCATTAATGTGAAAAACAAAGTAGTCTGAAAAGGTTTTAGTAAAAGAAATTACTTGTGGAAAGGAAAAAAAAAATCAGCAAGTGGATGTGTCATTTAGTACTACTACCATTAAGAAAGTCTACTTATGGGCTTTTGTAGATTCCATTGAAGATACATAAAATCTCTTTATTTTTTAATGGAAAATATTATTTCAATGAATTTAATTGCCATTTTTAAAGAAAGTGTGGTGCTATATTATTTCTTCTCTTCATAATTGCAGCCCTGGCTTTATTGCCAGGCACCAGTGACAACAATCATGGCTTTATTATGGAAATCACACCTCATTTACATGAGGCTGAAATTTATTCTGTGTTTACAATCTCCTAAAGTACTTGTTTTAATTTTACCTCACTGACCTTCTGATTCTAACAATTTGGATGTGCTACTAAAACAAACTCATCAATGTAAAACAAGGAACACAGCTGTGAAATAATGTGTAGATTTAAGATATTTATGGGGCTATTCCAACAACAGGAATGCATTATTTTTAAATGAGAAAAAAAACGGTAATTGAAAAAAAGATATCAAAAGGCCTTATTTCTAAATTATGGGCCTTTATTCCGAAATTAACAGATACTTGGAGGCAAAGAGGTTTCACGGATCTGACCCATTTCTTGGTAAGAACATATTAACCGTGTTCTTAAGCTTCCTTAACAAGGGTTAACACTAACTCCGTGATGCATAGTCACCCACTAGTGTTCTTAGAGAATAAACTGAAAGTCATAGAAGAACACAACAGGACACAGATTTCACAGAACTGCCAAATCAGCATTAGGATACTATGGGTGGAAGAGATAATGAATCTACAAACATTTACAAATGTATCTGGAGGTAGGAGCCACAGGACTCAGAATAGTTTCCGTGTTCCCCAGATGGGTTTTAAGAGCTCTCAAATGTTTGTTGCAGCAAGCTAGATTTTGTACATCTCTGCTCTCCACTGTGTACCATCCTTACTAAATTCATAATCTCCATAGTCACTTTCTTTCAATGAGCACTTTAGGGACAATAATTTCCAAATGTGCACCTCCATTCTCTCCTGAGCTCTAGAACTCCAGGCCTGGAGGTCCCCAAAACATACCAGGCTCAGTTCATCCAAAGCTGAATTTACTATCCTTCCTCTTAAACTCTCTTCCTTCCAAGTCCTACTAGTACCACCGTTCCCATAGATTGACCCCATGCCTCCCTGCTGCACCACATGGGGAGAGAAACCATACCCAGAAAGCAGTCAGCACAGAGCCTGGCACAAAGCACATGCTCAATAAGCTTTACCACTATTACCCTCATTCTCATGACCATCATGACTTTAGTCAAGTTCAGGAAATAGCGCATGGCTATACATAGTGCCTTCTTGCGTATTTGGAGAGCCCAACAATCACGTAATAAAAAAACATGTTGAACTTTTTTTGTACCTGAATTTCCCAAACCCATTTAGCTATAGGACCCTTCTGTTTACCTGACGGAGTCTGAAGATCACTCTTGGAGGAGGGTTGCTTTCAGACGGCAGACTGTAAATTCCACCACATCCAAACCATCACTGAAATCTTCCTGACCAGTGTATTTAAACTGGACCTCTCAGTGTCTTCTATCCACCCCCACCCCTTCCTCCCCCACTTTTCTATTCAATTCTAACCCATCCCATCCCACTTAAAAATGCTGGCAATGAGTCTCCCCAATGCATTGTGACTCACAACTGTAAACTTCTACTCTGAAAGGTAATTTAAATAGCCCAAGAACCTCTGAGACATAAAGTGGGTACAGTAAACATCACCGATAGTGGAGGCCTATGCTACCACCTTCTGGCATGGATTTACCCTCACCCTTACTGAGATATGAAGGAAGCAAGCCTAATTTGGAAGGATCTGCACAGGTGAAAACTCAGATCTGCAGGCAAGAGAAGAGAGCCACTCAATATTGGCCTAGAGTATATTTTCCAGGGGTAAAGAGGAGGAACGTGAGCAAATTTTCAGAGGAGTCTCAAGGTCTGCTGAGAACCTAAACAGCGGCACTCCGTCAACAGCTGACTTAGGGCTTTCCTGGATGCTAAAGGACAGTCCAGTGTCAGGCCTGCTTTGAGTGTGATTTATTGGGAATGAAAAAAAAAAAATAGTACAAGCCTAGAATTATGGTCTCGCCTTGCAAAAGCTATATATAATTTTCAATTTGCAGACTATAATTTTGAATCTAAGGAGAATAATCAAGTTAGATGAGACATACCCACATGGACCTTGCACAAACTGTTATTAGAGTAATTCCATTTGAACCATGTACTTCAAAGTTGCTAGATAATATCCTACTGAGGGGAGTCAAATAGGTCTGTGATACTTAAGGAAAAGGTTAAATGGCCTGTTTTCTTCTTGTGAGGAAAATGTGTTGGAACTATGGGAAGAATTATCATTTGGGTTCACAGCCAACATAGTAATTTTTAACACACTTCATAAATATTTTACAAAATGACATTATGACAAAAGTTTTTAGGAGATCTTAAGCAAGCATGAGGCCAGCCAGCTAACAACTGAGGACTGGCTTTACCTAGTTTTCTAACTACATTACCAGTTACTCAGCCGTTAAAGAGTTCAAAACACTCATCTTCAGGCATGCTCAGGCACCTAACAGCAATTTCCAACACACTTAGCTTTTATAATACTATGAAAAGATACAATGCGTCTTTCAACCTACCTACATCTATATTTTGAATCTTACTATAGGCCTCATAATTTTTGGAAATTAGGTTACTATGTATTTGGCCATGAATAGCCAGTTATGTTTTATAGATGGTTTGATAGGACATCACATGGCAGTCATTAAGATTTAACAGGCTCAAATTCAACGCTGAAGTCTTGAGTCAATTCTGACACAATGTCTCATAAAAATTAATACTAAAGATGTGTTCAAGAAAATATTTTTACAGTGTGTTAAATATGTCAGTTCTAGAACTGTTTTCTGGTAGACCCTCAATCTGGATAAATGCCAGCTGACCTCACACTTATTTCCTTTAATTCGGTTCTCTGGCTATCATATTGCAAAACTGGAACACAACTTTAAAATTTTATTTTATTTTTATTTCTTTTGCCATGTCTCTATTCCAAAAAGTCTACTTGAGTTAAACCCTTTGGATCTTCTCTGTCAATGTGATTAATTGCATCTTTCCTCCCTATAGCTATAAGATTATCAGGGCACTGTCTGGTCTTAGAAATAATGTAATATATTTCTCAAAAGCTTTGGGGATATTATTTACTCTGATGCTAAAGAGCTATAACTGTAAACCGAGAAAACGAACACCAAACCCACATACAGAGCTGTTTTCGGGAATACACAATAATAACAGACCATAAAGTGGTATGATATCTGTGTTGTACACAGGCTTATCATTGTTCATTTAAGCAATGGCACAGTACCCAGGTGTGGCTGGGAGTTTTAGCTATATGGAAGTAAAGTTTTAGCTATATGGAAGTAAGTAAAAAAAATCTTATTGCTCATTCTTACTAATCAGGCTTGGACCAAGCCCTTACAGAGAAAAAAAGAGGAACTATTGTGTTAAGAAAGAAAGGCAATTCCCAGATTAAATGCCATGTGTATCATTTACAAAGAAGGAGGCTGTCTGAAAAAACAGTAACATCTATACTGACAATATTTATATATTAGTGATCAAAGTAATTTGATCAAAGTGATTTGAACCCAATGATATACCATTAAAATCTCTGTATATTTATCTGTCAATGTCGTATGTAGACCTTAAAATTTGTGAGATCTTAATTCCAGCTTTTTTTCTCTTTTTCTCCTTTCATCTGGAATTCAAATCGTTAATGGTTAGATTGGTTCACAGGTGTCTAATATTAGTAGTTAGATACTACCACTTAATTTTGTCCCAGGCTTAAAACTATATGTTTCCATTTCTTTTTTCTAAGAGTGAGATCATTGGATAAAGAAGATGTGGGGTGTGTATATATCCACACCCACATACATACACACAATGGAATATTACATAGCCATAAAAAGGATGAGATCTTGCCATCTGCAACAACACAGATGGACCTAGAGGGTAGTATGCTAAGTGAAATAAGGCTGAGAAAGACATATGATTTAATTTATATGTGGAATCTAAAAAACAAATCCAATGAATAAGCATACAAACAAAAAGCAGAATCAGACCTATAGATACTGAGAACTGATGGTTGCCAGAGGGGACGGGGGTGGGAGGATGGGCAGAATAGGTGAAGGGAAGTGGGAGGTACAGGCTTTCAGTTATGGGATGAGTAAATCATGGGAATAAAAGGGACAGTGTAGAGAATATAGTCAATGATACTATAATATTGCTGAATGGCAGCTATGCTTGTGGTGAGCACAGAAGGATGTATAGAGATGCCGAATCACTATGTTGTGCACCTGAAACTAATGTAACCTTGTGTGTCAACTATACTCAAATAAAAAATTTTAAAAAAATTAAATTTATCTTCCTCAGGGGAAAAAGAAGAGTGAGAGCATTGGAATTTTATTTAACTTTAGGTACCACAGTTTTGGCATTAAGAGATCAGACTAATGAGCAGCCATATCGTTTTTTTAGGTCACTGTGCTTCCCAAGCCCCCAGAAGGAGCCATTTTTACTATTTGCTTCCATCTTTTTAAAAAAATTTGTTTGGTTCCATCTTTAATAGGCTAGACAGATCTTTCTACATTTTTTATTTGTTTCTATCCATTTTTTTTTAAACCAGGTGGATTTATCCTGTTACAGTGTTTGTGAAGCACATTTGTAAAAAACAATTTTTTCCCTGGTTGGTAAAGCAGCTTTAATATAACCACAGATCGAATGTTTATTTGCAAATACTTTGACATTAGGGAGGAAACTGATGAAGAGAGAAACCACCACACTTCTTAGAAATTGTATAATTAAATGAGCGTAAGGATCAAAATTGTTCATTTCTATTACTTGTTGATTTATAACCACACTGACTTACCCTATCTTTATAGAACTGTACAATAGGGCTTTAAACAGCTCTTCAACACCCCTAGTCTTTCCTATAATCCAATTTCGACTTCTTTTTGGAAGTTGATGCATCCTAGTTATAAATCACATCATTTGCTTTCCTGAAGGTTATTGATAATAAATTTTATAATTTGCTTCTGTCAAACTCAATTAAAAGAAAAAGATCTGTTTTGAATATTGGCCTTTGGCAAATCACATTTTTTTAAAAAAAGCATGCCCTGAGGTTGACTGAGTGGGATTTATTCATACAAACAAGGCAGACTTGCAGCTCTGAGCATGGACTCTGGAGTCAGATTACTTGAAGGCCACTTAACTAGCTGTGTGACCTTGGTAAGTTACATCACTGCTCCTCAAGTTCCTCATCTGTAAAATGACAGTAATATTAGTACCTCCCAAATAAGGTTCTGTGTATCCGGTGAGGATTTAATGGTTGAAATGCAGAACACTTAGAATAGTTTTATGTAATTTTGACCATTGCTTGCTATTCAAGAATTATGTTTTAGCAAGCATCAAAAATGTATGAGATAAAATGTGACAGGTAAGAGGACGAATTACATATGGATATTCTTTCAAATACTATAGACACACACACACACACACACCCTATAATAAAAGGTAGAAGGTAAGTATTAGAAGAGAGAGACAAAGTTAAATAAAAACCCAGGGAAAGCAGCAGTTACCCCTTTGATAGCATCACTGAAGCCTTTGAGAGGGAGAAGGAATTTCAGCTGGGACGTGAAGCTGAGCTCTATTTGAGCATGTAAATATTGAGATTAAGGTAGTGGGTGTAGCCAAAAGGAAGGTAAAAAAAGGCAAATGCATAAATTAGTGTAAATGAGTCTTTTTGATTGGAATTAAAGGTTCATGAAAGTGCTTAATGAAAAGAATGTTTGTAGCACTAGGTCATAATGGCATCCTGTGGGCTAGATTCAGCAAAACAGTTTTTTTTTTTTTTTTTAATATTTTATTTATTTATTTGACAGAGAGAGAGTGAGAGCACAGGCCAGGAGACAGAGGGAGAAGCAGGTTCCTCGCCAAGCGGGGAGCCCGACATGGGACTTGATCCCAGGACTCTGGGATCATGACCCGAGCCGAAGGGAGCCGCTTAACCAACTGAGCCACTTAGGTGCCCCCAAACAGTTGTTTTATAGGAAATGAAAGCCATTTAAAATTTCTGAGCAAGAGGTGTGGCCTTTTCTACACCAAGCTTCATCTCCTAGGACAGCAAAGAGATTGGCAGAGAGAATGCTACCAGCAAGGGCACGGGTTTGGCCCCTACTGCTGTGGTCAGGGTGGGAGATAAGGAGGGCCTGAGGCAAGGGAAGGGCAGCCAAGAGGCCCCCCAAGGGCAGAATGGGATGCACACAAAATATTACAGACATAGAATCTACAGTAGTACCCTCAATCAGAAAACAATGAGAAGCCTCAAAATTATACAGATATTAGGACTTGATCACTGAAGACTCTGATTCAGTAAGTCTGCAGGGAGACTCATTAAACCATATTTTTTTTTTAAAAGATTCATTTATTTGAGGGGGGGGGGAAGGGGAGGGAGGGGCAGAGGGAGGGAATTTCCAGCAGACTCCCCGCTGGGCATGGAGCCTGATGTGGGGTTCGATCCCACGACCTTGAGATCATGACTTGAGCCGAAATCAGTGGTCAGACGGTCAACTGACTGAGCCACCCAGGCGCCCCTCATTAAGCCATAATTTTTGAAATCTGATTTTTTTTTTTTTTAAGTTGGCCTATCCCCAGTGAGGGGCTCGAACTCCCAATTCCAAGCTCAAGAGTCACAAGCTCTACCAACTGAGCCAGCCAGGCGCCTCTCTGAGAGCCTGATTTTGGATGATCAGTCAGTTTTGACAACTACTGACTTAAAAGTCTATGACTGTGGAGTTAAAGAAATTACACCAGCTTCCGGTTAGGAAAATCAGAAGAGAATTAAAAGGAAGGAGAAAAGGAAGGAGGAGAAAGAATAATAGAGAGATCAGAGGAGTTGGGGCAGGCAGAGGAGAAAAGCTGATGAAAATGTTTGTACTTCTTGAGGACAAGATATCATTTTCAGGGAGAGGACAGACAGGGAAGAAATTGGGAAGAGAAATTGGGCTCAAGCTGATAGATTTGAAAATTACCACTATGATCATGAAAAAGGCAAGGGCAATCCCTGGAAAACATATATACTCCAGAGTTCTGAGTCACAAGAAGAATGAAGCATGGCCTGGGATTTACCAGGAAAAAAGAAAAAAGAGGGTATCCTAAAAACCAAGGGAGATGGCACTATTTAGTGAAGGGTAGTTATCAGTACTATCTATGCAGAAGAGTGTAAGGATAAGGACATTAAAAGAGAGGTCAGTAGATTTGGTGTCCAAGGTTAAAGGTGATGAATGAAAGAGAATAAGCAAGATACTGTCGAGGCTTAGCAGTGAACAGAAGGTGAAGTGGACAGGTAGTACTCTTCAAGAAGTTGGTCAGTGGGGTGCCTGGATGGCTCAGTCAGGTAAGTGTCTGACTCTCAATTTTATCTCAGGTCATGATCTCAGGGTTGGGAGATCGAGTCGTGCGTCTGCTCCACACTGGGTGTCCAGGAGCCTGCTCGAGATTCTCTGCCCCTTCCCGCCTCTAAAAAAGAAAAGGGCATAAAAAGAAAAATTAAAAAAGAAAAAATAAAGAAAAACAAAACAAAACAAAACAAAACAAAAAGGGGAGCCTGGGTGGCTCAGTTGGTTAAGCGACTGCCTTCGGCTCAGGTCATGATCCTGGAGTCCCAGGATCGAGTCCCGCATGGGGCTCCCTGCTCAGCGGGGAGTCTGCTTCTCCCTCTGACCCTCCCCCTCTCATGTGCTCTCTCTCTCTCTCTCTCATTCTCTCTCTCAAATAAATAAATAAAATCTTAAAAAAAAAAAAAGAAGTTGGTTGGTAAAGGAGAGAGGCAGGGAAGTAACTTGATAAGGCATTATGAGTAAGCTCTTTTGAGACAGTGAAAAGTAATGCTTGTTTTTAGATGAAAAGGGAAGACCCAGAGGAGGGAGAGAGAAAGAGAGAGAGAGAGAGTTAAGACGTAAGGCAACTGTGGAAAATTTAATGAAGCAAGTTCCAAGAAAAGGGAAAACAGATGAAGGTGCAATTGGGATGGTTGTCTTTGGTGAAAGTGAGTTATTTACTCTTATCTAAAATGGTAGGAAAGTAGGGGCGCTTGGGTGGCTCAGTCGGTTGAGCATCTGCCTTTGGCTCGGGTCGTGGTCCCAGGGTCTTGGGATTGAGCCCCGCATCAGGCTCCCTGTTCAGCGGGGAGCCTGCTTCTCCCTCTCCCTCTGCAGCTCTCCCTGCTTATGCTCTCTTTCTGTTGAATAAACAAATAAAATCTTAAAAAAAAAAAAACGGCAGGAAAGTGGCAAAGAAGAGAGACAAAGATAAAAATGATCAGGTAAAAAATAAGGACAGGTGAGTGAGACAACATCATGTTGTTTTCATACTTTGAAGAGTGAGACTAGAAGGTAATAAGCACAAAATTTAAGGGCAGTGAAATCTGTTTCAAAGATTACCTAAGAATCATTGAAAGATAATCCAAAGGATTTTTGAGAAGCAGATGTGGCTCAGTTAAGGTTACTTAGAATAAACTAGTGTATCCATTACAGTATAGCACTAATTCATTAATAAAAGGAAGAGAATTGTGTGGAACAGACTAAACTGGTGACTGGCAAAGTCACTTAAGGAGGGAGCCAAGTTGGTGAAGAAATCAAAAGAGCTAGTGAAAATATTCTTGGACCGTCCCATCACAGGGTCAAGGGAAAGGAGGTCAGAGTGAGAATAAAGAACAAGGAGGAGTGAGGAACTGGGTTAGAGAGACAGAGATTGTGTTCAGAGAGAGATGTGGAGAGGGAAACTGATCTAGGAAGGGCAGCTAGCCTGAGAAATGGGAACCATAGGAACGTGAATAGGGAAAGGGTGGTGTAAGCAAGAAGCACAGATTTAAAAATAGGAAAAATCGTTACCCAGGGACATAGTAACCTTACGGAAGGGAGCACAAATATTTTTGAAATCCTATTAATTGGAAGGAGTGACCTCTTGGAACTGGTTGTAAGGAAAGTGATCTTTTTTTTTTTTTTTTTTTAAAGATTTTATTTATTCATGAGAGACAGAGAGAGAGAGGCAGAGGGAGAAGCAGGCTCCCAAGGAGCAGGGAGCCCGATGTGGGACTCGATCCCAGGACCCTGGGATCATGACCTGAGCCGAAGGCAGACGCTTAACCTTCTGAGCCACCCAGGTGCCCAGGAAAGTGATCTTTTATGAGGCAGGCCATTTCACTTATGATAAGGTAACTGGAAGAGGACTTTTGTGAAAGGATCAGACCAAGTTTGTTACTGCCTTCTGGCCCAATGAAACTCAAATTTCACTTTTGATATGGTGATGGTATACTTTCCTTCAGAAAGGAAACAACTTACAAAGATGTCATTTTCAACTTCCTGGGTTTTATAACACGTAACTATTAAGTATGGCATTATGATCCAGACATTGTGCCAATTATATATTTTTAAATAAATTTATGATGCATTTCCTAATTCCCCAGATTACCCATCACCACTTCCTATTTCCTTAATTCTAGCAACCCCGTTTTCCTTTATTTCTGCATCTTCTCTTTAATATTGTAGCAGTTGATTATGTGTGATCAAGCAGTTACTTTGTAACTATATATATTTTAAAGAACTGTGTAGGTACTGAATCATAAATTGGAACTCTCTCTAAATAATGAGAATGGCAATAAATAGTACATGGAAAAGTTGCAAATCGAGAATGGAATTTCTACCGAAGAATTTGGGATTTGGCTGACTCAAGAGAGTCATGGTATATTACAAGATCACTACAATGACACCAAATGAGGTGGCTTATAGAGCATAAGGTTTTCGATGCCATAAATATTCCAAGATAAAACAGCCTTGAAAAACTGATTTTTACACTCTCTAGTAGAGTTTGACAGCGGTCTGGATACAAATTTGAGAGAGACACATTAAAAAAAAATCAGAAATTTTATTTTCATCAGCCAACAGTTGACTTCAGTCATCCATTTAAAAAAGAAATGAGGGCGCCTGGGTGGCTCAGTCGTTAAGCGTCTGCCTTCGGCTCAGGACCCTGGGATCAAGGCCCGCATCGGGCTCCCTGCTCGGCAGGGAGCCTGCTTCTCCCTCTCCCACTCCCCCTGCTTGTGTTCCCTCTCTCACTGTCTCTCTCTGTCAAATAAATAAATAAAATCTTAAAATAAAATAAAATAAAAAATAAAAAATAAATGAATGTGCTCTTAGATCAAAGCAATAAACATGAATAACTTTTATGTAGCTTTCAAAGGGGAAGGAAGAAATGCCTCATTGGTAATTTTCCAGGATAAATAAAGAAGGATTGGGGGCGGGGGAGAGTGTCCTTTAAAAGAATGGAGAATGCCAGGAAAATTAAAATTTAAACTTTTTATTACTTTGCAGAAAAACTGCCAAAGAAATATATGGGAAATTCAGCCTATGTACAAAAATTATAAACAACTGGGCAAGTTTCACTGATTCTCTGGGTCAGACTGAGGCAAGGCAATGGTACATAATACACATCAGATGCATGTACACAAAGAGTACACAACACACCTAAGCAACAATGCCACTGTGATGCTTTTATTTTTTTATTTTTTTAATTTTTTAAAAAAGATTTTATTTATTTATTTATTTGAGAGAGAGAATGAGATAGAGAGAGCATGAGAGGGGGGAGGGTCAGAGGGAGAAGCAGACTCCCTGCCGAGCAGGGAGTCTGATGCGGGACTCGATCCCGGGACTCCAGGACCACGACCCGAGCTGAAGGCAGTCGCTTAACCAACTGAGCCACCCAGGCGCCCCACTGTGATGCTTTTAGACACTGACCATAAGTTACCACACTGATCATATCTTCCACTAACACCCAACTGACACCTATTCATGACATGTATCAAGATGGAAATTAATTTGCACTCCATTCCCTCTCCTCCCTGACCACCGTAATTGATGAACTCAGCAAGTGAGAGTGAACTCAGCACTTGTAGGCAACAACACAAGTACATTATGGCTGCAATACATAGAGAGTTTCTGTGGGTAAGTAGTGGCATTTTCCTTTCCTCCTACAGTCTAGAGGTTGCTATTGAATGATTTTAATGATGTGATCAGTTTCACTTTTTAGGTGGTTCAGTGTGGAATGGAGACAGACAAGTATTGAGAATATCAAGACAGTTGCAATTGTCTAGGTCTAAGATGATGGGGGATATGACTCAGGCACTACAGACTGAACTGTGTCCCTCCAAAAGTCGTATGTTGAAGCCCTATCCCTCAACGTAATAGTATTTGGAGATAGGGACTTAAAGTGTAATAAGTCATGAGGGTGGAACCCTTGTGATGGGATTAGTGTGCTTATAAAAGAGACAGGAGAGAACTCTTTCCATGTGAGGACACAGCAAGAAGATGGCCATACCAAGCCAGGAAGAGAGCTTTTGTCAGGAGCTGAACTGGCCAGCACCCAGACTGTGGGACTTTTCAGACTCTCGAACTATGAGGAATAAATTTCCATTGTTTAAGCCATCCAGTCTATGGTATTTTTTTTATGGCAGCCCAAGCTGACTAATACACCTGGCATAATCACAAAATAAAAAAAAAAAGGAAGGCATATTTGAGACATATTTAGGAAACATACAGGACAAAGGAGTTACATATCTGACTGTATTCCACATCAATTACATATTGAAAGAGTTGTTATGCTAATAAAAATACCAACACACACTGAGTGCTTAGTATGTTTCAGAGAGTGTACTAAAGACTTTATATGAATTAACACTGAATCCTTCTGAAAGTTCTATAAAGTTTATTATTATATCTGCACTACATGAGAATAGTGAAGACAATTAGGTGTATTTTAGTACCAGAGAGAGAGAGGGCAGTTTTTCTTGGAAGTTAGAAATTGAAGGAATAATTTACCAGACCAGATCACTTCAAATTTTGGGAAATGGAGTCTAATAATTACTTTTTTTTTTTTTAAGATTTTATTTATGTATTTGACAGAGAGACACAGTGAGAGAGGGAACACAAGCAGGGGGAGTGGGAGAGGGAGAAGCAGGCTTCCCGCTGAGCAGGGAGCCTAATGTGGGGCTCAATCCCAGGACCCTGAGATCAGGACCCGAGCTGAAGGCAGACGCTTAACAACTGAGCCACCCAGGTGCCCCTCTAATAATTACTTTTATGGAATTTGTGTTTTCTAGGTTTAATTTAATGTTTACATGTTAGTCTTCTCAATGAATTTTTTTTTTAAAGATTTTATTTATTTGACAGAGAGAGCACAAGCAGAGGGAGAGGGAGAAGCAGGCTCCCCACTGAGCAGGGAGCCCGACGAGGGACTCGATCCCAGGACCCTGGGATCATGACCTGAGCCGAAGGCAGCCGCTTAACCGACTGAGCCACACAGGCGTCCTGAAATTTTTTTTTTTAAGATTTTATTTTTTTATTTGAGAGAGAGAACACGAAAGAGAGTGAGCGAGTAAGCACGAGGCGGGGCCGCGAGGGCAGAAGGAGAGGGAGAAGCAGACTCCCCGCTGAGCAGGGAGCACCATGCGGAGCTCGATCCCAGGACCTCAGGATCACGACCTGAGCCAAAGGAAGACGTTTAACTAACTGAGCCACCCAGGTGCCCCTCAGTGAAACTTTTTTTAGAAGAAATCTCTACACCCAACTTGTGGCTCGAACCCACGACCCCAAGATCGAGGGTCACATGCTCTACCAACTGAGCCAGCCAGGCACCCATCAATGAAACTTTTGATAACAAAATGGAGGAGGGACGCCTGGGTGGCTCAGTCAGTTAAGCGTCTGCCTTTGGCTCAGGTCATGATCCCAGGGTCCTGGGATGGAGCCCTGCATCAGGCTCCTTGCTCGGAGGGGAGCCTGCTTCTCCCTCTGCCTGCCGCCCTCGCCCCGATTGTTCCCTCTCTCTGACAAATAAATACGATCTTTAAAAAAAAACCAAAACAACAAAATGGGAAGGGATGAAGTACTGGTGTTAGCAATAATGGCAGTTCTGGAGAGCGTGAGACTCACCTGTGGCTCTAATCCCAGCTGCTCAATTTAACAGCTTTAAAACACGGACACTTTTCTAAGCCTCTCACTTCCTTGATTTTCTTGTCTGATTACCGGAATAATGATACCTGCTTCAGAGGATTCTTGTAAAGACTGAGATAATATATACAAAATGCTTCGCTCAGGGGCTAGCATATGGTGAGGCTTAACTGTCAGTGGTGCTGAGGATCATGACTATGACTACCAGGACATAGGTCACACCTGCCACTTATATGTAGGTCAGCCATTTACTCTTTCTTCCAACCGTATCTTATCCGTACTCATTGCTGTCTGCCCACCTACAAAACAAATGTAAATTGAATTTAACAGTTTCATACTGAACTAGCCTCAATAGAGAACTACCCCTGTCCTGGTCAGTATCCAACGAGACTAGGTAAAAGACGGGTCAATGAGGTAAAGATATTCAGCAAACGTGAATTCTAGAAAGACTCCGCTTTGCTACAAATGATCAGTCCCTTTTCTTCTTTGGTTATATGTATAAATCAGGAGTTGAAACAGAAATTTAAGCTTTTGCTCAATTCTATTATTTTTTCTTTTTATTTGGATGTCCTAGGCCTTAGGAAACTGCCTCCTGATGTTATTGTTCTAAGTTTTTAAATGCTGCAGAAAGCAAACATTCAGGGACTACACATCACCTTTCAGGTTCAAAGATTTCTAATTTGAATCTTTGAAGACTGAGGTCCAAGATAAAAATCTAAGCCGAGGATGAGCATCTATAAAGTTTCTTTAAATGTTCTGGATTTTCCCTACCACCACTGGCAAAATGTGGGAAGACTGAACTGTGTTCACAAAGCTTTTTCAAGCTCAAGTGGAAGAGATTGTTCATTGTCTAGGGAGAAGCTCTGGGGTTTTCCTTAGGTCCCTAGGCATTGTTTTTTTATTTTATTTTCAGCAATGGAACTGGGAATAGACTGCAAACAAGCAGCTTACTGCTAAGGACATGTGAAACCTGTTATATTGGTTGTTCTGGATCCTATTCAAGCACATACTGTTACTAGGTAAGATCACTTTTACTCTGCTGTAGTGGCAATGTCGACTTTGCTTTAGGAAACAAAAATCCTAAATTTTCTCCCCATTTTTATTTATAAACCATGTCTGTTTCTGCAGGCAATAAAATTTGAAGGGACAATGATATACTTAGAATTCTGATGTGAGAATAATAAGGATTCTAGAACCAGAGTGTTTCAGCTATTGATTGCTACATAATAAGCCACTACAAAACCTAGTGGCTTACGATAAGTTATGACTTCTCACAGTCCTATAGTCTGGGCTGGGCAGTTTTTCTGCTCTGTGTGGTGTCTCCTCAGGCTGTAACCTACAAGAAGGCTTCTTCACTCACATGTCTGGAATCAGAGCTGGGATGCCTGAAACAACTTGCCAAGCATGTCTATTCACATGGCCACTCCGCGCGACTAGCTTGGGGTTCCTAACACCATGGTGGTCCCAGAGTAATTGGATTTCTGGTGGCTGACTTCCAAGAGAAAGGAAGCTGAAAGTGCTAGTCCTCTTAAAGGCTAGGCCCATTATGGGACAGCCTCACTCCAATCACGTTATACGCGTCTGAGCAAGTCCAAAACCAGCCCAGATTTCAAGGGAGGGGAAAAAAGACTCCACCGCTTTCTATGAGGAGAAGCACACATGCAAAGGGAGGGGCCATCTCTGGAGAACACAGCACAGAGTGTACTGCATTTGCTAGGAGCTCTTTCTTTTTCCTCTTTTTCCTTTGGATTTCACCAAGTTTCTTGAAACTCTTTTTGAAATTTTCAAAATGTCCAGAGAGAAAAAAGTCACTCAACTTTAGGGTATAAGGGATGATACATTATATATTCATTAACAAGTTTTCAATGATTTTCATAATTTTGATGCAATCTTTATTTTACTATTGTTATTCACTCTAAATATGAGTAAATGGAGCCTCAGAAAAAATGGAAGCATTCATCCTCAAATATGCTCCCAAGTAGAGAAGTGGTCATTATAGCACCAGAGATTCCTCAGATTAATGCTATCCATATAAGTAGCTGGATCAAGCCACCATCACCTTTTTATATGACATATTGAAACATATGTGTGGGATTTTATAAAGAAAGGGATTTATAATCAGCTACTTCCTCTTTTTATTCAAATTAATTTTCCTTCCCTGATCCATGAATCATTCCTCACATAGGAATTGGATGATGATTCAGAAAGAACCAGTAAATTCTAATGAGCCTAAAAGGAGAGACAAGCTTATCATTGCCAGAGATCAAAACCAACCCCCCAAATTATAGGCTTTGTTTAAAATGCTGTTTCAGACATTGAAATCTAGTCCAGGGAACATACCTTTTTCCTGACTCATCCTCACGGCACACTCACCCCACTGAAGGGAGGAGGAGGCCAGTGAGTCTCATTAGGAGCCACTGACCTTCAAAAATGTGGTTCACAGCAGTCTGGCAGCTAAAGGGCCACAGATTGCCAAGCCGTAGTCACTGCCCCAGACCACACTCAGAAAAGGAAGGGATTGACAGTGGCCATCTTTGGGAGACCACAGCCCAAGAGTGTATTTTATTTACTGTCAGCTCCTTCCCTGTCTCCCTCTTTCCCTTAGATTTCACTGAGTTGATCTGAACTCTGAAACTAAAGGCTGCAGGACCAAAAAAGTCACTCAAAATACAGAGGGTTAAGGGACTGGTACTTAGCAGTCATAACACAGCAGTGTTGATATAAAATTGCTCCTGTTGTCAGGCACATCTAATCTGCATAAGAGTGATTCGTATGGAGAACAGTTCTATAGAAATATGGAAGATTTCAGGCCTAACAAAATGATTGATGCAAGCTCTTTCGTTATTCAAAGAGGTCTGATCCTGGAGTTGACTAATCACATCTGTTTACCAAACCTAAAACTCAAAGGTAAATAAATAATCATAATCATCCCAGTTACCTAAACACAAAACACAGCTTGGCTATAAGGAAACTACGAATTGACCTTTCCTTCTTCTCCTTTATTTTTTTAAAAGCTCTTATTTATTTGACAGAGAGAGACACAGCGAGAGAGGGAACACAAGTAGGTGGAGTGGGAGAGGGAGAAGCAGGCTTCCAGCGGAGCAGGGAGCCCGATGCGGGGCTCGATCAGGACCCTGGGATCATGACCTGAGCCAAAGGCAGACGCTTAACGACTGAGCCACCCAGGCGCCCCTGACCTTTCCTTCTCAGAATGCACCTGACTCATTGTTAAAAGTGATTTATAAACAAACAAAAAATGGTTGGCTATGTATGACCCCAAATACTCAAAATTTAAGCATCATTTGTAAAACTAGGAAGCTGTGCTTTTATAAGAAAAGGAAACTTTCAGCTGTTGATTCATTCTTATGATACTATCTATCTTAAAACGCTCCTCCAGTTAAAAAAAAAAATGCAGGGCAAAATATAACTAAATTATAAACGATCTAAGTTGCCTTAGGAAAAAAAGGCTGCTTTTGTATATGCTTGGAACTGCAGAACCAAGTGGGAGAAACTAATTAGAACCACCTTCTTTCTCAGGTATTAAGTGTACATGGGGTGGGGAAAAGGGCAGATTTCTCAGAGTAAAGCAGAAAAGAGCCTGGGCACCAGTCTGCGTGTTGCCTTTGAAGCTGAGTTTTGCGGAGAGCTTGGTGGCATGGGCTTACATCATGGTATCTGAACTCCGGAGTGAGGTTGGTACCACTTCTAACAATATAGAATATTAGAAGCAAAGAAAAGGTGCTCATTCTCCAGTTTTTCAAAAATACAGACATAGGAACTTTCAAAATGTGCTTTATATTTTGCTAATATACTGGACTTTTCAGCATTCTCTTACCCCCCCTTTTTACAATGTAGATATTTATTTTATTGTAATTGTGTTAATTTTTTTTCAATTCTGAAAAATTCTCAACCATTACATTTTCAAATCTTCTTTTTCTCCATTCCTTATATTCTTTTCTTTTGGCCATCTGTTCTCATACCTCCTACCTTAGTTTTCATATTTTCTCTTTTTTGTATGTTACCTTGGTGAATTCCTCAGTCCTAGCATCAGATTCTAATTCATTCCTCGTCCCTGCTTCTCACCTGGGGTTTATCTCAAATATTAAGATATTTCAAAATTTCAAAGAGTATATTTTTCAGTGCCAAGATTTCTGAAATTATTTCATTTTCATATTTGCCTGTTTTTATATTGTTTATATCTATTTTTGTTTTTTATGTTTCAATGTTTTTAGTGGATAAATATTTTTTTATATCAGGGTCAGTTGTTAAACTTTTTCTGTAAATGGCCAGATATTAAATACGTTTGGTCTTGTAGGCCACATGGTCCTAGTTGCAACAACATAGACTTAACTCTGCATTGTAAGAGCAGCCATAGAATATATGTAAGCAAATGGGTGTGGCTCAGTTCCAAGAAAAATTTACTTACAAAAACAGGTCACTGCAACCACTTTGGAAAACAGTGTGGCAGTGCCTCAAAATATTAAACACAGAGCTGCCATATGACCCAGCAATTCCACTTCTAGGTATATACCCCAGAGAAATGAAAACCTATGTTAATACAAAAACTTGTACACGAATGTCCATGGCAGTGTTCTTCACAATATCCAAAAGGTGAAAGGACCCAAATGTCCATCAACTGATGAACAGATAAGCAAAATGTAGTGTGTGTATACAGTGGAATATTATTTGTCAGTTAAAACAACAACAACAAAGTTCTGATACCTGCTATAATACACACAAACTTTGAAAACATTATGCTAAGTGAAGGAAGCCAGACACAAAAGACCACATATTCTATGATCCAATTATAGGAAATGTCCAGAATAGACATATCTATAGAGATAGAAATTTGATTAATTGTTACCTAGGGCCTAGGGAAGTATAGGATGGGGAATGCCTGCTAATAGGCGTGGGGTTTCTTTTTGAGGTGATGAAAATGTTCTCAACTAGCTTATGGTGACGGTCACACGATTATATAAATATACTAAAGACCACTGACCGCACAATTTAAGCAGATGACCTTTGCATGTAAATTACATCTCAAGGAAGCTGTTAACGAAGAGATGAAATGGGCAAACAGGTAAGGGGCCAGGAGGGCCACAGTCTGAGAATTCCTGCTCCATATTTTCAAGGATCCTAACATACTTATCAAAGTTATTCATAGTTTGTTCTCTTTTTAAAATTTTTTCTGGCTTAAATTCATCTTTTTGATTGTTGATTTTAAGGGCTATCTGTTGGTTTTCCTCCAATATTTGAAACTTCTAAACAGCAGCTAATCTTGAGTAGAAAGCATTTGTCTCACTGCTTGTTCTCTTTGTCTGCCTACCCTTTTCTGTCTAATGGTATTATGGGCACCTCCACTCAGCTCTCCTGTTCCAAAGGAACTAGTTCGATGTCTTGGGCTTCCTGTCCCCATGGTGACATGTAGATATGATAGCTATTCAGTCTGCAAACTCTAGAGAACTGGGCCCAGGTACTTGATGAGATGCTTTGTCTGCCTTCTCCTTGGACTTGTGGAAGTCCTATAAGCCAAAGCGCAGGCTACTGTAGCAGGGCTTTTTAGGGCTCCCTTCATGCAGATGCTATTGCCCCAGTCCATCTGCCTTGGGTCAAATCTTTTAGGTCCTAATTCACCCCCACAGCAGTTGAGCCACTCCTGCATCCACTGGCTTATGGATGCAGAAAACATTGGGTCCATGGTTTTGGTCCAGTTTACTACTTTGTGTTCCTGCTCTATTTCTGAGCCACAGAGATGTTCACTTTAAAAAATATTTTCTCTTGTTATATCCTGCCTTTAACTCCTATGTAAGGGCTCCTATGGAGCAGGGCAGAGGGCAATCCATGAATTTACAGTGCCATCCTGACTGGACGCTTTCAATACAATGGAATTTTAGCAAAAAGATTCAAAAAGAGTATCAAATGCTCCTTGGTAGAGTAGACATGTTTTGTTTTGTTTTGTTTTTTTCTTCTGGAAATCTTGAATTTGAAATAAGTGGAGGATATTCAAATGGAAGTGTGTTATAGTAGGTTGCAAATAAAATATAAAAGATTAGGCCAGCAGTCAGAGCTGAACACATATTTTTGGGAATCACAGAAGTCAAGAAAACAATTATAGCCCCAATGATAATAACGTTCAAAGGGAGGGATGCCTGGGTGGCTCAGCTGGTTAAGCGGCTGCCTTCGGCTAAGGTCATGATTCTGGAGTCCCAGGATCCAGTCCTGCATCGGGCTCCCTGCTCAGCGGGGAGCCTGCTTCTCCCTCTCCCACTACCCCCTCTTGTGCTCTCTCTCTCTCTCTCTCATTCTCTCAAATAAATAAATCTAAAAAAAAAAGTTCAAAGATCAATGAGATAAATCCTCTAATTTTTACTTTTGATGATATAACAGATTCTTCTCCTTTTTAATGCTATATTTAGCTTACGGATCAGAACCTATAAGATTTTATGGTGCATTTATGATTATCAATTTATTCATTTATTATATTAACTATTAACAATAGTTAATTAATATTAACAAATATTAACTATGCTCCTGCTATCCACTGAGCACTCTACAAGGCCATGTGATACAGAGATGAATCATAAATGGCCCTTGCCCTCCAAGAATTCCTAATTTATTAAGGAAATTAACCACATATACCGAAAGAAGTCACCACTTCATTCTAAGATAAGTGCCGTAATGGCTGTAAGGACAAAATGCCTCAAAGGCACAGATGAGGAAATGAGCAATTTTTACCTGGTGTGGTTCTGTGAAGAGGCAACTGCAATTCAGAGAAGAGGTAGCATGTTGGGAACTTCCAGAATTTCTATAAAAGACTGAGTAGTACCTTGTTGGAAAGGGGAATTAACTTCTGCTTATCCAGCAAACCATTTTTACTTAGATTATGGGTTTATTTTGGACAGCTGTGGGGAGTGAATGAAGATTATGGAAAGGTAATAAACCCCATTCCACCTCTCTCTCGTCCACATTACTTACTAAACACATGGGTTTTATCAACTAATGATGAAGTGTTCACAGTAGAGGTCTCCTTAGATGAGCAAAGATGACAGGATCAGGTAATTTTAGGAAAGAGTAAATAAATACGTGGCAAGGTCAGAATGCAGGATAAATAGTAATGGACTTGGGGATGAAAAGATGGCCTGGGGGTGGGTGGACTGTAGGGACTCCTGTATTGCAGGCCAAAGAAACTGGATTTTTCTCAGGCAATGAGAGAGAACCTGAATGGCTGTAATGCTGGAGTGAGGGAATCCACTTTACATTGGTGAAATGTAGACATCTGAGAAAATGAGATGGAGAAGAAAAAGACTTAGAACTAGTGACCACTCAGGAAAATACTGTAAGAGTCCAAGTGTGAAATAATGACTATTAGACCAAATTATCATGGCAATAGGGGAATTTGAAATATAATAATTTTTTTATTTGAAAAGCTACAATAGAACAATGCTCCTATTAATATTTCATGGCAAGAGGTTTCCCTCATTGAGAAACAAGTGCTGAAGCTTTTAGCATTATGTTTAATGCTTGAGGGCTATGTTTTTCAGATAATTAGAGTATTATTATCTACTATATCTATGATGGAGTATATCCAAAAGGTGATTTAGCCATGAGGAAGGATTAACTCATCAGGTTAGGCCCTTATGTTATCACTTTTGAAAACATGCAAACACTGGCACTTTTATATCATACAGAAAACCGAGGAAATCTTATCATTTGGGGAAAGAAACAAACCTCCTGTTTAAAAAAGAATACGTATTTTAGTAAAATGAATCCCAAGTTGAATAAAAGCACAGCTTTTATAAATTCTATGTCCCATGAAAAAGTAAGATTTCTACAGTGAATATTGCTTCTTTTATTGAAAAATCTAAGATTAATTATAACCTTAAGTAATATTTCTGCCCACACAATGACTGCATGCTTAAATGGGAAAGAAGAGAGAAGAGCTGGCTAGTTACAGCTATCCTAACAAACTACCACAAACTAATATCAAAAAGTCCCTTCTCTTTACATCATGAGGAAAATCTTTTCAAAGATTTTCAAGGAAAATCTGTTCCCTGATCCACTTCAGGAACTAGAAGGCTCTTCATACATTAGAGGGTCTACTTTTCTCATCCTGTGATAGTATCTACTGAGCTGCTAATAATGTATTAGACACTATTCAAGGGACTTCATATATGGTATCTTGCTTAAACTTTGAAAAGCTCTTAAAATGTGAAAATTCCTCTCACATTTGGCTTTAGAAAAGAGACTTCTTCATTGGCCCAAGAGGGATCCCCTAGCCCCAGCTCACAAGATTCTAATGTCCCCGTCACTCACACCATTTTAGAGGGAATTTTCTCTATGTAGGTGTGTGGTTATTGTTCCTAGTTAAGAAAATTCCTAAGAGACTCTAATCTAACAACAACAACAACAAAGAATCAGCTCATAAAAACCTGTGTTAAGTATGATTCAAAGGGAAAAAATGAGCTGCAGTGAAAGCCAATTTGAGCTGGAAAGACTTGCACTCTTAAGTAACCAGACGTGTAGCCAGTTATGAAGCTGTCCGATCACATATGTTTTTAAACATCTGTCAGCACAATCAGAACTCCACATGCAAACCATGGCACTCATGAGCGTTAGGGAAAGATGTCTGTGATGAAGTCTCTGAAGCTGAGAGAAACGAATAGATTTCACAGGCTGAACACAGGTTGTTACTGCTTCACTTGAAGAAAGCCTGGGGAAGCAGCTCCCAAGGCTGTGAGGCATTTACTTGAACATTAATATCTTAAGGACAAAACCAGAACTGGCAATAAAACCTATGGAGCTCTGAAGAAAGAGACATGTCAGGAAGTGCCAAGAAGCGGGAGAAATTAGGGAGCCATAGCTTAACTTAGGGCTTCAGAGCTTCAGAGATGAAAGCTGAGTCTAACTTCTCTCCTTCCCTTCCTTCCCTCTTTCTTTTTGTAAAAATTATTCAGTGACATTTTACCACCATTAAAAAGTTCCCATCTCCAAAGTACAAATAGGGTTCCTTCCAAACCTGCAGCATTTGTTCTTCCTCTGAAGACATCGTCATATGCTTTCCACTGTGGCTTCACCTGGTAGGCATGGATGAACACCACAAACACCACCACAAGGCACATTAAAGGAACAAGGGCCGCCGTGAACAGAGCTGCATAGATGTTTGGGATGAAACATCTGGAAGAGAGAAGAGGCGATGAGATAACTCAGACAACTTCGATATAAACGTTTCTGTATTTGGAATGTGTGACGTCATCACTTTATACTAGCGCTTTGTATTGAAATTTTGGCAAAAGCAAATTTTTGGTTTGCCAGATTGAAGCTTTGTTTGAGTAGAGGCTACACGATTAAATCTAACCCACTGCTTCACAAAGTCGGTTCCAATGGAACATGTACATCCTGAGGTGCTCAGAAAACTTTAACAGAGGTTATGGCAAAATAAATTTGAGAAGTGCACATTCACTTTTCCAGCTCTATCTTGTTGGCCTACTAGACGAAGGTCCCAATGAGCACTGCATAAAAGGTGGCATTGTTTAAAGGCAAATTTGAGGATTCCTAGGGCTCATTCTGTTGTTTCCACAAGCTTGTTTTTTGAGTGAAAGACAGTTTTGTCATTTCTAAGTTATACATCTTCTTTTTTATTTTTTTAAGATTTTATTTATTTGAGAGATAAAGAGTGAGAGAAGGAACAGGGGAAGGGGCAGAGGGAGAGGGAGAAGCAGACTCCCCGCTGAGCAGGGAGCCCAACTCGGGGCTCGATCCCAGGACTCTGGGATCATGACCCAAGCTGAAGGCAAACGCCCAACCGACTGAGCCACCCAGCTGCCCCTAAGTTATACATTTTCCCAAGAACCATTAATTCTCTTGAAAATGATGACAACTTTCCCTTTGGAAGTTCTGTTACACAACTGTATCTATGATTACTGGAGTTTATTTAGATCAGTGAGGTCCAAGGTAAACTCACATTATTTATGTTGGTAACACTGAAATTCAATGGAAAATGGTTTCAGCGGTGTAACTGGAGATTTTTACTCATTGGCCATAAAAAATCCTCTTGTTCTTTACATAAGAAATGTCAAAAATGTCAAAATGGGGGAGTGTTAATAGGTTCTCAATATCTAAAACTGTGCTTCTGAAGTATTATAAAGAACACACCTCCTACAACTTATGACACTATAATACTTTTAATTACAAGAAATCTTAATAGTAGGGAGTGACTTCTTTCAAATATATTTTCCTGACTTTTCCATTTTTAGTATCTATAAACCTAGATTACAATATAGCCGAAAGTAATGGATTTCTGAAGAAAACTCAAGGAAAAAGTATAAACTATTTAGAAGGAAACCTCAAAATCCAAAATATAGGTAATCAGGAGAAACAGCCATTCCAGCAACTGGGAAAAACAGTGCCTCAATTTCACATTTAAAAAGAGATACATTATTAAAGACCTTACTCAGGTATTATTTCTAATTAACATGACCTGGTAAATGTATTCCTCAAGTAAACAAGACACATTTCAAGAGATATTTCAATACACATTCTGCATCTGCAAAGAGATGTCAGAATGATGAATATCCTGGCTTTTAGAATTTAATTTGGACAGCACAAAGCCTGAATCATTCCCTGTACACTCATCTGTATGCCAGGAGACCTGTATCTTCCAGGTAAAAGGCATATGATTAAATAAGACAGGCAAACATTAATGGCTTTGATCTTGAATGTATTTCTGCACTAAAAATAGCAGTCACGTTGGCCACTCATTTTCTGCACACTGGCTTTAAACAATTGTTGACATCTGAATTATGGATTCACTGCCCGAGACTGGACAAAAGTTGCTTAGACCAACATGGACACTGACAAAGGAACTCACACGCAGGCTTCGGTGCTTTATTTTTACCTTGAAAAGTGTCATCACAATTCAACTTCAGTCTGTAAAATGGGGTTACTGAATCTATTGTGATCTGCTTGGGGAGTAGTAAACATTTCGTACCGAGCGCTGTGAAACAGGTTTGACCAGTCAACATCTACATTTCCCAAGGGCTGACCACGTTTGGTTCTCATGTCTCTATTTGAAGCGCTTTCCTAAAAACTTTCCTTTAGAAGATAACTTTCGAAAGCAGAACCCCAACCAATGGCACACTATCCTGTTTAAAAAGAAATAGAAGAGGCAAAGTGAACCCCTAGGAAGTGAGACGTGACCAGCGGCTCTTGGGAAGAGAAGGGAATCCTCTAAGTGCTACAGCTCTTAAAGATCTCCTTTGCAATTCTCCCTGCTTGTACGATGACTTGGTCATGCTGGCCCATTCTTTCAGAGAAGGTAAGGAAAATTACCCAATTCAGAGGTGACCCACTTTCTCCTGTTTCTTCAGAGCTGCACAAGTCAGGGCCTCTCACAAGTACGGGGCTGCTGAGAGTGCCCAAAGTTTGTCCTCCACATGGTCAACTCGGGGCCAGATCACTGATGGGGAGAGGTTTGGCTCCACAGCCCGCCTGGGCCTGGCGGCAGCACCTCCTGCCTCCTTGGCCACCTCAGCACTGCTGTCCCGCGCGGCCCTGCCCTCGCCCGCTTCTGCGTAGCTGAGACTCCATGCCTGTCTTCCTCCAACAAAAAGCGATCTGCCTTACGCATATATGTACTACCTCTCTTAGGGGCGAGGGAGCCAGACAGCTCTTCTACACCACTGTCAAATGAGGCAGCTGCAAATGAGACAGGCTAAAAGGGTAACCCACCAGAGCAGATACAGTCAGGGCCCCCCCACTCCCATGACCCCATCCATGGAGAGCAGGTGGAGAGGCGATGTCATTCCGCATCCTCCAATTATATTTCGTACAGGAACCCCTCCTTTTAAATTCTCCTCATTCAGCTTTTCCTTTAAAGCTAATAGGTATTACTTGAATTTTCTGATCAGTATTGTCTGAACGTTATTTCTACTGGTACAGAATAAAACGTCTGACATAGGTTTAAAAGTGCCCAAGATACATGAAGTATATTCTATCCTTAAAAGAGAAGAACAAAGAACAACAACGATGGAGACGACGACGACAACAAAAGATAACAAGCCTCACCAACCAGAATTTCTTTCAGTCCAATCGAATAAGATATGTGGTACATCCAGGCAGTCTGAGGATTAGATCTTATGAATGTGATGTGTGGAGTTGGGAAATTGTGAATATCACGTTAGAAATGGTTTCTGAAAAAAAGGTTGGGAACAAGTTCTCGGAGAGACTGACTGTAATGTAAGCATCAAGGAGACCGAGTGCTCTGCACACACAAGAGCTGCGGCAGTTTGTGCTTCAAGAACAGATCTGGCAGGCACCAGAGAAACGAGACAGAGGCCACGTGAGTTGGCTTTCTTAAGAAAGGGTGAGGAGATGCGTTCCTTGGAATTACCAGCTCACCCAGCTTCAAAGAATTCTGGTGACCCTTCTCTCTCTGGGTATTGAGTATTCTTCTGGATTCTCGCAATCCCACGACTAACTTCTGCTGTTCCCTTTTAAACTTTAATGGGTAGGGCACCTGGGTGGCTCAGTTGGTTGGGCGACTGCCTTCGGCTCGGGTCATGACCCTGGAGTCCCGGGATCGAGTCCCACGTTGGGCTCCCTGCTCGGCAGGGAGTCTACTTCTCCCTCTGACCCTCCTCCCTCTCATGCTCTCTGTCTCTCATTC
>NW_023270426.1:59894474-59972763 GCF_011800145.1 Mirounga leonina | reverse complement strand
CTCTCATGCTCTCTGTCTCTCATTCTCTCTCTCAAATAAATAAATAAAATCTTAAAAAAATAAAAAAACTCTGCCTCTCTCTCTCTCTCTCAAAAAAATAAATAAATCTTTAAAAAAAAAAAAACTTTAATGGGTAAATTTCCTTTCTTATTATAACCCACGGACAACCTAATTTATTTCAAAATCTTGTCAGGACTCCATCCTTTTCTCTATTTTCAGCCAGATGAGACAAGAAGGTGCTGTTTCATTATCTTCCATGTTCCCCCTGTCCAGTCTACTCTTAGAGCATTCACAATGCTTTATGTCACTTTCTAATTTAGTAAGATTATTACCTCCCCTAGATAGCACTTTATACTTACTGAAGTGTTTTCACTTACATTACCTAAACTCAGCGTTAAAAAAAAAAAAAAAATTATGTGGGTGGCATGGGGTATTTCAATTTCTTTTTCCCTGTATGAAGTCAGCATAAGAAGGAACTCGGGAGCAAAGGTATCCAAGAGAGATATAAGATCCACTTACAACTGCTGAAAATACTGGGAGGGATGCTGGGAACTCCTTGTATGTGAGACTGTGATCTGAGTCCATCTAAATTATATTTTAAAGAACAAGTCGACCCTGGTAAACTGGAGGACTTGAAGAAATCCAGGGTCACATCCGGATTACATAGCTTTCGAAAAAAGAACTAGCTAATGAAAAAATAATACAGATGACCCTTGAGCAATGCAGGGGTTAGAGGTGCTCACCCCCTGTTCTAGTAAAAAATCCACATCTGGGGACGCCTGGCTGGCTCAATCAGTAGTGCCTGTGACTCTTGATGCCAAGGTCGTGAGTTCAAGCACCACTTTAGGTATGGAGCCTACTTAATTAAAAATTGTTTTAAAGGGGCGCCTGGGTGGCTCAGTCATTAAGTGACTGCCTTCGGCTCAGGTCCTGATCCCAGGGTCCTGGGATCGAGCCCCACATCGGGCTCCCTACTCAGCGGGAAGCCTGCTTCTCCCTCTCCCACTCCCCCGCTTGTGTTCCTTCTCTCTCTGTGTCTCTCTCTGTCAAATAAATAAATAAAATCTTTAAAAAAAAATTGTTTTAAAAAAAATCCATGTATAACTTTTGGCTCCTCCAAAATTTAACTACTGATAGCCTATTGGAAGCCTTACTGATAAACATAAATGGTTGATTAACATATTTTGTATGTGATAAGTATTCTACACTCTACAGTTAGCATAAAGTAAGCTAGAGAAAAGAAAATGTTATTAAGAAAATCGTAAGGAAAATACATTTACAGTATGTACTGTTATTTATTTAAAAAAAAAAAAAAGGCGGTATATAAGGGGACCCGCACATTTCAAACCATGTGGTTCAAGGGTCAACTGTAAATGTTTGTTTCCAAGGTCTTCTTTGTAAGTACTTCTCCTCAATAAGACAAAGTTAACAGTTATGACTTCCAGGCCCATGTGCCAACCTCCCACAAGGTAAGTCTCCTTAGGATTTCTTGAATGAGGGGCGCCTGGATGGCTTAGTCGTTAAGCATCTGCCTTCGGCTCAGGTCATGATCCCAGGGTCCTGGGATCGAGTCTCGCATCGGGCTCCCTGCTCCACAGCAGGCCTGCTTCTCCCTCTCCCACTCCCCCTGCTTGTGTTCCTTCTCTTGCTGTGTCTCTCTCTGTCAAATAAATAAATAAAATCTTTAAAAAAAAAAAAAGATTTCTTGAATGATGGCACCTACATCAACAGCTACATTTGTTGCTTCAACCAACTTTTTCTTTCTGGAAACTGTAGATATAGTAGAAGATCACTGCCATGTCTACCAGTTTTAGAGCTCATGCTACACCATGCTTAGTGTTGCTTTCTAACTTGATACATTGACTACCTCCTTTGAAGAAGCCAAAGGACCAAAGAATAAGAATCAGTCTCACCTTTTCCTACTTAAAATGTATCTCTCTGCTTATATTACCTGAAAAGATTGAGCAAAGAATAACATGGACATCTCGGAGCAATACTGTTTCACATACTTCAAAGAGAGCAGATATTTTAACTCGTCAAGTATTAAACTAAAATTTCCAGTCAGATTTATACACCCCAAAATAGCCTTTTACTATATATAATTAGCTCTTGCTGAATGAGACAGTTGCCCACATCCCTAGCTCATTAAAAAGGTAAAATATATTTATACATAAATTCCACAGATGAATAGTAGACTCCAAGTTATCAACAAAGGTTAGAGATGGTGAAAAACATTCTGAAAATCATGATTCTGCAAATGACCTTGTCTTTTTTCTTTTTCCAAGAAACTCAAGTCCGAGCAGTCTGTTCCCTGAACAACTTGGTGATACTGTTGAAATCTGCCTACTGGCCAGTGCTTGCTAACTTTGCTCCAGGTATTTTCCAGTGAATCAAGCCCTTTCAGAATTTAATCAGAATGAGGTCAGGCTGACTTGTTATTGTTTGCATGTACTAATGTTCTGTTCTCATAAAATCACTTGGTACTGGAAAATGCCATTGTCCTAGCACATTTGAAGGTGTCCTGCCCTTACCTATTACTCACCAAGCCTCTGAATGGCTGGCTAAAAAGGTTTTTTTTCTGACTAATCACATCCTTCTTGTATCTGAAGATAGTAAAATTGTAAGTTTTTCTACATTTATTAAAAAATAGATCTATAGAGGTGAACATGGGGGGATACAAGATTAATGTCCAAAAATTTTTTGTGTTTTTGTGCTTCCCAACCTCCATTTTACTTCATGTTTGCTCCGTGGACAGAGAGCCTTAGCGTGTGAGCTTTAGCAGGAAAGCAGCTTCAGGTGAGGCTGCTCCCTCATCACAGGCAGGAAGCAGTACTTTCCATCTTAGGTTAATATTGCAAATGCAGTTTTCAGTTTTTTGTGCTTTAAATCTGAGATTTCAATAAACTCAAAACAGTATAATAGCTTAGAAGAGATTAGGGGTCGTGTGTCATGTTATCATAAGTATTACTTCCTTTTCCTGATGAAGACTTTGTAGGCCTTCATGTGTTCCTTCCCCAAATACTCTTAGAAAACATCTGTATATGTTTCATTAGAGCCCATGAAAAATATGAGAAAGGTAGAAATGTAGGCCTATGTTGGCAAGAGTGTAGCTACTCTAGCGATGATACGGATATTTTAAGGGTTAACAAATTCTGACAGCAATGGTGATGGTTTCCCCAAAAGGCAAAAATCACTTGGTAGAAGGCTAATCCAACTTTTATTTTATTTTTTAAAAAGATTTTATTTATTTATTTTAGAGAAGGAGAGAGAGTGGGGCTCAGTCATTAAGCGTCTGCCTTTGGCTTGGGTCATGATCCCAGGGTCCTGGGATCGAGCTCTGCGTCGGGCTCCCTGCTCAGCGGGGAGTCTGCTTCTCCCTCTCCCACTCCCCCTGCTTGTGTTCCCGCTCTTGCTATCTTTCTCTCTGTCAAATAAATAAATAAAATCTTTAAAAAAAAAAAAAGAAAGGAGAGAGAGTGTGTGCGGGTACGAGAGTATGAGCGCGGCGGTGGGGGGGCGTGCAGAGGGAGAGAGAGAAGTAGACTCCCCGCTGAGTGCAGACCCTGATTTCACGACCTGAGCGCAAATCAAGAGTTGGATGTCCAACCGACTGAGCCACCCAGGTGCCCCAATAATCCGACTTTTAGTTGACCACAGTTTACTGATCAGGAACCACATTATATTGTCCCAGAAATGAGGTCCACAGATTCCTCCGACTTTATGGGAAAGTTGCAAATTCTCCAAGAGAAAATTTCTAGACCATTCCCTGCAGACATGAGTGCTCAATCCTACCTACGCCTTGTATTAACTATAGTCACATCAACATTTACAGCACACTGCAATAAGAGATGTTCCTAAATGCTGACGTCAAATCATTAAGACACTATTAAGTGAATTCAGTCATACTGTTGAAAATATACTATACACTTCCTTGTGCTATCAGTAAAATTTTAATCTTAAAATCCTGAAAATAGCAGGGGTAACTTTTAACTATTGAGAAAACAGGGAAATGTGACTAGTTGAGGTGATATGCCAAGCATTTTAAGGTCATTATCTCAGGTTGTACATAACATAGTTATGTCTTATCTCCAACACTCCACTCTCTTGCTGACCCCAATTCAATTCCGATATCCTGAATTTTTTACTGAACAAATATTTATGGATGTCGATCTTCAAAGTAATGGGTTAGCAAATCAAAGATGTGTTTTAGCAATCTAACCTGTAATATGTTCATACCAGGTGGTTGCTAGAGCTAATCTATGACATTACTATTAATTAGTATTTGTTGAGTGTTTTTATATGTCCTGCAATGTGACAGTTAACAATAAGAAATTATTATAAAATCCCATAATGCACTACCAGCATGTGAGGGATACCTAATAAATGTTTAAAAGGGTAAGAAATATGGGCCAAGATACCTGGGGAAAATGAGATAGAGTTCAGGGATTAATTTCAGAAAAGGAAAGTAAAACTGAAGTAAAGGATATGGAGGCCAAAATTCCATCTACTCTATGGGAAATCTCCGGTTTTGACGGGGAAATGACACATTTCACTTTCCTTGAAGCTTTGATATCTGAAGGATTAGATTACACAGCTGTAGAAGAACATTGAAAAGTCCCAAGTTGGAAAGCCCTGAACTTGACAACAGATGGATATAAAGTGATCTCCTTTATGAATTATGTAAAGAAGTTTTTTCTCAAAAGACAATAAATGATGTTGCTATTGAAGGTCTAAGTGTGGGAGGAAGAAGAGAATAGGTGGAAACCTCTTATTGGATTATGGTAATACTGCCTACAAAAAAAGAGTGTACTTTTTGGGGGTTCTGGAAAGCCCAAAAAGAAGGCTCTGGAATCAGACTATTTGAGCCAATCCTAGGTACACCTTTTATTGACTGTGACTTGGGTCAATATTGAGCTGCTCCTTACTTCAGTTTCCTAACAAGTAAAATGGAGAGAATCACAGCAACTTCTTCATAGGAAGAACTCATTGAGTGAGAACTCAATGAGTTAATACATGTAAATACCTTGGATCAAAGCCTGGCATGCTGTAAGGTGCACAATAAAATATATTTCTCATTATTATTATTATCATCATTTACTACTAAGCCCCAAATACACACACACACACACACACACACAAGACTTAACTTGCACTTGAAGAAAAAGAAGATTTCAAATAGTAGAGAGGTAAGTGTAACATCTATCACCTTTATGTGTTGGGGAAAAGTGCTGAACACTATGAGTTCAATGTTAGGAAAGTCTTTTACTGGGATAGTCAGGGAAGACTTCATGGAAGAGATGGGATTTGATATCAGTTATTTCCCTTTCTAATTCCTTACCAATCAGCAGATATTTAGTGATTCAGTTATGCAAATAAGATCTGCCTGTGTCCACCATGGCCCTGCAAGAGTAGAAGGAGGAAAACTTTCCCTTTGCAGCTTTTCCCCATGACTCATGTGTGTTTCTGCAAGACCAGTTGTTGAAACTTGGTTCTAACTTGAAAAGTCAAGGTAATTAGGGGTCATTCAAAAAGAGGCAGGTAATAGAGAGGGCCGTCCCACATAATGTGATGGCACCACCACAGTCTGACAAGTGGGCCTGGCCCAGAAGTGTCTGCAGAAGCAGACAGAGCTGATGATTCAGGGGTTTCTCCAGGGATTAGAACTGCTGCTCTCTTACCTGCTGTACCCCTGTCCCTCAAAGCCTTCAAGGAGAAGGCAAAGGATGTGAGACGGGAAAAGCCAATTAGCTGATGGTTTTCTAGAGGAGAGAGAATTTCTAGCCTCTTGGAAGCCTGCACTCTGGATAAGGTGGCTGCTGGAGGATTCTCAGTGTTAACTGTTAGAAAGCATGCATTGTGAATGTCCCCATCAACCTGCACGGCTCACCAGATGGATAAAACTATCCTTCCTCCTTTCATTTAAGAAAGTGCGTCTTCACAGAATCCTAGAACTAGAAGGGATAGTAAAGGCCACCTGTACTCCCTCCAGCTTTATGAGTGAAGAAACCAAGGTGCAAGAACTTCTGAGGCTTGCCCAGCACCCGACTGAACTAAGTCAGTGCCTTATTATTATTTTTTAAGATTTATTTATTTGAGAGAGAGACCACACGTGTGACAGAGCGTGAGCACTGTGAGAGGGGCAGGGGGAGAGAATCTCAAGCAGACCCCCCAGTGAGCACGGACCTACATGCCTGCACCCGATTTCACGACCAGTGAGTTCATGACCTGAGCTGAAACCAAGAGTCAGATATTTAACTGACTGAGCCACCCAGGCACCCACTAAGTCAGTGCTTTAAATGAGGCATAGGTGGGACTCTAGAGAAAAATAGCCTAAAATGTTTGCAAGGGTCACATTCTGCTAAAAATCTAAAAATCCCTTTCTTCTAAAACATAAAAATTCTCATTGTCACCATATGTACCCAAATAGGTAAGTTTATTTTTCTAATTCTTTATTGGCAGGATCTGGAGGAAGAGATTGAGAATTTTATTTTTGACCAAAAGACTCCTAGCTAAATATGAGTAGAAATATACTGTGTTTTTTTTTTAAGAGTTAAATACTGTACTTGCTAACTTACTAAAACCCTTGCCTCGTATTCATTGAAAAACTTGAATGCACAGGTATAGGGATCCAGTTGGAGAGGGTGATAATTACATTTATAAGGTATTAATAAACTAGTAAAATATGTTTCGGCCATTGGATGATCCTGGATTTAAACGGTTTGCTCTGGCCTTTCAGCCATGTTAATTTGCTCATTCTTATCTTTGCTCAGGCTAGCCTGAAATTCACCTTTGGAATGTTCTCCCCTCCTTCCAAACTACCTAGTAAAATGCTTTTCATCCTTTAATGCCTGGCTAAAACATCACCCTCTCCTCAAGTTTTCTTTGATCATATCTACTCACAATGATGTTTCCTTCACTTGAATTTCCATATTATTAATGATTTACTGATCTGTTATGATCTCTTACTGTTTTTATGTCTTATTGTTCCAAATAGACGATAAGCTTTTCAAAAACAGAGCTATGGTTTGCTTTCTGTATCCCACTCAATGCTGAACATAATGGCACATGATAAAGATTCGAGAAACAAAAATATTCATTCTTCTATGTTTATGGCCCTGCCAGTCTGTACTTAAATAAGATTTCAAAAAGCAAAGTCAATTTATTTTTTATTTGAAAATACTGAAATAACAATATCAAAGCAAGTGCAATTCTGGTGTGGGTTAGGAGGTCTTTCATTTTTCTGACATCTCCATTTTTACTTAACCTGCTTAGATTAAAGAACCTTTGGCTATTTTACCCCAAGGTGCGTTCCAAAGCAAAGCAGCCTTAACAACAATTCTTTGTTGACTAGTTCGAAATTGAAAATGAGAAAGTACTTTCAACAGTAACACTGAAAAAAATGTATACTAAGTGATTATTACTTAAAAAACTCTTTCTTTACCAGGGATAGAAAGCATTGCCATCTTTGTGTGTGAGGAGATGTCTTAAATCTTTAAGTTTGTATCATTTTTTTGTTGTTGTTTCAAATGTTATGTTAAACTTCATATATCATGAAAACAAAACTGGCTTTGAGAAGTCAAACTGAAAGATCAGGCTTATGCTGGAAATTACTACAGGCACTCCTCAGTGTTGGGTTTGAGCACAGTGTTAACACATAATTGTTGTTTACTAAGTGCTAGGCACTCTTCTGGGGTAGCTAGAATGAGTGGAATAACTCATTTAGCCCTCACAATAATTTTAAGAGGGAATTACTAGTATTATGATTCCCATTTTACAAATAGGGGAATCAAAGCACAAAGAGGTTATATAAGTTGTTCAAGGCTGAACTCAAGGAGGAAGCAGAACAACCAGATTTTGAACCCAAGCAATCAGTCTGGCTCTAGATTCCCTTCTCTAACCACCATACCACACTGCGTCTCTAAACAAGGAGGGTTTAGGACTGGGCACTGAGCAGTGTCTCTTTACAAAACATGTAGCAAAGTGGCTCAGTCGGTACAGCATGTGACTTGATCTCAGGGTCACGAGTTCAAGCCCCATGTTGAATGTGGAGCCTACTTAAAATAAAAAAAAAAAAGCTAGAAAAAAACACAAAACTTGTGGCAAAAACTTCTAGAGCTTCAAAAAGTACCTCCATCAAGACATCTTTAAAAAAAAGATTTATCAGTTTGAACCAATATATGTATTATGTATATTGCATGTATATGTGAATGTATGTAAAATATATAAATGATGATATATACTATATATATAAACAATATCATACTAATAGGACTATATCTGGAATAGACATTCCTCTGGAAGGAATATAAACACAGATGGATTTGTGTCCAGGCTTTAGACAGCTCTACTGTATTATAGCCAAGAACATACCATAGGTTTCTTTCTTTGATTACATCTGAAATAATGAAGTAGAGATGATATTTTGGTGCTTCCTCTCAAAAAAAAATTACATGTGCTTTTCCCACATGCTGAACAGGAGACTGCCAATACACGCCGGACTGTGGATAAAGCAACCACACAACGCTCTGGCTGTTGCTGAGCACACATTAATAAAAAATGCTTGGTGTTACTATTGGCTCAAACTATAGCTTGTTTGTTCTCTTGGGAAGGAAAAAAAAAAAAAGCCAGAAATCAGGTTTTGAGGATTTCAATAAAGAGTTGGAGCAAACAGTGAACCCTTTCAGTACTTGAAATCACATGTGACACCATCATGGAGACTGCTTCCTAGGGTACCTCCCATTATGGGTTTACAAGCACATGTTTGTTAAAGCCCTGACATACGTAACTTTAGAACTGCATAAAGGAAACAGGACAGAGATTGTCTGCTAATGTGTAGAGTGTTATTTTTTTAAAGACTGCTGTATTTTCTAATACTGAAATTTTATACAGATTAAATTATCCTCATTTAGTATTTAAAGATGGCTCTCTGTGATGTGATTGGCTAAAACCCAAAATGTATGATGCTGAAGCACTGAAACATTTATTTATTTATTTATTTTTAAAGATTTTATTTATTTATTTGACAGAGAGAGACACAGCGAGAGAGGGAACACAAGCAGGGCGAATGGGGGAGGGGGAAGCCGGCTTCCCGCTGAGCAGGGAGCCTGATGCGGGACTCGATCCCAGGACCCTGGGATCATGACCTGAGCCGAAGGCAGTCGCTTAACCGACTGAGCCACCCAGGCACCCTAAAACATTTATTTTAATATCCAAGGAGGAAGACATGTCTTGTGAGGTCCAAATGGGCAGCTCTGGCCCAAATGTGAATGAAATAAAACAGTTTACTTTGTGGCTGTAAGAAATGTGCCTGTGTGTGCGTGTGCGTACAACAACTGTCCTGTGATACTTATTATAATTCATTATCGTTTATGGTGACTCCCAACAGTATGACTACTGGATTTTTTAATTATTCAAAAAAAAACTAGTAACGCACACTTCTTCATAATGCATTAATTACTCAACTGATTCCAGAGAAGTTTAGGCAGAACTTGGAGAGCATCTCTGAGCTGAGTGAGCATGTCTTCCTGGGCCAATGGTGTATGGACTAGAGTAATTACATCTTAGGTAAATCAGTAGAACCAAACAATGAGCCTCAAGCTTCAAACCTCTGTGAAGCAGTTAAATAACTTCCAGATTTCTTCATCCTGAAAACTATTTCCTGATGGAAAGCTAATTTTAATTATACCACCTAAGTTCTCCTCAAATCAAGATGCTCCCTAGGGTGTTCCTTATATATAAGGAAAGGGAAAACAAACATAATAAGCATGTGTTTAGCTGCACACGTTAAACGTGTTTTCAGAGCATCATGAAAAAAACTGCAAGTCAGTGAAGTCTCCTGCTAGTATTAAGGTATTAAGAGATTATACTAACCAACTAAAATTAAAATTTCTATTAAGTTACGCCTCTGAAAACTTTCCTCTGACTTCAGGAAATTTCTGCATTTTAAGTGATTCAAGTACAGGTTCTGCCCTAAAGAGGTTATTTGAGATTGGGCAAGTCACTCAACTTAGTGGGGCCTCAGTCTCATCATCACTTAAATAATGAGATGTCAAAGGAAGGAGAGGTGAAGTAGAAGATGGGCCTTCCGTTTCTTTACTAAACCTAAATTCTATCACTCAAATCCATTTTGACATGGATTCAGTATTGAATCTATTCATCAAGGTGCAATGACCATGTGTTTTTTATTCGGTATAACCCATGATGTTAATAAACTCCATCCTTCATAATTAGTGCTAAAATAAACTCTTAGCTGATGATAATAATAGATGGAGACAATGGACCAGGTGATCCAAAATTGAAGATAATTGGAAATTATATCAGTATGACATTGCCATTAATCTTTTACTTGGATTAATAGCAAATCTCACTTCTATTCACCAAAAACACAGTAGCTAGAAAGTTGGCAGTCAGGAGTCTGCTATGCGTGATGACAACACCAGCATAACTATAATATTTGTTTGGGAGATCCACAAAACAGATTCCATACGCAAATAATTAAGAATTGAGTGTATATACAAATCAGCATCAACACACTGACTCAGCAAACACTTTAGAGTCTATTATGCTCTAGCTCCTAAGATGCAAATTTGCATAACATGTGATTCCTGCCCTCATGCAGCCAATACTCCTTGAACTCTTGCTCTGACTCTGAGCAGCACGGGGCCTCCACCAATCTAACAGGGGAGAAGGGACCCTATTTTAAAAGATTCCAGAGAAGACTCCTAATTCATATGAATGCTTAATGACTTCCAGTTAAAAATGTCCCTATTTCTTTAATCTAAATGTTTTACGCTTCTGCTGAAACTTCTTTTATTCTGTTTTATCTTGAGTACAGATGCAGAGAGGAAAATGGCCATTTTTTAAATGAATTGGAACATATAGACAAAAGTATTACATTTTTCTCTTACTATGACAATAATTTCACATCTTTTATCCTCCTTGAAAAGCCTTATTTTGCATAGACAAAGCACTACATACCTACTTACTGGTTTTTAATATCATTTTCTACCTAGTACTCATCTTTGTAGAACGCTTCTGAATCCTTTCCAATTTGTCTTCAGTCTTTTTTTTTTTTTTCCCTAGTTGAAGGGCCCCAGCTTAGAGACAAGCATCTGATTTAAGGGTGGTAAAATCGTAAAACTGAATCATTCCCCTTTTCTGTTTCTTGCTTTCAAAACTTTGGCATCTACTGATTCACAAGCAACACACTATACAGTCTTTTCATCTTCTATTGTATTACCGCACCATTGCCTATTCTTCATTCACCCCTATGTACCTCGGTTTTCATCTTTCAGGGCGATTCTATATCTGCCCTTACTGAAATCATTCTGTGATGATTCAGCACTTTCCCAGTTTCCCTAACTGAAATGGGCATCTGCTGTTTGTTTGTTAGTTTCTGTTCCCTGGCGTCATCTTTTCCCCATGTTCTGGGATCTATCCCCCTCTTCTTACAGAGAACAGATGACATACAGTTCTGGTTAAACTAGCCAAAGCAAACAGGTGACCCTCGTTGGGTAGTCATTGCTTCATCCTCGGGCCATACTGATTGGTTAAGAGACGGGAAATGACTCCAACAGTGTCTTCCCAGTTTTCATGGTGGAAAAGTGTATTGCTTTTCCAGAAGGATCACATAGGCCAGGAGCTGCCGGTGGCCTCTTTTCCGGCCTCATAGAGAAAAACTGTCAACAATGAACGTAACAAAGGAACCCACAGGTGAGTCATGGAGTGAGACAATGCTAATGACATCTTCTGTATTCAGAGTGGCCTGAATCCTACCCTGCTGTGAAGGTTTCTATATACATGAGCTATGTGTTTTCCTAGAATAGTTTGAGTTAGATTTTTGTCAAATGCATTTTTAAATACTCCAAGAAGATGCTTTTAGGACTTCCTAAATCCCCCCAAATAACTTGCACATTGTGAACATCAGGCTCAATACATACTTGATATGGTTACATATCTCCTATATATTCAGAATGTCCATGGGCAATAAGACAATATGAGAAAATGAACACATTGAGAATTCAGGGAGAGTTAATGACGGCATTATACACTAACTTGAATTGTGCTATTTGGAAGGGATCATACTGGCAGGAAAATTTGAGGTGTAAGTTGTTCTTTTTTTTTTTTAAGATTTTATTTATTTATTTGACAGAGAGAGACCCAGTGAGAGAGGGAACACAAACGGGGATTGGGAGAGGGAGAAGCAGGCTTCCCGCCGAGCAGGGAGCCCAATGCCATGCGGGGCTCGATCCCAGGACCCTGGGATCATGACCTGAGCCGAAGGCAGATGACTGAGCCACCCAGGCGCACCCCCTTTTATTAACCAACTGATAACCCAGGCACCCTCCCCCTTTTTTTTAACCAACTGATAACATAAGGGTATTCTTTATTCAATGAATTCAAGCAAAACAGAGTTCTATACTGAGGTTAGGAGGTGTATGTGACATCTCAATCCCCTACAGCTCATCTTTCATCTGTACCAGAGTTCATTCTTCGAGCTTTGGAGAGAATCAGGTTCCTACGTGTATATATCTAAAATGCTCGCTCTCACTGCAATAGAAGTGAATTTATGCAATGAATCCCCAAGAGGCTAGTTAATTCTCTCTAGGCACTCTGCCTGTGCAGTTGCCCATGCCAGAAATCTGAGAATTGTCCATGACTTTTTCTCCCTCTAAATCGAATCAATCACCCAGGACTGACAACTGTATTTTATAAATATTTTTGAATCCATTCATTTCTTTTCACCTACGATGCCACTATCTATACACAGGTCACTATCACCTCTTGGCTGGCTTATGTAAATAATATTGCTTTCAACTCCACTGTCTGTATTCATTGATTTCCCTACAACCTCTTCCTCATCAACAATAATGGTGGTGGTGGGAGCGACTTTTACAATGCAAATATAATAAGGGTGTGTTCTCTCTCTTAACCTTGCAGTGACTGCATTGTTATCCGTCCAAAATCCAATCTGGCCTCTGTTTATTTTATTCTCATCTGATAATCCTGGCCTTTGAGTAGTTCCTCTAGTAATCCAGGCTTCCTTCCTCCAGTAGGATCTTCCTTCTACTCTTAACCCAAGGATTGCTACTACTCTGATGGCCTTGTTTTCAAATGTTATTTCTCAGGGACACCTCCTTTGACATCATCAACTAGATCAAGTCCCCCCAATGTACAATTTCATAAATTCATTTAATTTCCTCTGGCGGAACTTATCTAAATGGCAAAAACTTTTTTTAAAAATTCAATTAGCCAACATATAGTACATCATTAGTTTTTGATGTAAATGGCAATAACTTTTAAGGCTTATTTGTTTAAAGCCTGTAAGCTTCCCAAAGGCAATCACTACGTATACCTTGTCCCTTTCATATTCCTATTACTGTGAAGAGATCATTGATTATCTATCCATTTAACTAACTTTACTCCCCCTCCCCCAACTAAAATATGACAATATTCTTTCCCTGACCCATGGTAGGACACATCTTGGGACACACTTCTGTTTCTGCATGACTTGCAAGCAGAAGCCCTGACAGCTTTTGTTCTGGACTATCTTTTCAAGAATGTAGGGATAGCCTTGGAAAATGGAGTAGTACTTTCCTCTGGAGCAGAGAGCAGACTTATTTGCTGTCTAGTATAATAAAGATGTGTCCTTCCAGGGTAAAGATCAGACAGATTTGCCTGCAGCCCATGGTCAAAACCAGGGGTTTCCTAGGCTTGAGAATCCTCAGGTGTGATGCAAGTCCACTATGTGTACAGCATCCACCCAGGCTGCCTTACCCTGCCCCCCGTGTCTTGCAGGGATAACAGGACCTGACGTGAACATGAGCAGTCTGCTTGCTGTGTCATGAATTGCTTTATCTCTGACCTAGAATTCTCATTTCTGACAGTATTCATGCACTGTGGAAGGCTCATTTGTTAGCTGGCAAGGAGGGTAAAATTTCAGATGTATCAGAGTTCCTAAGTCCAAGTGGGTCATCTATATCTTGTAATTCTTAACATTAAAAACAGTTAAAAAAAAAAACCCTTTTTTTGCATCTGATTTCCTACCAGAGACTTTTTACAAAAGATTTATTTATTTACTTGAGAGAGAGAATGAGCAGGGGGATGGGCAGAGGGAGAGGGAGAAGCAGGCTCCCCGCTGAGCAGGGAGCCCCACACGGGGCTCCATTCCAGGACCCCGAGATCATGACCTGAGCCTAACCTACTGAGCCACCCAGGTGCCCCCCTACCAGAGACTCTTAAGCCATGAATTCTTAACCTGGGGTATCAGCATGGGCTTCACGAGAACTATGAGTCCAATATGTAAGCGCTATTGTTTTAACACAGTTCTTGAAACAAGCAATTGCATTTATCAGAGTTTCTAAGGAGCCGGAAAAAAATATTAAAAAAAAAATGTAAGGGTGAATGCCTTGCCTCCTTATGAATATTTTAGATTTATTTGGCATATATTAGAATTAAGTTGAAAGATAGCGATTTCTTCATTGAGTATATTTTAAATGTCAGATATCTGTGACAGTTAATGTAAAATCTCTAATCTGTCAGCCTCCTTCTTTATGACATACTTTTGTTCTCAAGTCCTTGAGATAATATATGTGGTGTGAGTATGTAAATCTTAGCTAGCAAGGTGCAGGCACTGTACTAAGAGCTTTGCATGTATTAACTCAATTATTATTTGTAACATCTATATGAAGTAGGCATTATTATCAATATTAATATTAAATGTTACAGATGAGAAAATTGAAGAGCAGAAAGGTTAAATCACTTGTTCAAGGTCACACAGATAGTAAGTGATGGAAGAAGATTTGAAACTAGACAGGTAGATGTACGAATTTACCTATGATCTTGATGCCCAAGCTATACTGGCTTTTCACTTTGATTAAAAAGCCAAGATCTTCTTGTTTTCCTTTTGTGTTATATATTGGTCTACATGTACTACTTGATTTGACCTCATTAAATTGGGCTAGTTAATAACATAAATACAAAATAATAATAGTTTACCAACCACATTCTTGAAAATTACATTCTTAATATTTTTTGTATTTAACGAAATCAGAATTAGTAAAAGCATTTCAGAAAATTGGGGTTAAGCAAAAGTTGTAAAATGGATCTGAAACATGTTGGGGAAGAAAAATATATTATTTCAAAATCTAATAAACAGAATTCTTCTTAGGGATATAATATTGTTAGCAAAACTCCTTAAAAAGCCATTGGGAAGTAAATGCATGGGCCTCAAGAGAAAGGAAAGGTGAGATCAAGGAAAAGTTGACTTGCTCTTCAAAAAAAAGTGAGAAAATATGGTTCCTTTCCAGGGGCAGCCCAAGAGGGAGGCAGTGAGAGTTGAGGACATAAAAGGGGGTAGAGGACAGAGAACACAGGACAGACTGCATGATGGAAGGACAGGGCTGGAATAAGAAATAGTCACTGAAGAAGTCTCTTAGTTGCAGATGACAGGAGAATCTTTAAAAATAAGGATGCCAAGCAAAATGCTTACTATTCTGTTTTGTCTTCTCTTTACCCTCACTTAAACTTGGAGAATTTGGCAAGACAGAAAAAAGCAAAAAGATTCTGTTTCACGTCTGTGTTGATTACAGACAGAGAAGAAAACTGTAGAAAAAGCTAGTTGCAGAAATCCAAAACACAAGTGTTCATGGAGAAATGGGTGAAGACACTATACTCCTCACCTTTCCCGTGACAGGGAATCAGGTCAGGCTCTCAAAACCATTATATGGAAGGGTGACCTGTGAAGACAGAGTACTTGATAAACAAAAGTTCTAGAAGGATCCTTTTTCTAAAATAAAACTGATTAATTGATGTTACTAATCTACCACGTCACGTCACCCTTCTTGAATCTCTTTTCAAATGTTTAGAAACCCTTGTTACAACGCTGTCACGACTGAGGCAGATTCTTCCATGAGTTTTCTGTTATTCAGATTTTTTAACCCACTCAAAAAGTTTACAGACCAGATCTCATTGGATTGAAATATAATGTGTTTTGTATTTAGACTGACTCTGACTGTTTTTCACAAGCCTCAGAAAAATGTTTGGGTAACCTCCTGGCCTATCTTGGACTTGGTCTTCCAGCTTCGCTTGGAAGATTTAGAGAAAGCAATTACTGTTTGTATGTTCACAGGAATACTAAACCAAATGTTAAAAATAGTTTAAAAATTTCTTAATTTTGGTATTCATATATAAAATAAAGTTATCACAAAACCACAGTTGGTTAAGAATTTCTACACATTAAACTTTATGACTCTTATACAAAGGAATTGAAATATTTGGTGATCCCAAACAAGAAAAACAGGAATTTTAAATAAACACTGTCTTTGAGTAAGGCAGCATCAGAAATATAAAACAATATCACTAAGAATGTAGAAGGCGTGCCTGGGTGGCTCCGTCAGTTAAGCGTCTGCCTTCGGCTCAGGTCATGATCTCAGGGTCCTTGGGATGGAGAGCCCCATGTCGGGCTCTCTGCTCCGCAGGGAGCCTACTTCTCCCTTTCCCTCTGCCCCTCCCCACTGCTGCTCATGCACTCTCTCTCTCTCTAAAATAAATAAAATCTTAAAAAAAAATAAGTAAAAATGTGGAAAATGGACTTCAAGTCAATATGGTTGACCGTACTGACATGTAAGAACATCCCTCCGCTCCAAACAAATAAATTGCTTAAAAAATAAATAAGAGGGGCACCTGGCTGGCTCAGTTGGCAGAGCATGTGACTTTTGATCTCATTGGACACAGAACTCACTTAAAACAAACAAAAAAACCCCCACAAGAATAATAAATAGTTAAATATATAGTCTAATTCAACAAATAAAACCACAAATCCTCATGTGTCTAAAATAAAGTCACACATTTGTCAATGTGGGGTACAGTCCTATGGCTGGCAGAGCAAATCAGAACCAGGGAAGCCTAGGTTCAATGCCTGTGTGGAGGTGGCAGGACCCTGAAAGAGTTAATGCAGAATTCTAGAGACCATGAATGGCTGGTAAGATCATGAAAGGGGAACCAGAAGAGCCTTTGCTGACTGCCATGAAGAGGTGGAAAATAGTCGTTAGCCAAAGATTTGAACTCCAATTCCTGGCCCCATATAGATGTTGCATTCAAATTTACATCGTTCATACAGATAAGAAACATCGAGCTGAGAAATTAAGATAAAACTGGTCTGGAACCTATGAATTGTGCATGATCCCATTAAAGGGCACATATATTCCTATATAAAATTACCCTTGTCTAGATGGACTTTCTTTTTTTCTTTCTTTTTAATATTTTATTTATTTATTTTGACAGAGAGAGAGAGAGAGCACAAGCAGCGGGGAGCAGGAGAGGGAGAAGCAGGCTCCCTGCTGTGCAGGGTGCCCAATATGGGGCCCTATCCCAGGACCCTGGGATCATGACCTGAGCCAAAGGCAGACACTTAACTGACTGAGCCACCCAGGCACCCCTAGCTGGACTTTCAATAAAAAAAAATTATAAACCTCACAAGGAAATACACGTTCTTGCATCACTCAAGAAAATTAACTTTAAAATTTCTGCTAAGTATATATATTTTAGTTTAAAAACCATATAAACTTGAGGACACAAAATCAATATACAGAAATGTGTTGCATTTCTATACACTAATGATGAAGTAGCAGAAAGAGAAATTAAAGAAACAGTCCTAGGAGCACCTGGGTGGCTCAGTTGGTTAAACATCTGACTCTCTTATTTCAGCTCAGGTCATGATCTCAAGGTCCTCAGATTGAGCCCCGCCTCAGGCTCTGTGCTAGGTGAGGAGCATGCTTAAGATTCTTTCTCTTTTTCTCCCTTTACCCCCTGCACCTCCTCCCTGCTTGCGCTCTTTCTCTCTCTCTTTCAAAACAAACAAACAAATAATCTTGTTTAGAGTTGCACCAAAAATAATAAAATACCTAGGAATAAACTTAATAAAAGAGGTGAAAGACTGGGCGCCTGGGTGGCTCAGTTGGTTAAGTGACTGCCTTCGGCTCAGGTCATGATCCTGGAGTCCCTGGATCGAGTCCCACATCGGGCTCCCTGCTCTGCAGGGAGTCTGCTTCTCCCTCTGACCCTCCCCCCTCTCATGTGCTCTCTCTCATTCTCTCTCTCTCAAATAAATAAATAAAATCTTAAAAAAAAAAAAAAAGAGGTGAAAGACCTGTCCTCTGAAAACTATAAAATACTGATGGCAGAAATTGAAGATGACACAAACAAACGGAGATATTCCATGCTCATGGATTGGGAGAACAAATATTGTTAAAATGTCCATACTACTCAAAGCAATCTACAGACTTAATACAGTCCCTATTAAAATACCAACACAATTTTTTACAAAACTAGAACAAATAATCCTAAAATTTGTATGGAACCACAAAAGACCCCCAGTAGCTAAAGCAATCTTGAAGATTTCTTCAAAGCTCAAAGCAATTCCAGATTTCAAGATAAACTACAAAGCTGTAGTAATCAAAACAATATGTACTGGCACAAAAATAGACAAGGGAATAGAATACAGAGCCCAGAAATAAGCCCATAATTACATGGTCAATTAATCTACAACAAAGGAAACAAGAATATACAGTGGGAAAAAGATAGTCTCTTCAATAAATGGTGTTGGGAAAACTGGACAGCTACATGCAAAAGAATGAACCTGAACTACTTTTTTGTATCATACACAAAAATAAACTAAAAAAGGATTAAAGACCTAAGTATGATACCTGAAACCATAAAATACCTAGAAGAAAACATAGGCAATAATCTCTTTGACATCAGCCTAGAAACACTTTTCTAGTTATGTCTCCTTTGGCAAGGGAAACAAAAGCAAAATTAAACTAGTGGGACTACACCAAAATAAAAAGCTTTGCATAGCAAAAGAAACTATTAACAAAACAAAAGGACAACCCACCAGATAAGATATTTGCAAATGATGCATCCAATAAGGAGTTAATATCCAAAATATATGAAGAATTTATACAACTCAATACCAAAACCCCCAAATAATCCAATTAGAAAAGGGGCAGAAGACACAAATAGACATTTTTCCTAAAGACAACATACATATGGCCAACAGATATGAAAAGGTGCTCAATAACTCTAATTAGCAGGGAAATGCAAATCAAAACCACAGTGAAATATCACCTTATACCTGTTGGAATGGTGGGAATGCAAGCTGGTGGAGCCACTATGGAAAACAGTATGGAGGTTCCTCAAAAAAATTAAAAATAGAATTAGCATATGATCCAATAATTCCACTACTGGGTATTTGTCCAAAGAAGATGAAAACACTAATTCAAAAAGATATATGCACCTGATTTTTATTGCATGTTGTTATAATAACAATATTGCATATTTTTATTATTCACAATAGCCAAGTTATGGAAGCAACCCAAGTGTCCATCCACAGATAATTGGGTAAAGAAAGGGTGTGTGTGTGTGTGTGTGTGTGTGTTGTGTCACGTACATTGGAATATTAGCCATAAAAAGGAGTGAAATATTGCCATTTGCAACAACATGGAAGGATCTAGATGGTATGATGCTAAGTGAAATAAGTCAGTCAAAGAAAGACAAATACATATGACTTCACTCATATGTCGAATTTAAAAAACAAAACAAGCAAGGGGTGCCTGGGTGGCTCAGTCAGTTAAGTGTCTGACTCTTGATTTCAGCTCAGGTCATGATCTCAGGGTCATGAGATCAAGCCCTTTGGCAGCCTCCATACTCAGCGGAGAATCTGCTTAAGATTCTCTTGATTTCCCTCTCCCTCTGCCCCCTCCCCCCACTCTCTCTCTCTCAAATAAACAAATATTAAACAAAATAAAACGAGTGAACTAAGAAAAAAGGAGATATAAAAAAAAAAAACAGATTTTTAAATACAGAGAACAAACTGGTGGTTGCCAGAGGGGAGGTGGATGGGGACATGGGTGAAATAGGTGACAGGGATTAAGAGTATACTTATCATGATGAGCACCAAGTAATGTATAGAATTGTTGAATCATATTGTACACCTGAAACTAACATAACACTGTATGTTACTTATACTTGAATAATAAAAAAAAACCTACACAAACTTGTAAACAAAAAGTGGGTGTTTAAACAAACCAAAGAAAGGACAACAGGGGTGCCTGGGTGGCTCAGTTGGTAAGCGTCTGCCTTCGGCTCAGGTCATGATCCCGGGGTCCTGGGATCGAGCCCCACATCGGGCTCCCTGCTCAGCGGGAAGCCTGCTTCTCCCTCTGCCTCTCCCCCTGCTTGTGCTTTCTCGCTCACTGTCTCTCCTGCTCTCTGTCAAATAAATAAATAAACTCTTAAAAAAAAAAAAAAAGGACAGCAAAAGAAAGCTACCAAAAAGCTTGATTTATAGAAAATACATAACGAGTTAGTAGAAATAACTCAAAGCTTACCAACAACTGCAATAAATAAAAATGTATTAAACCCATTAGCTAATAGGCTGTAGATCTGATTTACACAAATCCAGATATATGCCATAGGAGATTTACCTAAAAATAACGATCCACAGAGTTTATAAAGTAAAGGGTTAGGAAATGCCACAGCAAAACAGAAAACTGGGATAGCAGTACTAATACAAAACCAAGTATAAGGCAAGCCGTATAAGCATTCACAGAGACAAAAGTATATATTACTTAGTGATAAAAGAACAATTTCCCCTGGAAGATATCATAATGTGGAACCTACATGTACCTAATAAGATAGTCTCAAAATACATTAATGCAAACCCCTATATAAGATAAAATCAACATGTTCACAATCATATTGTAAGATCTCATTAATTTCAGAAACTGATAGATCAAGTTGACAAAAACAAAAAATTAGAAAAACAACAAAAGAATAAACCGTATAATTAAGAGGTCTGGCCAAATTCTCATTTAATTATAATTAATTGAATAAAATAGATAAGAAAAGATGGTTAATCATTCAACCAAATAAACTAATGTAACACTGTGTGTCAATTATGCTTCAGTTAAAAAAAAAAGGAAGTAGGGCGCCTGGGTGGCTCAGTTGGTTAAGCAACTGCCTTCGGCTCAGGTCATGATCCTGGAGTCCCAGGATTGAGTCCCACATCGGGCTCCCTGCTCAGCGAGGAGCCTGCTTCTCCCTCTGACCCTCCCCCCGTCATGTACTCTCTCTCATTCTCACTCTCTCAAATAAATAAATAAATCTTTAAAAAAAAAAAAAAAAAAGGAAGTAGAAGGAAGACAATAATAAAGAGAAAAGCCAACACGGGTGAAATAGAAACAAGCAAAACCAGCCCAGATAGATGATGCCTCTCCAATGCTACCACCTTGGGCCACATGACCAGTATCTCTTGAATCTATTACTGCAGTAGCCTCCTAACTTCTCTACCCTGCTTCCCTTTACATTTCAAACTGTAACTTGGATCCTATCTTTCCTCCCACAGCCCTCCCAGTGTAAGTAAGCCCAGAGGGATTACACTTACCTATTTCCCTATATTCTCCTCTCCTCTGACTCTCACTCACTCTACTTGGGCCATACTGGCCTCTTTGCAATCTTCAGCCATCTCAGGCATGCTTCTGCCTTAGGACCTTTGCACTGGCTACTTCCTCTGCCAGAAATATTCTTTCCCAGATACCCACATGACTAACTTCCTTGCCTCCTTTAAATCTTTGCTCAAATATCGTCTTCTCAATGACACCTCTCCTGTCCTTAAAAACCTCCTTTAAAATTGCAGCTCACATGTCCTTTCAGCGCTTCTGATCCTGCTCACTCTGTCCCATTTTTCCCACAGCATTTCTGATCTTATAGTATCCCGTATAATTAATTATATTGGATGTTTTGTTTCTGGTTTTTGTCTCTGCCTCGTAAACTCCACAAGAGCAGGGATCTAGGATCTATTTATTTTTCACTGTTTTCTCCCCCCACCTCCATCACTTAGAGCAGAGTACGGCATACAGCAGTTACTCAATGAAATTTATTGATCACATGAATGAAGTAATAGATTAAAAAGCTACTTCTTTGAAAAGATACTGTCATTGGCATAATTGATCATTAAAAAGAAATAAGGCACAAAAACAATGTTAAGGATAAAAAGAGGGATATAACTTTAGATATAAGAAAATAATATGAAACATTTTATTTTTAATATATTTAAATTTATATATAGATTTATATAAAAATTTTGAAATTTAGATGAAATCAATGATTTTCTAGAAAAAAAATTCAAAAGTGACTCAACATAAATAGAAAACATGAATAGGCCAAAAACTATTAAAGAAATTAGAGTCAAAACTCATCCCATATTTTTAGGTCAATAAGGGTTTCCAGGTGAGTGTTAAACCTTTACAAAAAAGATAACTCCATCTTATACAAATTGTATCATAAAATAGAAAGTTCCCAACCTCATTTTTGATGATATCATTATTTGGATACCAAAAGACCAGAAATGTATGAAAAGAATCATTATAAACCAACCTTGCTTATACATATACATGGAAAGAAAATGAAATTAAATATTAGTAATTTACATTCAAGAGTGGACTAAAACAAAGTATGGTTTATCCAAGTATTTCAAAGATGGCTTTACATAAGGATATCTATCAATAGAATCTCATCATTAATAGCTTAAAGGAGAAATATAGCAATTAAACGAGTATGGTCTTAGCATAGGGATAAGCAAATGGAAAAGAAGAAAAAGCCTACCCGTGTGTGAATGAGAATTTTAGTATATGATACATAGATAGGGGAAGAATAAATTACTTGACAGATGGTATTGAGACAATTGGTTATCACCAAAAAAAAAAAAAAAAAAAAAATCCCTTCTTGACACTGAACTCACAAAAATACATTTCAGATGAACAAAATATCTAAACAGAAAAAGTAAAATTTCAAATATTTTAGAAGACCAGGTAAGAGATTATTATGTTAGGACAGATTTTTTTTTCCTCAGGCAAGGTACAAAAATGTCAGTGTGAGAGGAAAATATTGGTTAATATAACTGCAGCAACTTGAACACTTCATTTGATATACAGAATTCAAAAGACAGGACAGGCTAGAAGCTTCTATCTGCAACACATCTAACTAACAAATTGTCACTATCATGAAAAAAGTTATGTAAAACTCCTAAAATCAATAAGAAAAAAAGACAATCTATTAGAACAATGGGCAATAATCTGCAAGGACAAGGCACCAAGTGTTGGTGGCCACTGGGATATGCTCCTACACAGTCTGGTGGAGTATAAGTTGTTGGAACCACTTTCAAGAGCAGTTTGTCAATATCTACTGTTTACGATGTGCCTACCTGAAGTCCAGCAATTTCACTTCCAGTTATATGTTCCAGAGAAATTTCTGTACACATGCATATGCAAATACATTCACTGAACCACTGTTTATAACAAGAAGAATGAGGGAAAATCTACATGTCTATCTATTGATAGCTAATAAATTAGAGAAATAAATTATATTGTATTCATACCTGTGCATACAGAAGAACAGTTTAAATAAGTGAACTAAAGGTATGTGTATCATGTTGGGATAACCTCTAAAACATGCTGATTAAACAAACAAATTGCAGAAGGAAAGGTACATTTACAGAAATTAATACTCTTTGTAGTCTATGAAGGGTATAAAAACATGGGTGGAAAGGATATGCACTAACCTTCATCATATGAAAGAGTAGAAAGGGCAGTTGCACTGTGCCTTCAGTATATTTCTTTTAAAATAAGGAAGAAAAAATAATGTTTTCACTTGTTGGACTTTGGCTCAGTCATGTTTGGTGACATGGTTTAAGTCTAGAACAGGTTGTGCTTAAAGAAGCTGGTCCTTGATGACAGAGAGGTCTTAATACTGGGGCAAGGCAAGGTATCACCAGATGATTAGGATCCATCTGATGTGTTAGGTAAGTCTGGGCATGTATACAGAGGCCGTATTACTAGGAGGATAAGCTTAGGGTCGGGATGTGGACTGGGTCAGACGAACAAAGTGAAAAATAAAAGGATACCAAAACCAACTTTAAGGATATCGAAGTCAACTTAAAATCTTTGGGAAATATAGCCACAAGTCAATAAGCAATCAGTCAAGAAGGGATGGCGAAGCAGATCTTAGTAAATACATCTTCTTGCACAACCAGGGCTGTAATGCAGGCCACGCTTGGCTCTGCTTAGACCTCTAGCTTCTACGGGGTAGATCCTCTATCTAAGTTTCTGTAGATAACTAGCTACATGGGGGAGGAGGAACAGTGGGGTTGTTCATAGTTTCAAGGATTGGGGTAGGAATTCTTTCCCACACCAAGATGCAGACAGCCTCAAAACAGATTGACGCATGGATGTGTAATTCTGTTCTTTACTCATAAATCTGTCTTTCTACTTCTTTTTACAAGAAACAAAAGCAGAGAAAAGTTGAAATGCAGCCATTTGCTGGCTTAGAGAATTCAAAACAAAACAAACTAAAACAGAACAAAACACTGGACCTGAGTAGCAAGTGGGTCTCTCATGTCTTCCAGCACACAGACTGTTATTTAAGAAATTCTGATCGGTGGGGCGCCCGGGTTGCTCAGTTGGTTAAGCGTCTGACTCTTGGTTTCAGCTCCAGTTATGATCTTGGGGTCATGAGACCCAGCCCCAGGTCGGGATCTGCACTAGGCATGGAGCCTGCTTAAGATTCTCTCTCCCTCTCCCTCTGCCCCTCCCCACCCCTCTAAAAAAAAAAAAAAAAATCCTGCTTTAGAAAACAAATTCCATTAATGACAAAAGAAAGTCTGCTGCCCTGCTAGAAACCAGCAGGTTCTTTGAAAACTTCATTGTAAGATTCAGTATTTACCATAGCAACAATATTGTCAATAAATTATACTTACTATTGTATAACAGAGGAAAAAGCAGTGTTCCTTGTTTATCTTTGGCTGCTGTTTACTTTTAGCTCTGCTGTGGGAAAGAGAACCCAAACAATGCTAAGCTTTTCCTTAATGAGATCCTGATTAGAGGGTCTGTACCAATGCATAAAGCACAGTATACTAGAAGAGGAGAGCAAAATTAAAATCTTTGTGCCCCCTCTCCTGCAAGTCACTCCATCTGTCCTCAGCACAGAGCAGAGCCTTCTCACTTCAACGACCTCCCTCTTTCCACCGAGTGCCAATAACTTTCCTGACCCCCTTTCTCACGGTGGTTCCATATCTTTCCGCATTCTGGGCTGGCCTTGCCTTGCTCCCGAACAAGCAAATACACCCACCGTATCTCAACTTCCCAGAATTACAAATTAACAGAATCACCAAAGGAGGCACTGTAAAGAATGTGAGATTTAATCTATTTTTTAAACCTAGGTTCTATGATGAGGCTCAAGAACTTCACTTAATTTATGCCTGCACATTTCTCGAGAGAGTGAGCTCTGAGCTTTTATTAGATTATCAAAGAGGTTAGCAACCATTACTTAGCCCATTAATTATTTTATGGATTGGAAAATGAAGAACTGAGAGATTGTTCCTTTCCTCTAGTTAGACAGCTCATTAATGGCAGAGAGAGGAATGGTTTCTAGTCCATGGACTTTTGGTTCTACCCTTATACTAGAAAAGCTGAGGTTAACTTGTCTTTATGAAAACATTTATAGATAGATTAGGCATTTTAACCAAGGCCTTCAGTGTTCCCACGCCCTGCCCCCCCCCCCCCACCATCCCCACCTACCAGGTGTGTCTGGCACGCTCCGAAAATCCACTCACAGCACAGATGGCTGTGCTGCCTCTGAGGTCAGGAATGTTCATGTTCAAAGTGCTATTAAACCTCCCTAAGAGCTTCATTCCCTCTATTAACTGAAATCCAAGGAGGCACCAATCCAAAGTGTATACTTTATACTAATAGTGTATACTTATTTCCTTCTACTTCTCAATATCAAGCACAGAGGTTTAATCTTGAACTTCTCCATTTTCTAGGACTTGTGTTGGATTACAGGGAAAGGGAGTTATACCAAGAGAGAAAGCAAAATTATTTAATAATTAAATTACAGAATTTAAAAATAGTAGTTTGGTTAATATTTACAAAGCACCCACGTAGTCAAATGATCTCTGACTGCTTTAATTTTTTAAAGGGCATTGTTTTACGCCCTGCTCCAATAAATTACATTTCATTTCACTTGTTGGTATCATACCTACTCTGCTGTAAAGCGTTTGCAAACATTTGGTCTTGTTTGTACGGCACGGAAGTTTCCTGAAGGTTAGCAGAACTGTAGGCCGTGGCTTAAAACACTGGCCTTGAAGCAGGTGCCCATCCCAGCTGGGCCGTCTGCTCGCTGTGTGACTCATACGAGTTTTCTGTAGGTACTTTGTGCCTCTGCTTTGTCATTTCTGAAAGGGGGATGATAACAGTGGGGTGTACTTCAGAGCAGCACTCTGTAGTAGGCAGGTGATAATTATTATTAGATGGCATTTCTTTAGTTACTATCTCATCAGTACACCGTGCCCAATTCTTCAAGTTCGTCACCTCTGCCTTGTTGAGAATTGAGTTGCTTTTGTGCTGAAGCTAGCCTGCCAAGCTTTTTTATGTCCTATGCCTTATTTTTTGACAGTACATCCAGAGTTCCTGTACCAATCGCAGTGGAACAACACCACTAAACCAGTTTTGTTTCAAGTCCCCACCCGGGCGATCAGTGGAGATAACTGGAATACATGCAATGAGCCATCGTGGAAATGAGAATTTGGGGTTTACGTGCTTGCTGACTGGTGGGGGCTCTGGTTTGCAGGCTGCCAATCTGAACGTGCAGCCGAAAGGTGGGGGAAAGAGTACACGACTGGCTTTCTTCTGCCCATGGCAGTCCGTTAGACATCAGCTAGAACAAACCATCTTATTTGAGAGCACGCCTTTCCTTGATGTCTCCCTCTCTCTCTTTTTTTTAAAGATTTTATTTATATATTCATGAGGGAGGCAGAGGTAGAGGGAGAAGCAGGCTCCCCGCGGAGCAGGGAGCCCGATGTGGGACTCGATTCTAGGACCCTGGGACCATGACCTGCACTGAATGAAGGCAGACGCTTAACTGATGGAGCCACCCAGGTACGCTCCTTGATGTCTCTTGCAATAGAAGAAAGACCGTACATGTTCAAAAGTAATCATATCTGCTGATCCAACTATATGTCCACAAAGGTCATACACTAAATCAATTATACTACATTTTAAATTCTAACTCAATCCCAAGTTCTTTTAAAGGTATTTATGTACCCCTTTTGATAACTGGTATTAAAAGGCTTAATTGGGCGCCTGGGTGGCTCAGTTGGTTAAGCGTCTGCCTTCAGCTCAGGTCATGATCCCAGGGTCCCGGGATCGAGTCCCGCATCGGGCTCCCTGCTCTGCGGGGAGCCTGTTTCTACCTCTCCCACTCCCCCTGCTTGTGTTCCCTCTCTCGCTGTGTCTCTCTCTGTCAAATAAGTAAATAAAATCTTTAAAAAAAAAAAAAAGGCTTAATTATCGACTAGGGTAAGATATGGACTCAAAAATCATCCTTGTGCCCCCAGGCAACTCTGTTTTTGCAACATGCTGGCTCCTGATTTTGTCCCTGACTAACTGTGATTTTTTAAGCAAGTTAGTTAAGAGTCTGCATGCATGGGGAAGGAGGTGAGGAACTGTGCACAGGAGAAGGAGCAAATGGAAAAACAGGACAGCAAGGGAATGCTAGAGAGAAGAGAGGGAGAATGACGCAGAATAAAAGGGATACTATAATTGAATGCGTAGCAGGTCTACTCTGACGGATCAGGAATGGTCTCAAGTTTGCCAGGGCTGGTCAGAAGCGCTTGCTAGAGGCAATCACCTTTCCTAGTCTCATAAGAACTCAAAAAGCTGCAGTTTATAATTCAGAAGCAGCAATGGAAACTTTAAAGCCATTTATCTTGGCACAATTCCCAGGGAAGTCGATGTGAAGACCCACTGGCTATGCACACCATTCTGTGCAATTTGACGCTTTCCATTTGGTAGAATTTTGTTGCCAAGGCTACTGCATCAAGTTTTTGAAATTTTAGTGGATGCAAATTGTCTCATCTGTCACTTAGCCTGGCAAGAAATTTAAAGGGCATGCTTTCTGTTGAAAAGAAAGACTCAACCTCTTTAGCCCGTTATGCAATAAGCAGCAATCTAAACACCACAGAAATGCTCACACTGTAGTTTGTGTCTTTGAGAAGAAATTGACTTTTTTTTTTTAACCAACAAGGAAAAGTTTTAGTGGAACCTAGTTCCTCTCATCATGAAATACACACACATTCAGAGGCATTTTCTAGGGATTAAGAATTTTATTTTCTATCTTTTTGTCATTTTGCATAGTTGTTCAGTTTTTTAAAAATATGTGTGTAACTGAGCACTGCTTTTTGTTATATCTCAGGAGGGAAACAAATCAATGCCTATTTATAAAGGAGGTAGGCAAAATAATGTTCTCAAACTCTAAGTGTTGGCATAGTAAGGACAGTAGTTAATAGGGCATTAGCTTAAGGCTTAATGATCTCACTAAAATAATTCAGGGAATACAGAGATTGCTTCACTTTCTAAAATAGGATATTATTAACATGAACTTCCTTTCTTCAACTAGACTGAAAACGCTCAAACCTTCAGTTTCATTGCCATTCCTCTGTCTCAAAATCATCACACACTAGACAAGGCTACTAGTACAATGGAAGAAATGGCTAAGATCACCAAGAGACTAAACAGCTAAGAGAAAGTGATGCTACAGGCTTAAGTGTCTAGAGAAGAGGAATTCTCTGGCTGCACATTAGAATCAGCTGGGGAGTTTTTAGAACCTGCTTGTGCCTGGGCCCTCGGTCCTAGGTGCGGAAACTAGTTTAGGATTGGGCCTATGCATCGGTACAGCAGTCCACCCTTATCCCCGGGAGATATGGCCCAAGACCCCAGTGGGTGCCTAAAACCATGGACAGTAGCGAACCCTACGTAGACTCTGTTTGCTCCTACACATACATATCTAGGACAAAGCTGAATTTACAAATTTGGGACAGTGTAAGATTAACAACAATAACTAAGAACAAAATAGAACAATTATAACAATACACTGTAATAAAAGTTATGTGAATGTGATCACTCTCTTTCTCAAAATCTCCTATTGTACTCGACTCACCCTTCTCGTGGTGATGTGAGATGATGAAATGCCTACGTCTGACATGGAGTGAGGTCAGTGATGGAGGCATTGTGATCTAGGGTTAGGCTACTACTGATCTGATGATATGTCAGAAGGAGGAGCCTGTGCTTCTGGACCAGGGCGGACAATTGTGGACTAAAACCATAGAAAGGGAAACCGTGCAGGGTGGGGAGGGGGGAACTGTACAAAGGAACCTTTTTAGGTTTCCATTGGTATATGTGCTTGCCTGAGGGGCCAGTGGGGTGAAGTTACCCTCTGCAGGATTATGATTGAATGCCTCTAATTCCGAATCCTTCCTAGGCAGCAGGATAGCGAAGCCCTTGGTTGGCCTCATAGCGGGTCCCCCACCAGCCTCACTGTTGAACAAGGGTCCAGTGTGGAGACCTCTCATCCCAGGAAACAGGACACAGCTGGAAAGGGGACTGCCCACTTGCCCACAATACAAGGCACATTTGTGGAGAACCCGGTGCTACATCTTTTGATGACCTGCTTCTGGGTCAGGAATTTGTACCTAAAAGAATAGTTCCCTCACTGCAATCTACTGAAAGTCAGTGCTTAAAAAACAAACAAACAAACAAACAGTCAGTGCTCAACATATAGAGCTAAACAAAATAAACAAAAATAAAGTGAATAATAGAAAAATAAAAATAAAAAGCTTTCCTGGAGATTCTAATGTGTAGTCAAGGCTGAGAGCTACTGGCCTATAACATCAAGGTATAAGCTTTAATTTGCAAAGTTCTATTATGGGTAGTTACTAGCTTCTGTATATTATTACATTTAGGTTCCAAAAATAAACAAAAATAATATTTTTTAAAGCATTTTAGAAATACTCTCTCTTTTTTTAAATCCCATCTTCATCAGTATAAAAAACTTACATTTTGAAAAAAGGAAACGTAGCTCTAATATTAGTCTTGCTCAGGGCTGCAGGGGGAATCATTGCTAGGACTCTGGGTCTCCTGCCCACCAAGCCACTCTTGGAGCTTGGGGGTGGCTCGGGATCCTTTTGGGATTAAGAGGTAGAAACCATGGGTAGGAATATGATTTGTATTTCTAAATCCAATGCCAGAAAGCATTTCCAAGTATCATTCACTTACTATTCTGGCAACTAAACCTGAACCAGTCCAGAAACATGAACCCTAACTCAGAAAGATGAGGAGAGGAAACATATTTAAACACTGGCTTATTAACTGCAAAACTGTAACAGGTAAGTCAGCTTATAAATAAGGGTTTCTGTTTAAGCATCAGTCCAATCCCCCTCTAAAATCACTAGGTCTTAAGTTTATCTGCAGGATATTCAATAGGGAAAAAGAAATCATTTCTATTTTAATTCACACAAAAAGTAAGACCTGAGACAACAGGGAGCTTAAAAGTTACAGAAATATCCATAGCATCTCAAATTTCCTTTCAAAAGTCCTAGGATTCCACACCTAAATTTAGTAATTTTTAGCTCTTTTGTCTCCTTTAAATGTAACGCCTTAAAATAGCAACACAGAAAGCTGCCTGCTAAAACTATAGCTTGTAAACCTGCTGGAACAAGTTCCGTCCTCACATTAAGGGAAACTGAATTACTATATTCATCTACCCCCAAAATTCTCCCTACAAGTAATCAAGCTTATCTGTGATCCCATTCTAGTTACTCATAAGTGGGGTGGGGTTCCATAAACCCACACAGTGGAAACACTTGAAGGATTTATGAACCTATAAATGGATGTTAGCCATTTCAAGAAAACACAGGCCAAGCCAACTCTTAGCTCTCTGTATTTAGCCGTGATTATAGGGGTTACACAAATAAAAACCCAAATGTATCCAGGACTTAGAAAATTGTTAGAGGCTTTCCTTTCCCTAAATGTGAAAGTACACAGGTACTCTCTATTGAGCCTATCCTGAATCAAATCTTTCAGTCAAAATTTTTTTTCTGTCCTATTTTCATGGAAAGAGAGAAAAAGAGAGAGAGAGGAAAGTTCTTAAGAGCCATTGAAATTTTTTGTAGCTCAACTATTCCACTCTCCCAGATGGTAATTTTAGTAGTTCTTCCCACCTGGGTTCCCTGGACATTAAATAAGCAGCTGAAAGTATCTAAGCCTAAGTCTAGTTTTATAGAAATATTATGCTTAACTTGGCTATAAGTTCTACTCATAAAGATCTGTTATTGGAGAGTCTAGATTGCATGATATATACAACAGATAGCATCTGCCTTGGTTGAATTAGGCAGATAAGGCTAGAAGAAAGATGATCATACCATTTTAACTTGTTCAAAATGGAATTGTTCTGAGGGTTGTGATTACTGTATGAGCCATGCCATTTTTTTTTTTTTGGCCAATTTCAAAATATTTTGAATTGCAAGCTGTATCAAATGCTTGCATGATTTTAGAATACTTATCACAATATTCCTACCTTCAGTTGCCATCTTTGCTGACTAAGGAGTACACTAATCATGGTGCTGACCTGCCCCACTCTCATGAGTAGGCAATCATTTGAAAAATAATCTTCACTGGCTTTTCCCTGGGTATACGGTATCTTTGATCACATGAAGCATCTAGATTTGAATTCCCAGTGTTTGAGCTGCCCCAGGTGCTGACGATAGCATGCCTTCTACCAAACACTACCCTTATTTTAAATGTAAATTCAGAAGTGCCTTGGTCTTTTCCAAAATGCCAGGACAAAGGTGACCATGAATCTGTGCCACACAGATGTAATGATCTGGGGGTGCAACTGCCCTATATTTACTTGCTGCCATCCTTTGAGGAGAGCCATGTGATTTAATGCTTTCCCGTTTTGCATTTCCTTTGTAAAAATTCGTATGAAAGCTGATGAGATAGGACTATTTCATATACGAAATGTGGAGGATAAGCAGTCTCTGACCTGGTTCTCTTGTGAGCCTAATTAGGTCTCTGACTCTTTAACGGGCACAGAAATTGTTAATCTTAGCTTTGATTTCCCCACCTAATATAAATAAAGCTGAGTTCATTAAACCATCTGATCTGCTTCTAAACACTCCAATTGGATTTTATGTACTTAACTTTGTAAATACAACATGGCGAGGAAACTCAGAGCAAAATAATACCACCAAGAGAAAGACAGAAGGCTTCCAGTTAGAATTCAAGTCATATCTTACGTACTGATGAATGAAACTGACAAACTTATGCCATTTTGCATGATAGCCCTTCAAAAATATCAGTTGTGACAGTTGTAATTGACATTCTTAAAACAAAACAAAAATTACATTGGATAAAATATTTTCCTTTTGCAATTCAAAGTCCCAACAGCAGCTAAAGGACTTCAAATAATTGCCCTTAGGGATCCAAACCATTGATTCCTGTCTCTTTCTGTAGGGAAACATTTGCTTTAAATTTACATTACAACTTTGAAAATATATAAAAAGCACTTAAGTGATAAAGCAAATTCTCATTTACATGTTAGGAAACTGAAGATAAATAAGCTTGAAAAAATTCAAAGTTAAGTATTATGTATTCCAAATTAAGTGACATTTAGTGAAAAGATTTCTTTCATTTGAATTGTGATACAGGTAGTACAAGAACTAACTTGTCCCCAAAGTCAGTGGCTCTTAAATAATATCTCAGAGATTTAGATGTCTGGGCAATAGCATTCAGGAGGTTTAAGTGTCCTTTAAAATATCTCCTACTGGTTCATTCTTCTTCCCTGATATCTTCTTCAGTGTCTCAATTCCTGTCAAGCCCCTATGCCTTCCAATTGAAATGCCTGCACATTCCTCAGCCCTGCAGCCTTCCTGAGTGACATGCACAGTGGCAGTCGGTCTTTCACACATGCCTAGCTCTGTTTCGCAGTCTGCAAAGGCCAGAGTGGGTCCCAGGCAATGGCATGATGGAAAGAACACAGACTCAGTCCAGAGTCAAAGCCCTGACTCTGTCATTTTCTAATTATGTAACTTGGCAGAGGTCATTAACGGTCTTTAAGCTCTAGCCTTTACCTGAAAACTTGGGATACTGATACCTCGTCTATTTGAGAATCAAGTGGGATAATGTACACGAAAGTTACCAAAATGGAAAGTCACATACAAATGGAAGCTATCGAGCAAGTTCTTTTCTCTGCAGCCAGCTGATTAGGTCATGCAGGCCAGTAAATATGTCAGTACTAATAAAGTCACATAGTTTAGAGGGTTGAGAATGGAACTGGACACATGTTGGATTCCTAGTCCCAATCCTTGGGATCGAGGCCAGCTTACAAAAGCACACACCCATGGCAGCCTGACAAGAATGATTACTGGAACCTGCCCAGAAATAACATAAATCAGCTAACATTACACAGATAGTAGCATCATATGCAATCCAGGGGGAAGAAATCAGCCATCCTGCTGTAACTGTAAGCCATAAAATAATTATAGTTAGAAACTAGCATATTTTCTCTTAGTTTTTCTTAAACATGACCTATTTTGATCACCACAGCTTAGTTAGCTGGGCCCAATTATTGAAAAGAATTTTAAAGTTCCACCTGCTCAAATGGTAAATTCTGACAGAAAAGAATTAGATTTCTTTCCATACGTATTTAAATAGGCAAATCTGAAGAGTTAAAATGTGAAGAACTAAAAACATTTACCTTTTAAAGGCCATGTGCTCGGATGACAGCATTTTCACCAACAACCATTTTATTTGGGTGACATCTATCACTGAGAATCCCAGGAGTTTTACAATTAAAAAAAATAAAGCAGTTTCCTAATCATCAGATTCCTATGCAGAAAGTGGGAACTTAATGGCATCACTTCTAATCTCCCTCCAGAGAAAGAGAAATAACCCAAGTAGATTAATGGCACACCAACGCTCAAGCCTCCATATCTATTACCATTAGCCACGGGTACAAAAGAGCCATCTTAAAGTTGGTTTCATTTATGCACTAAAGTGTGACATATTTATCAAAGAGTTTAAGGCAAGAAGAGATGATTAAAAGTGTTCTAGCTAAGAATGGTCATCCATTCTTGACCAGATCAAAGTAGATAGCAATCATAAGGGTGGATGTCAAAATATCTCTACTACTTCCCTTACATTTCCTAATCCTAGGGCTGCATTCATGTAGATTTTTACATACTACTTACTTATTATGATGAACCTATGTTAATAAAATAGATGCTAGTTGCCTGTCGAGCTTTTATTCCTTCTTCTTCTGGTAACAGCACTTCAGAATTTCTTGTGAGATCCACGTGATCTGGCCATAGCTGACCTCGCTCTTCACAGCTCTAAGGATGGGCCCATGATCTGGGCAATCAATGCTAATCTGCTCCATCCATACTGATAAGCTCAGGGCTGTCCCATCAACTCCCTGAGGCCAATGAGACTCTCATTTAGGATTTTTTGGGGGACTCTTGAAAAGAGAAAATTGTTTTCATCTGGAATGCTAGGCTGAAAGGATGACAGCCTGAAGCCATGAGCCGTCATGCTGCCACCCTGTAGGAAGCACCTTGCCATGATGCAATGATTAAAAGACAATTGTTGTGACACTGGCTCCATCCCTAGATGGTGAAAGTCAGTATGCTGTGACATCTTGAACCCCTGGATCCAGCAGTGCCTGAAGCCACTCATTCACTGACAATTAGATAATCTTTAAGGCTTATGCCATGCCAGCTTGCATTGGGGTTCTGCCATTTGTCTCGGCATGAATTCTGAGTAATATAATTTTGCTTCATAAAATGTGGGAATTTTTACTGAATTGGTATCAGTGTGCTTTAGGACACAGTTTTTGAAAGGAATCTCAATGTGACTATTTCATAAAAGGATTTAAAACTCACTTCTTAATTTATTTGTATGAATGTACAGTACATCTTTTCTTTTAGATGATTTAAGATGGAATATAAGAGTGCCTGCTACTTTTTAGAAGGGCAGTTCACACCTACAAACCCAAAGCTAACACTAGTTGAGGTCAAGATATTGAGTAACATAAATCTCAACTTTTCTTTCAACACCTCTCTTGTAGAGACTCTGCCAAAAACTTCATCCTACTATGCTGCTATGTAAATCTCCCATATCCAGTTTACTGATGGCACCTCCCATGGAATCTCTGTCCAGGGACAGCAAAGGGAACTGTTCGAGAAACTCCGCTGGCTATCCCAGCTGTCTGGAGCTTCAATTAGCAAGTATTTAAGGACAGGAAGACCTGGCAGAGTATGAAATTGCATCCCAGGAAGCCCACCTGGGACTTCCTGCAGGACATCAGGCTCTCAAAACAGACAAGGTCAGAAGGCAAAGGAGACAGTCCTGCAGAAAAGGCTTTCCTTTCCCTTCAGCTCCAGGTTCTTTACTAGGTTTCTGTATGTTGCTTTCTTTTTCTTAGTAAATATGGAAAACCCAGGATGTATTTGGTAAAAACTGGGTAGAGCTGACTATGAATACTTGAATAAAATAAATTTGTTTTACACTGTCGCTCAGTGTATGATATATATTTCGTACTTCTGAACATGTAATCATTATAGTTTTATTTCTATTAACAATTTAGTTATATTGACTGATAGAGATTCTTTTCCTTCTAAGTTCATAGCTTTCACACTTCAATTTGCGTTAGAATTCTCCAAGGACTTGTTCAGAGTACTGACCTTCACGCCTCACCCCAGACCCTGAGGAGTCAGAATCTCCGTAGGCAGAGCCTAGGAATCAGAATTTTCAGGTGAAGCAAATCATCTGAGAACCACACACTGAGAGACATTATCCTGGGGGTAAAGTCACATCCAAGGGCACACATTGATTTGTACCTTGTAAATCTAATTGCCAGCAATTCACATCACTGCTGCCATGTCCACAATTTGATGCTTTTATCATAAAATATTACTTATCAAGAGCCACTGAGTTAAAAGGAGTATGTAATATTGCTCTGACTGGTTATTATTATTTTTTTTTTCCTGACTGGTTATTTTGTCTGCGATCACCCCCTGTATCTTTGCCACAGGAGGATAAAGTGTTCCTGGCTCATCGCTGAAGTGGCAGCACAATATAAACAGCTTCAGCTTTCCTACAGGTGACAAAGCAAAGCTCACAGACCCCCAGGGATCCACTGATACAGTTTAACTTAAAAAGTTAATATAGTTTTGGTGCTTATTTTCTACTCTAATTTTTACCACAGAATTACAGGAAGAACCTGATGTATTACACTTTCTTCATGCTAGAACACATTCTGCCAATTGTGGTCTAAATTTAGTTCACATGGTTTGGTAGTTGGTCAACATCGCATGAGAGAACAACATCTCTTATGAAAAACATATATAGACAAAATTGAAAGTTTGGCAACAGAATGTAGAAAGAGGTTCCTCATGAGTCATAGGTACCCATTTTGAAAGCCAAGCTTATCATAAGTCATGCTTGAAATACATATTAATTCTTACAGACTGCTGGGTAGCACTGAATGTAATGGGAAAACGGTTTCATAAATGGTTCTCCCATTGGAACTCCTCAAATTATATCTTAGACACCCCTAGGTTTTACAATCATATGACAGTCTTAGGGGTGCCTGGCTGGCTCAGTCAGTAGGGCATGTGACTCTTGATGTCAGGGGCATGAGTTCAAGCCCCACATAGAGTTTACTTAAAAAAATAATAATAAAATCTCTTCTTTAAAAAATAAAAAAAATAAAAAAAGATAAAAACATATGACAGTCTTGAATAACATCAAAGTCCTCTTCTCTGCTCCTCCCTCTTTATCTTTCTCTTTCCAACTCTGTACCTTCTCTCTCTTTTTACTATCACTGGGAATAATGTCACAGACCATTTTTATTACTATACTTCCAATAACTCCTGAAGTGGTTTGGCACATAAAAGGTGCTTAATGAATACTTATTGAATGAATGAACAAACAAATGAATAAATGAATCAAACAGCTTTCTCTGCTTTTGTCACATTATCTTTCATTTCACTGAGCTTTATTCAGTCTATCTACTCAAGCTGGAGTGGGTGAGAGTAATCGCTCATTCTCACCATTGGCCATAGGATATCTAAAGTTCATCAACCTGGCCCTTTGGCATGCTTATGAGATTGATGTCTGCTTCCTCAACGGATGATTCTGGACAATAGAGAATGGTTTTTATAAAATATTGATCAGCATTTCCCCTCCCCACAAAGTCCTGAGGTTTTCCCTTCTTTAATCAATAATAAGCTTAAAGAGGGGCACCTGGGTGGCTCAGTCAGTTAAGCGTCTTACTCTTGATTTTGGCTCAGGTCATGATCTCAGGGTCCTGGGATGGAGCCCCCTGTCAGGCTCTCCGCTCAGTGGGGACTCCGCTTGTCTCCCTCTCTCTCTGCCCCTCCCTCTGCTCAAGCTCTTTCTAATAAATAAATCTTAAAAAAAAAAAAATAGGCAGGGCACCTGGGTGGCTCAGTTGGTTAAGCATCTGCTTCTGGCTCAGGTCACGATCCCAGGGTCCTGGGATCAAGCCCTGTGTCAGGCTCCCTGCTTCTCCCTCTCCCTCTGCACACACGCTCTCTGCCCCCCACCCGCCCCCCTTGCCCCACCCAGCTTGTGCTCTCTCTCTCAAATAAATGACATCTTAGAAATAATAATAATGGGCTTAAAGAAATTCAGATAGAAAAAGAGGCCAAGAAAGAGGCCTGGGTCACAAGTCTGGATCCATGTATGGGGGAATTTGTCTCTGCATTTTTGTGCACATGTGTGTGTCTGAGAAGTGTGCAGGGGTGGTTCCTAGACCGGAACAAAGTTTGCAGCTGGTGGCTGTAAGAGGGAGTACCCTCCAGGGTCTGGTCATTTCTTTTCTTTTCTTTTTATTTAAGATTTTTATCTTTAAGTAATCTCTACACCCAACGTGGGGCTCAAACTTAACAACCCTGAGATCAAGAGTCGTATGCTCTACCAACTAAGCTGCCCAGGCACTCCCAGGATCTGTAATTTCTGAAGAACTTTCCACCATTCAGTGTCTAGAACCAAAGAGAGGACGCTCTGTTGGATGAATAAAAGATCTTCTGTTGTTGTTGTAAAGGCAAAGTATGGGTCGAATCAGTCAATTAAAGGGTGGACTAGAAATTATAAAGAGACGTATATTTGAGCCATCTCAATTTTATTTTTATTATTTTTTTAAGATTTTATTTATTTGACAGAGAGAGACACAGCGAGAGAGGGAACACAAGCAGGGGGAGTGGGAGAGGGAGAAGCAGGCTTCCCGCTGAGCAGGGAGCCCGATGTGGGGCTCGATCCCAGGACCCTGGGACCATGACCTGAGCCGAAGGCAGACGCTTAACGACTGAGCCACCCAGGCGCCCCTTGAGCCATCTCAATTTTAAACATTTATGAATCTACTTATCACTGCTCCTGTCTCAGGCCGGAAAGAACTGCTTTTTGTTTTCCATTATTCCTTCAGCATCTGCTCAAGACTTGACACACAGTAGGTGAGTAAAGTAACAGGGAGAGAAAGCTCCATAAATGATACAAGGAATTCTGTAGGTGCCATCAGAGTGTTTAAATAAATAGAAAGCTATTCATAGAAGAGCGAGCCTGCCTATAATGAAAATGAAGCAAGGCTTCTAGAAGGTCATGGAATTAAACCCCAAGGTGTACGTAAGATTTTAACCGACAGAGAGGTAGGAAAGGAAGACTGAAGGCAATTTATTAAAACAAATGGCATAAGCAAATGGTTAGAGAAAGGAAGGAATAAGTTGTTGCAAGGGGAATAAATAGCAAGCATTCCAACTAGACTGGAACAAATGAAATGTCTCACAGTTACAGACCAAGCTGAAAAGGTGTCCAGGGACAGTGAAAGTTAGGTTAAGGGAAATCAAATTTTATTTAGGACTAAGTAGGAAACTGGTCACCAGGAGAATAGCAACAAGGGAAGGCAGACCAACCTGGCCCAATTAGAGAAAAGCTGGGGAGCCAGCAAGGTTTTGGACTTGCTTTTATTTCAGTATTTCAGGTCGTAGATTGAAGTGCTGGTAGTGGGAATGGAAAGAAAAGGTCAAATGTGAGATGTGCTTGAAAGAAAGAACCAAAAAGAAGGGGGCATTTTATTACACGTGAAGAGTGGAGGGTGGGGAATAGAGTCAAGGTAAGTTCAGAAAGCTGGGAAAACCCTCAGAATTGAAGGAGATTATGGCTCATTTCCCAGGGAAGAAAGTGTTTTCGTTTGAATGGATAGATCAGTTCACTGCTATTACTATCAACAGAATGAGACTTGAAGCTAATAAAGTAGCTTTATTAAGTGCGAAACCATGTCTAAAGCAGCACTTTTTTATTCCTTGCCTTACCAAGTTTTGATAGAAAAAGGCTTTGTGGAAGGAAAACCTAAGCCATGTCGTAGAGACAAACTGGTAATAATGAGTGCAGTGAGTAATTTAACATTCATCATCTTCTAGTTAGATGGGGAATGCTGGATACGTACACAAGTCACTACTAATATACTAATACACGTAAAGAGTTCACAAAAGTAAAAATTCTGACCATAACAGTGTTTTAAAGGAATGAGGAAAAATGTGGAGTGAACTCTCCTAGGATCTGGGCAGCTGTGTTTTTTTGCCACTCATTCTGGTGCTCATGACTAACCAAGGAAACTATGGAAGAAAGGGAAGTGGACACAGAACTATGAAGAGAAATCTAATCCAAGAAATCAGAAAAGAACCAGAAATGACATGTTGTTGACTACAAAAATGTTCAAGTTTTTCTTCCTTTGAAAACAAAATAATGGTAACAAAATTTAGAGAAGACTTCAACAGACATGTAACAAGGAGTTAGATATTTGCCAAGTTTTCCTATCTCTAAAGCTTTCAGGTGCCACATGTTTTTGGCCTTAAACATTTTTATTATTAAAGTAGTGAAGCAAGTTTGTGATAAACACAATCAGAAGAATCCAAAGCAGAAAGTAAAGGGCTTCTGATACCCCCTCCCCATTCCATTCCCTAGAGAAAACCACTGTTAGCGGTTTGATGAATATTATTATGGATTTGTTCTATGTATATTAACATTGGTAATATGAATTGAATTTAATAAAAATGTTGCTCTTTCTAAGAAATCATTCATTTATCAAATATGGAGTAATTTGGGTACTATGCTGAAAATCCAAAGTCAAATAATGCCTGGATTTTCTTTTCAGGGAATTTACAGTCTAGTGGGAAAGAGAGAGACGTATGTCAACTGTTACAATACAGAACTTAGTACTATAAAAATCCTTACTTTGTCTAATACTTATTAAATATTTCAAAAGTTTCAGAAAATGCTCAGAAATTAAGATTAATATACTTCAGCTGAATAAAAGGTGATTTTTAGGATACAAATATAGACTGATTAATAGAAGATTTTTAGGTTTCAAATGCAAGTAGTACAACAGTTAGCCAGGAATTTTCAGATGTCAGACAAAGTCTCTTTATATTGATGAAGTGACCATCACTTAAAGTGTTCATTTTCCAGTGGTTTTAATATCTGAAAATATCTTTGACTAAAACTTTTTATTTTGTTTTTGACCCATCAAAAATCTATCTGAGCAGGGGTGCCTGGCTGGATCAGTCAGTAGAGCATGTGACTCTTGATCTCGGGGTCATGAGTTCGAGCCCCACACTGGGCATAGAACTCACTAAAACAAAACTATCTGAACAAATGTGAATGCTGATTTTTCTATTTCCAAATACTCTGTGACTCAGAGAAAAACTAAACTTGACTGACAATCTTGAACTATGTCCAGACAGGACAAATAAGAGTCAATGAAAAGTACATCAAAGGTCATCTGATCTCTGAGAACAAGGCTGGTGTTTTAACACAGCCTTTGTGTTCACTCAAGAATTTCCCCTTCTTTTAGGAGATGGACAAATGTGTGCTCATATTTAGGTGGTTCTTTTGATCTGCCCTAGGAACTGTGTATGAAACTACTGCTTCTCAGAAATGCCAAGTGAGATCATTTTTCAATACATCCACATTCATTTTGTTCCTCTACTAACATCTATTTCTTAACCCAGCTAGTTTCCAGTAACTCACATTTAAAGACTATTTTGTTTGTGACCCACAACAGGCACATTTTTATGAATGAGATGTCAAGATGGTGACAGTATTACTAGGGTGACCCTGATCAAGTCAATCCCTTCGTTTCTGTAATGCCTTAATGGAACTCAGAATATGAAGCAACTTGCAGTGTTTAGAAATACATGGAATATATATTTATGTATCATTTAGTGCCATAGGCACTAAAACGCAACTTAATCACTTGGTATATAACTTTCTTTCATGACATGACTGACTTGCCTCTCTTTTGCCAAAACAGAAAAAGAAAACTTACTTGGGATTCTTTTATTAAAATCATATTTAAAAGCTACAACTTTACCAAAAGAAAATTTTTAATTATTTCCCAATTTTGGGCTCTAATTAGCCGTCACAGAAAGGTATTTATTATATGACCAAACAAATATCAGAGGGCTGAACATTTGGAATAAAAAATAAAATTCATTCTGAAATCTACCAGGAATATCTTATTTCACGTCAAGGAAAGTCGGCAGTAAGTCATTCTTGGGACATGCCAGAACTAGTTGATTCACCTTGTCTCATTGCAGTTCTCTCCAACGGGACCAGCAGGTACAATCCAAGGACCTGTGGCCTGATGGCAACAATGGGCTAGCAAAAACCTTATGAGAGGAAGTACTGACAGTTCTGGGTACCATATTTGCTCCCTTCATCATTTCGTTGATGAACGATCATTTTGCAGAGATTCTAAGAGCAGAAGGTATTCTGCTTCCTTTCACCTCATATCTGTCTGAGAGAAAAAGTTACACTTGGAGGGAACTTAGGAAAAATGGTCAATAGTCTTTGTGGTACCCTGTGATTTGCCCCTATGGGCAATACATTTTGAAGATTCTTATGAAATGAAGTCACCCACAAATGCAACAGATTATCTGAAGATAACATCAGTATCAACTTGAGGGAAGTATTTGTGTTCCTACTCTACTACCAAGACAATTTTTTTTTCTAGAATCCTTTGAAAATGATTGTTAGGATTTGTTAACCTTTACTTCTAAGGAGTCACAAACTGTGCTGTGCTGAGCCTGCCTTGCATAAGAGCTCATGAGAATTGACTGTTAAATTTTTAAGAATTTTATGAACCAGTTGTTAAATACAGCCATTATTAAAAATGAAATTATATACACTTGTAATTAAGTTAATTCTATTAAAAGCAAAGTTAATACTTAAAACTCACCACTTTCTTATTACTTGAAATTACCCAGCCATGGCAACTAACTAAAGCTACAAATCAGTTGTCCCCTGCCCCCATAAGCCACTTGTTAAACATTTACCAGAAGAAGACTGGCACGGTAGGTTCCAGGATTACAAAGAAGAATAAGACTTTGCCTTCATGTGAATTATGACCTAACTGGGAGGTAGGTAAATACTTAACTGTAAGACATCTTATCATTGATAACAGGGGTTAAAGGTATTACAGGAAAAGAAAGACGTAATTTTGTTTAAGGTGTTCTGAGAAGGTCTCATAAAATAAAAAACCTTTGACTAGACCTTAAAAGTTGAGTAAAAATTCATTTAGCAGAGAAGATGGGAAATTGTCTTCCAAAAAAGAAGAGTGAAGTATGAAGGGCCTTGGCATGTTCTAGAAAGGGCTAATAATTGAATATGTCTAGAACATTGTTGCTTAGACTTTCCCATTTAGAACTATTAATGGCGGGGCGCCTGGGTGGCTCAGATGGTTGGGCGTCTGCCTTCGGCTCAGGTCATGATCCCAGGGTCCTGGGATCGAGCCCCACGTTGGGCTCCCTGATCAGTGGGGAGCCTGCTTCTCCCTCTGCCTCTGCCTGCCGCTCCCCCTGCTTATGCTCTCTGTCTCTCTGTCAAATAAATAAATAAAATCTTTAAAAAAAAAAAGAACTATTAATGGCAAAGAATGAACGGATAATTCTGGTGATCTTAAGCTGTAGCTTGAAAAGGGCCCACTGGTAAGAGAAATTTCTTTAGTTTTAATCTATTTCACTTTAAAAATTTGTGGAGATTTTCCATTGTCCCTCTTACATATTTTCACTTGGATAGGGTTCCATCCTCTTCACCTTCTTTTTTTCATCTTAACCTTTCCACTGGGGGGGGGGGGTGGAAAGATCTTTGAGCACATTAAAATATTTAAAGGTATGAGGGAAAATCAGTATTATCAAGAAAAACGTTAGTATTCCTCACATATGCTCTGATCTGAGGATGTTAGGATCCACCAATAAGCTCCCAGAATGGAGAGGAATGAGCAGAGACGCAGGAGCAGGATGGAGAAGGACCAAGGGGATAGCAAAGAAAACAGAGAAATTAAGGGAAGAAACTTCTTAGAATGACTCTAAGCGCTGAAAGCCACACCATGGGCATAAGTTTTCTACTATTCCATAGGCTCCAAATATATTTAATGATCAGGTATCAGTAGAATATGCTTGGTCTTTCTTATATTGAACTCGAGAAGGATATATCATGAAGCTAATGAGGCTTATGTTTCAGGGCTACTCACTTGCACAGGCCATTTTGAGACCCAGGGAGAGACCTTAGCAGTATGCTTCTGGTCACAAGTTTCTGCAAAATTTACAAAACTGAGATATTTTAACTGCAATTAGTTTAGACCACTGTCTTTTCAATCCCACCTTCCATCTCTCATCACTGCCTCTTGTGTTGGGTGGTACTGGAATGACTGCTAATTTGGGATGTGGCTAAGGGGAAGAACAGAGGGGGACAAATTTTGCTAAAGTGTTTGGGATAGAATATATCCCAAGTCACATCCATTTATCACAAAGTTATTGGTAGCCAGCACCCATTGTACCACCTCCCTCGGTATCAGTGAAAAGGACGTGCAGGGTCAGAGGTTACATAGAAATGTGAAAATACCTGGCTGAGTCTACTAGGCACAGAAGAACATGGAGAACAAATAAGGTTTAGAATGCATATACTCAGAAACTGGTCTGTGGAAAATGTTTCCAATTATTATTAGACCCCTATTTTCCTTCTGTCAGAAATATATGCAATGCATAAAATTATAAATGCTCCATATCTTTATTTTTTACTAAGACTTTATATTTTTAGAGAAGTTTTAGGTTCGCAGCAAAATTGGGGGGATGGTATAGAGATCTCCCATATACTCCCTGACCCCATACATGCATAGCCTCCTGCATTTTCAACATGTCCCCATCAGAAAGGTATGCTTGCTATAATTGATGAACCTACACGGACACATCATAATCACCCAAAGTCCATAGTTTACATTACAGTTCACTCTCGGTGTTGTGCATTCTATACATACATCTCATATACATACACACACATCTGATTTCACTGTCTTAAAAATCCTCTGTGCTCCGCCTATTCATCCCTCCTTTCCCCCAATCTCTGGTAACCAGCTATATTTTACTCTCTCTGTAGTTTGCATGGAATCTAGATCTACCCCTATAAGGTCCTGTTCATGTATTCCCACTCAAATTCCAAAGGACATAATATTATGCGTCTAGTACAAAAATAATATTTTAATATATTTACCAGCTAAACTACCTTTATTTAAATAAAATTAAACTTCAGGAAGATAAGCCATGTCTATCCTGAGGCTTTATGACTCTGGGGTACTGTTGTAAGTACCTTAGTTTGAAACTTGGTCCTTACTTATTCTGTAAGTACCTTAGATCTAGGGCTGAGCATGCATGAGCTGCTATGAAGGGCTGGAAAAATACAGGTTGGGGCCAGAGCAGCAAGGGCATTGCCTGCTGTGTATAGAAGTTCAGATTTTTTTTTTTTCCCCCAGAGAATTCCTGAAGGTTTTAAGAAGATCTTGTTTTAGAATGAACTTCGGTGAGTATAGGGGAAGGATTAAAATGAGGAGTAAATAATGTGATTACTGACTTTGAGACTATTGCAATAGACTTGGTTCAAGATCACAAGGACTTGAATTAGGCCTATGAAATAGAAAAGGACAGGAGGGAACAGGTTTTAAGTGTTATCAAAAGGATCAATAGCCCTGTGACTAATAGCATGTGGAAAGTGAAAATGCCAAAAATGACTCCAAAATTAATAGCTTGAGCACCTAGCTGATGATAAAGTTGGAGAATGCAGCATAAGCAGATTTTTCACAACATAAATAGTAATGGCAAACAAATTATAATTGTTGGCTTAAATTTTTTTGATACATTTTAAAAATATATTTCAAAATACTGTTAAATTTCTTCTTGTGTGAATATCTTGGGATGTCTTTTTCCCTTAGGAGAAGTCAATTTTTGGGTGATATTATATAGCAACAACTAGAATCTTAGAGCAAATTGGTCAACCAAATTTATTTACTGAATATTTATTGAGCACTTACTCTAAAACATAGATAAGCTATAAAGTTTAAAATGAATTCTAAAAAATTATACAAAATGCACTTTTTTAGTGTAGAACTGAATGTAGTATGCTATTTTTAAAAGCAATTTTAAAAAAATATCAATATTTCAGATTTATAAAAGAGAATCAAATTATAAAACATTGAGGGGAAAGGAACTTTAGAGGTCATTTAATTAACTTCTAATCAATGTTTGATTCTCCCAGTTGACTCTTCTGGTCTCTGTTTTTGTTATCAGTTCTTCACACATTTGAAGAAAGCTGCGTTCTGTTCTTTGTTCTAGAGATAAGGCCCTGCTTCTACCCATGAACCTATGGATAGGTTCCATGAACCATCTATGTGATGTCATGTGACATCCTCCTAACCATCATGGTCATTCTCCTCCTGACATGCCATTGTTTCCCAGCAATTTCTCTTTACCTTGAGAATTCAAAATGAATTAGTAAATCAATCAATACTCTTTAGGTATACTTATTTAAACAAGCATAAAACAACTCAACTATATCCAGTCTACCATTTACCACTGTGTCATTAAGAAAACTATGGAAAAATATGCCATAGATTACAATGCCTATAGCATTCTCCTGATTATACTGGTATGCCCCTTATAAAGGAAATTGGTTCAACACTACACGTTATCTTTTATTTTTTTTAAAGATTTTGTCTATTTATTTGAGAGAGAGAGAGCATGAGCAGGGGAGAAGGGCAGAGAGAGAGAAGCAGACTCCCCACTGAGCAGGGAGCCCAATGTGGGGCTCCATCCCAGGACCCTGAGATCACAACCCCAGCTGAAGGCAGATGTCCAACCGACTGAGCCACCCAGGTGTCCCTACATGTTATCTTTTCATTTATCACCACTTTTTTCTCCCTAAGTGTTCTTAAGGAATCAATTTAATAAGATATTGGGAGTTTTTTCCAGGACCAGGCAGATTGAGAATCCAAATTATGAAACTGGAGACAATATTTTCCCATTTTCCATTTGTTTTCTATTACCAAACTGTCCTGCGTTCCACATTCCTCAATGTTGGTTCATCAAATTCTCTCATATTTGAATATTATCATTCATGCAGGAAGACAAATGTAAAGTGATTTAGAACACCTACGTACTTTCATAATTAGCTCACTTCTCTGAGAGTTCAAGTCTTTTACTGGTAGCCCTTTTCTTCCCCCTCTTGAGATTCTTTCTACCTGACAGAGATAATGAAAGCAAAATCTAACTTAATCATTTTTTCTTTTCCTAATATTAAATGCCTCCCTATAGAAGTTCTTTCCACTGTTGAGTGTATTTTTAATCTGAACAAAAACTTTCAATGACCTCTCCTTTCTTCCCAGTTGTCATTTTATCATTTTTAAGAAGTCTCACTTCATTTAAGTTTCCCTTTTCCTACATTAGCCATTCTTTTTCTCTATGATACATTCATACTTTCTTTCATTATACCTGCCCTTGTTCATCTGAGCCCCCCACCAGAACGAGAATACACATACCCATATTGATTCTGATGACTTCCCATTTTTCCCCTCTTTAAAATTATTTTCAATCATTCCATTTCAAGTTCATTCCTTAAAACTTTCATTCTTCTGCTACTTCCAGAGTCTCTGGTCACAAAAAGTTCTCCAATTTTTATCTGTTTCAAAACTGATCTTCCTAAATTTTAGTGTGCACACATATCTAATTATGTTCAGGATTTCCCTCCCTGTTTATCAAGAGCTCCATTTGGCAAGGGTTGTTTTCTGCTGGATCTTATCATTTCTATTTCTAGAATTAAAAAGAATTATGTCAAGCTGTTTGCCTTACTGCCTCCTCTATCTTCTGAAGAACTGTCAGATATTCAAATAAAATCTATCACTTACTCTGTTTCCAGCAGAATAGGATTCCCAGTATGTGTGTGGGGGAGCAGCCCTGGATCTACAGAGAAATCAAACACACTGGGTTGACCTCTGGCTGTGCTACCTATAATTGTTCTGGATTTGCCCCTCTTTGTACCCGAACTTCCTGTGAAGAAATGTTACCTAGTGGTTTACATGGGATTCATTCAGCTATAAAGGGCTAGGAGCTTTATCAACTAGGAAGCTGGGTAGCTCACAGGAATTTCTTGGAGAGACAGCCAGAGTTCCTTTCCTTCTGCCAGCACGGCCCCCTCCAATTGGTACTAATGATCTTTATCCGTTATTTCCAAGGCTGCAGTTCACCAAATCCACAGGAGCAGTAGGAGTAAAGGGGACTGTGTGAGGCCAGGGCTCTCTGGGAGGTATGGTTCTTGGGAAAGATCTATTACAGAGGCAAAGAGACAGGAAAAACCTGGCAGCAATGTCTTTCAGGGGCTCACATTTTTTATGTATTAAGAAGTGTCAGACAACTAGGCTATGTGGGTAGATGAAAACAGCCCTTCCATCCTATAGACCTACAGCAGATACATGCTATTAATTACTGTTAACTGCCCTGTGAACACAAATCTTGCTATGTACATTACTATGTACACGAACCTTAAATCAACCTTGATATTTAAAGAAATTCCAACTAAGAACAAAGGTGAGCCAAACCAAAAATCAAAGCATTGTGTATCGAACAACACAAGGCTCCATGGAGATCTCATTCTAGAATGAGTAAATGATTTAAAAAAATAATCAACATGGGATACGTGAAAAGTTGAAACCCCCAAATTTCAGGAAAAAAAATGATTTGAAAATGATTATGGGGACCAGAAAAATATTTAGAAAATGGCTTAGGACTCTAAATATAATACAAAAAGACAAAGTCTAAGGAAAGAAGTAAAATAAGGTAAGGCCCAGATCAAAGCAATCTGAGGGAGGTATCAAGAGGGCAAAAGGGACAGGGAAGTATGCAGTAACGACAAAAAGCAATTGGATGCAATGATGAACAGCATGACAATGCAGAAACCCAACTGACTGACTTGGGCAGACAAACCCAAGCAGCTGTGGCAGGACACATGGGAAAAAGCCAAAGACTTGAAAAATGATCCAAAAAAGAAAGAAAAAAGGTGTGATTATTATAATCATAGAAGATAAAGTATAGTGATAAGCACTCAAAATACTTTGGTAGCTCTGATTTTAGAACAATGGGAAAATAGCAAATAAAATGTCTAAGACTAGAAAATTCAATTGGGCAGAATACAACATGTTGTGGACTTAAGGGGCCAGCAAGTACCAGACAAATTTAAAGAAAAAATAGCTACATCTATATGTTCCAACCAAACTTTTACATTACAGAAATAAAATTTTAAAGATCTATAAGCATCCAAGAAGGTGAAGAATAAATTTACCTAAATGGAAAAATAATTTCAAGCTACTCTCTGAATACAAAATGCTAGACCATAATAATATAATATTCCCTGAACTCTGATGTAAAAAATAACATCAAGCACAAATAATAAGTTATTTAAGAGCATAAGGAATAAAATAAATACTGCTTGCAACTGAATTAGCACAATGTAGGAAATGTTTTCCACAAAGAGGAAAGAAATTAGGGAGAATATAATGTACACGCAAAAGATACAAAGATTCAATAAGTTAACTGGTATCCAGGGAACAAAGAACTGCCCCAAATGGAAAGGAATAAAGAGGCCTTTAAAGATGTAAATTAAAGAAAAATTTTCTGAAATTAAGGCCAAAAAAAATTTTTATACTGAAAGAACACAAGACTTTTCTAAGTATACAAATAATATATAAGAAAAATTTAGGAAAAGATGGATAGATTTTACTACAATTAAAAAATTTAAATCACAAATTGTGGCAAATATTTAATCAACTACTACAAAGGGAGATATCTTTAATAGAAACAAAGTTCTCATAAATCAATAATAAAAATAGAAAAACAAAGAATACAAACTATTTATTTATTAAAAAGATTCTACTTCTTTATTTGAAAGAGAGAGAGTGAGCATGAGCAGGGGGAAGGGAGAGGGAGAAGGAGAAGCAGAAGCAGATTCCCTGCTGAGCAGGGAGCCCAACCCAGGGCTCGATCCCAGACCCTGAGATCATGATTTGAGCTGAAGGCAGACGCTTAACTGACTGAGCCACCCAGGTGCCCCAGAATACGAACAATTTATAAGAGAGGTACAAACAGCCAATAAACATACAAAAGTGTATTCCAACTCCCTGGTTTCATTAAAGAAATAGCAACAAAAATAATATTTCATTGCATATGTTGTCTATATGTCAACTTGACTGGGCCATGGGATACCCAGATATTCAGTCAAACATTCTGGATGTGTCTGTGAAGGTGCTTTTGAATGAAGCTAACACTTACATCAGCAGATAACCTGAGTAGAGCAGACTGCTCTCCTTAATGTGGGTGGGCCTCATCCAATCAGTTGAAGGCCTGGATAGAACAAAAAAACCTGATGCTCCCCTGAATAAAAGGAAATTCTTCCTGCCTGATGGCCTTTGAACTGGACACTGGCTTTATTCCTGCCTCAGACACCAACTGAAACACTAGCTGTTCCTGGGTATCAAGCCTGCTGGTCTTTGACTGGAACTACACTTATCTGTTCTCTTATGTGTCCAGTTTGCTGACTTTCCTTGCAGACTGTGGTAATTGCTGGCCTCCACTGTCTCATAAACCAATTCCTTATCATAAATTTATATCTATCTATTTGTCTATCTACCCATCTATCTCTCATCTATCTATACCCTATTGGTTCTATTTCTCTGAAAAACCCTAATATATCATATTTACCCATCAAAATCATAGGTAATCACAATCAAGACTATCACTGGTGTTGGGAGACTGGGACTCTCAAGAAATATCATTAAGACTGTATTTTCAACCTTTCTGGATGATGGTTTTGTAATTTCAGTATTTCTAAAAACTTCTTTAGTAATTTCATTTCAAGGAATCTGTGATGTAGAAACGTGATATAACACATTTGTTGCAGATTTTTAAATATTAAAAATGGTGACAGGGAAGAACTTAAATGTTCAATGCTGGGGAATGGTAAACACATTATGATAAATTCTATCATGAGAAAGATACTGTGATGCCAGTAAAATAATGGTGAGGTACACTTAATGCTATGGGAAATTCTAATGATACAACTAAGTGAAATGGGGAGATAAAACTGTGTAATCCCAATTTTGTATTATGAAAGCAAAAATATATAAATCAGGACATTAAACAGAAACTATCAACAATTAGAAGAGCTAATATTAGAAAGATGGAGATATATCTGATTTTTATTTTTAAAACATATTTCTAAGTTTTCCATATTTCTAAAACATTGATTAATTTTATAATAAGAAAAGAAAATTACATTAAGAAAAAGAAATAGCAGGCAGAAATATCCTTCCTCTGAGAAGTTATGAAGTAAAAAATACAACCCAAAAATCAACTGTCAGAAAATCCTTTTAAGCCAGGCACAGCTTTCTTAAGTTGTACTAAGTATCCTGTTTGACACACTGTTTATGTTTGTGGGCATTTCCTTTTTCTTTTTTTTAGGTTTTTTTAATTTATTTGACAGAGAGAGACATAGCCAGAGAGGGAACACAAGCAGGGGGAGTGGGAGAGGGAGAAGCAGGCTTCCCGCTGAGCAGGGAGCCCGATGCGGGGCTCGATCCCAGGACCCTGGGATCATGACCTGAGCTGAAGGCAGATGCTTAACGACTGAGCCACCCAGGCGCCCCTGGGCATTTCCTTTTTCATTAGAATTATCTTCAACAGAACTTCCTCTATAAATAACTAGTTTCCTGAACTAATACAAACTTGACCGTTTGTGGTTGTATAAGCTTTTTCAGTTTTTCAAACGAGAATTTTTGAGATATTGCAAAATACCCTATAATAAAGAACATCTGAAAATGAGGCTGACCAACTTTTGCATTTGATCCCTAAAATTTTTAAAGGAAATAAGCAAGATAAAATGCAATTTCACAAGCATCTCTATCAGTATTATTCCACCTCCTACAGTTTTACAATTACTTCTTTACTAATGCTTTATTTGGCTTGATATTTCAAATGCCTAAGTTCTTAGCACTCTGTATTAAAAAGTAATCATTAGTCTTCCTGATTCTGCCTCTAGTTAATAAATTAAGATGAATACAGGCTGAGGTTCTTGTGGCAACACATTTTCACCATTTTGACCCTGTGTAAATCACTTTAAATGTTCTCAACATGTTAACTGTACTATTATTATACTTGGAAAATTTAATTAGCACACAAAATACTTAAAATAATTCCCTGAAATGATCTGATATCACACAAAAACCCATCTCATACATTAAAATGTAAAATTTCCTTAAAAATGGATAGGAGAATGATGTGTTAATAGAGAAATAAAAATTCAAGGGAGACAAAAGTAATAGCCCTAATATAGCCAACCTCACCTTTAAAAAAAGAAAAAGAGAAACAAACACTCTTCAAATTATTAGAAAACATGAACAATCAGAAAAATTAATGCGGAGAGATGAACAAGCAACTGACAAAAGAAAAATGCTAAATAAAGCTATGCAAAGATATATAAATGAGACCATGTACTTAGTATAATGTCTAGTACAGAATAAATGAAGCTATTAAAACATACTAATTATTACAGAAATGAAAATTAAAAAAATATTTTTTATAAAATCTCACATTGGCAAACACTGAAAAAAAACTTATGATGGCCAGAATTGGCAAGAATGTGGGGGAACAGGTTATTACACTTTGGTAACATATTGTAAAGTAAAAAATTATAAATGTATCCTTTAAATGAGCCATTCCTTAGCTCAAAATTCATCCTATGGAAAATATTAACACAAATATAGCAAACATACCTTTACAGGGATATTCATTACAACAGTGTTATTAAAAAAAAAACAAAAAAACTAGACATAGCCCAGAAGTCTGCCAATAGAGGGTTGGTGAAATAAACATAATAGAACATTATAGGACAGAATGTGATTAATATATATAGATTAATATAGAAAACTGTCTCATAAATAAAAAATTGCAAAATAGTACATATAGTATTCTGCTTTTGTTGTGAATGTGCGTGCATATGTGTATGAGTGTATGCATATGCAGGGAAAAAAGGCAAAAAAAATATACCAAATTATCTCTGGGATGAAGTTATAGGTGAACCTCTACATTAAAATACCATTGTTATTATAGTAAGTATTAAGACTTGGAAAGATCTATTACTGATACAAATGAAGTCATCATAAAAAAAATATTTATATGACACGACTGAGAATAATTTTAGAATAAACCTGGTTGTTTCTGGATATAGAAGCTTATCTTTTAACAAAAATGAGACTAAAGTTCTACTATTTTTCACAACTTGTAGCCTCACCAGAAATGACTCCTTGGAACTAAATGGATACTTAATCATTTACTTCAGATTATATTCACATTTAGATAAACTATAAAAATACCTGCCATGTAATGAATGTTCTGTCTGTCATAAAATTCACATCTAAAACCCTAACTCTCAATGTGATGTATTTGGAGGTGGGGCCTTTGAGAAGGAATTATTGTAGATTAGGTCAGGAGGGTGGGGCCTCATGATAGGATTAATGCTCTGATAAAAATAGGAAACACAGGATCTCTCTTTCTGTGCATGCCCCCAGGAAGGCCATGCAAGGACATAATCAGTGAGAGGGCTCTCACTAAGAACCTGACCATGCTGGCTCTCAGATCTGGACCCCCAGCTTCCAGAACTATGAAAAATAAATGTTTGTTGTTAAAGTCACCCAGTGTATGGTATTCCATTACATCGGTCAAAACTAAATGAGAGAGTATCATAAAAGATGGAAAGCTTTAGAGGTATTTTTTCCCTCATTTATCACAAAAACAAAAAACTTCAAAGTTAGGCTGATAAAAGCTTCTAAGTTTCAAAAATATTAAAGAGTGTATTGTTGGCAATCTTAATGTCAAAAAAAAGGATAGAAATAATTTAAATAATAGTATCAGAATACCTGGAGGTAATAAAATGATAAGCAATTCTTTAAGAATTTATAGGGTCAATAATATTTAGGCAGGCTTATCTGATAGGTTACATGTAATTACTTACTTTGTATGAGCCACACATTCCCAGAGCGGTAAATGAGGCTTTCATGAACTGACCCCTCCGGTGTGCCAGGCACTGCCCACGCACATTGCTGTTTTACGCATGCATCATCTCAGTCCACACCACAGTTCTAGGACACAGGTTTTGTTATTCCTACTCCACAGATGGGGAACTTTAAACTCGCAGAGGGAAAAAGAATATGGTAAAGCCAGTATTTGACTCCTTGTCTATCTACTTCCAAAGCTTCTGTTCTTTTCACTGCACTCCAATCAAAGAAAATCTTATAGCCACATCTCCAGACATATTGAGTATAGAGTGTTTGCTAAACTATACCTTTTTTAGGTCCCTGCATTTTAGTACCTGGCTGTTCTAAAGTCAAGCATATCTACTTAATAGCTGAACGCTTGTGTACTAGAATCAAGACTCAAAAACTGATTCTTAGTAAGAACAGCAAGCTTCAAGGCAGTTTAACATGTTCTAGTTTCATACCCTGGTCTCTAGTTTCTTGTAGCCTTGAAAAATAACAGCTCACATGCCCAGCACAATCTGGTAGCCAAGAGGGGAGAAACCTGAGTGGGAAGAAGAATGCAGCTGTAGTTCTCTCAAAGCTTCATTTCTAATGAAAGCCCCAACTTGTAAGGATCTCGGTATTTGACCTGTCTCAGAGTCCAGTCAGTGCAGAAATTCTGCTCCTTGGTTAGGTGGTAAGAATTAAGGGGTGAAGGGAGGGGATTGTTTATTAAAAACAATGTAAGGCGAGTGATTTAACTTCATGGCTGCTTGAGTTAATGGATAACAACAACTGGGGCAAGCAGGCAAACCAAAAAGCTTTTAAGAAAAGCTGGGGTGGTGCAGTCAGTTGGGTGCTTGACTCTTAGTTTTGGCTCAGGTCATAATCTCAGTATCATGGGATCGAGCCCTGTGTTGGGCTCCATGCTCAGTCTGGAGTCTGCTTGGGACTCTCTCTCTCTCTCAAATAAATAAATAAACAAACAAATCTTTGGGGGGGGGAGAAAGAAATAAGAAAGAGAACCTGGAGTATGAAAACCGCCCACAGCGGTTTTGAAAAGCTCCAATATGCTCCTGAGAATTTAGAAATCCACATGCATACCTAGGGCTGTCCTTATGCTCAGGAAAGACCTGAGAAGGCCCCAGGCTATCTTATCACTGGTTGACCTTGAATGTCTACATAAGCGGAAGGGAAGGCTAAGTTGTCAATGCCTGGTGGAGTGTTGAAGTCATGTTCTAACATGCAAACAAAGCCCCTTGGCAAAGAGTGGGAGATTTCTCGGTTGTGGGCATTTAAGGAAATATCTGTCAATCATTAACTAACCACTAAGTTAACAGAACATAGATCAGTGGTCACATATCACAAAGAATATTTATAGAATTTAGTTTTACACATTTTTAGAATTAGTTCATAAAACTCAATAAATGAACTACTACTACTGTAATGAGCAAAACAACAAACCCTGAGGAAAAGGGAGAATATAATTTTTAGATTTTCCACATTATAATACTTAGAATATCCAGTTTTATATAAAAATTATAAGATATGCAAAGAAACAAGAAAGTATGGCCCATACACAGGAAAATAAAAGCAAGCAATAGTTATTATCACTAAGGAAAACCAGATGTTAAACTTCCTGGATAAAGACTTTAAATCAGCTATTTAAGATATGTTCAAAATAATAAAGGAAACCATGTCTAAAATGTATAAGAATGATGTTTCACCAAAGAGAATGCCAAAAAAAAAGAAATTGCTAAAAAAACCAAAACAAAACAAAACCACAACAACAGAAATTCTAGAATTAAAAAGTATAATAACTGAAATAAAAATTTCACTACAAGGACTCAACAGCAGTTTTGAGCAGGTAGAAGTAAGAATCAGTAAATAGGAAGATAGGTCAGTTGAGATTATCAAGTTTGAGAAACAGAAAGAAAAACAATGAAGAAAAATCAACAGAATCTTAGAGTTCTTGGGAGACACCATCAAGCTTATCAACAAATGCATATTAAGGGTCCCAAAAAAGGAGAGAAAGAGACAGAAAGAATATCTGGAGAAATAATGGCCCAAAACTTCTCAAATCCGATGAAAAACATTAATCTACATATCCAAGAAGCTCAACAAACTCTAATTAGGATAAGCCAGAGAGAACCGTATCTAGTCATGTCATAATTAAACTGCTTAAAGACAAAGAGAGAATTTTGAAAGCAACAAGTTAAATCATATGACCCAACAATTCCACTCTTAGGTATATATCCAAGAGAACTGAAAACATGTGGACACACAAAAAAACTTGTACTTTTATGTTGTGTGACATGTTTGCAAAAAATGCCTAACTTCTGTCTAATCATGGGAAAAGATTAAATAAAACCAGATTTGGAGACATTCATAAAATAACTGACCAGTATTCATCAAAAGCAAAAAACAAGGGAAGACAGAGGAACTACCAGATTGGAGGAGACAATGAGGCACAATGACATGTGGAATCCTGCATTAGATTTTGGAACAGAAAAAGGACACTGCAGAGAAAACTGCTGAAATCTGAGCAAGGTCTGTCATTTAGTTAATGCTTCTTTATCACAGTTACTCTCCTGGTTTTGATCATAGCATTATGGCTACGTAAATATGTATGTGTGTACCCAGGGTGAAGGGTATATGTGAATGCTGACAATTTCTGCAACTTTTCTGTGTTTAAAATTTAAAAAATAAAATGTAAGAAGAAAAAAAGATTGATATCGAAAGAACAAGTGGAGGAGAACTACTAAGAGAAAAGATGCAAAAGTATGCCTTATGAGGACATATTTGAACAAATCAGAAATGTTTACCTTGGGGAAAAAAAAAGAACTGTGACAAACTGAAGGCTTATCAAGTTGAAAATAGGAGGTTATTTTTTGTTTCTTGTTTGTTTTTTGGTATGAACTCAGCAAATAAACACGGAGCCAGAATCTACAAGATTTCTACTGTATGTGAAAAAGCCCTGGGAGGAAATAAATTATTTCTCACAGATGAGTTCAACCGTAAAGTAAATGAACATTTGTCTGCAATGATGTAAAGATTACTCCAGGAGTGCATGGGGACTGGCTTCAATGCTTTATAAAGTTCTCCTTTTGTCCAGGTTCTGCCTTGCCTGAAAAGAGAAGGATCTAGGGATTGGAAGCCATGAGGGATGTAACTCAATGCACCAGACAGAATTTTTCTCAGAGAGATAAAGCAGTAGTCACAAAAGCTAAGGTTATTACTAGGAGAGATAAAGCTAACACAAGATAAGAGAATGAGATAAGATAACTGAAATGAGTTGTTAATCAGTACCCACTAAAAAGTCAAATAAACTGAATATTTGGAATAAGAAGTTCAAGATACTTTGAACAGGGTTTGAATCATGATGTTTTTGAGGACTTTATTAAGGCAAGCTAGATATTTTCCAGCCCTTCAACACTGTTATTCTAAGACCTTGAAGGAAAGCATACTTACAATACCTCTTTATTTTGGAGCTCTGAATGAATGGAAAATGCTAGTCTAAAGCTGCTATCTCTATGTTCATACACATATATATATACTGTGTGTGTGTGTACAACCATGTACAATAATACACCCCACACCTATGCAAATCTATGAATAGATCTTGACAATACTCCTCCTCCATAGATTTATGGCAATTTTCTCTAATCCTCAGACAGTGTATAAACAGTCTCCCTATATTTATTAACATTTTTTCATGATTCTTTTAAGTAATTTAATAAAAATAAAGACTCTCACATGATACCATACTTTCCATAGAGTGCTATTACTTCTACTTAGTTCTAATTTAGAAAACACAGATTTTTCCTCTATATTAACAAAATTTCTCCTAATACAGCTAGCAAAATTAGATTGTTTTCAGAGGATTGAGTCATTTATAAAATGGGTAATTCAGTTCAGGATCAGGATAATCAGAAGAGGTTATAATTAAGATTTGTTAAAACTATCAAGAGTAAAACATGATGCTAAAATACTAAAACTGAAATACTACAAAATTTAAAAACTGTAATCACTATTAAAATTAAGTTACTGATTTTTTCATTACGAGTTAACAAATTCTTAAGCTTAAATGGAAGAGAATTCACTTAGGCCTTTGCCCATAATACTTATTCTTAAGTATAAGCTGATTTTTTTTAAGTTTGCATTCATATGAATTAGCAAGAAAGAGAAAAAAGCAAGTATTTTATTTTATTTATTTTTTATTAACATATAATGTACTATTGGTTTCAGAGGAACAGGTCTGTTATTCATCAGTACAGGTCTGTGATTCATCACCCAGTGCTCATTACATCACATGCCCTCCTTAATGTCCATCACCCAGTTACCCCACCCCTTCACCCCCCTCCCCTCTGGCAACCAAAAGCAAGTATTTTAGAAGTACAAACCAACCTATCATCATTATTATGTCAGTTTTACTGTTACTGACATTTATTAATGTGTCAGGGTTTTGCAGCTGAAAGGTAGGAATATTGAGAGAAGTAAAGTCTTCACTGTCCTCTCCTCTGTAGGTCATGACTTTGACACTCATTCTCAATCACTCTATCCTTCCATAGCCACAGAGTTGTGGGCCCAAATTAATGGCTTTTCATCTCTTCAGGGACAATTCTTGGGGCTACATTCCTTTTGCTTCCACCCCAGCTCTTGACTCAGTTCTATATTCTCTTCCCTCTGCACTTTGCATGATCAGACTAGGGATTTCTCTTTAGCTTGTTTCTTTTTCCTAAAGTAGCCAAGAAGCGAATCCAAGAAAAATAGATGAATAATTCCAAAGACACTCTATAAACTACTCAAGTAGAGACTAACCCTGGGTATTCTCAATAGAATTATTTCTGGAAACCAAGGGAAATCAATCAAGGCCAGATTTCCTTTACTTTGACTTTATTTTAGTTAAGCACTGTTCCAATTATAAGATAAAAAGAAAGTTGGAAGAATTTCTAGAATTAATTTCAAAAAGTGATGAAAATTTCATTAAGAACACATTAAAGGTATAAGAAGCCTTCTTTTGTTAACTCTGAGTATAGTATGATTCCTCATACAGTCATAAGATCATCTGGCTCAGTGACAAAGAAGCAATAACAAGTCTATACTGGATTTTCTACTTTACAGACAAAAACAAATTTTAAATTTTATAATTTCTGTAGGACTTTCTCCAGATCATGTTGTGTGACTTAAATCTAGATTAAGAAATCCATTAAGGTAAATTAGAATTTGATCTTTTATGTATATATATATATATAAGAAAAAAATGTTTTCTTATGAGGTATGACAGTCCTCATGCAGTATCTAGAGTGTTGAAATATTCAGTATTATTTGGTGACCTCCAAGTATTTTAGATACACTTTGATAATCATATTATCATGTAAAATTATAATATAAATATGTTACTGCATAGAGAAACCATGAAAGTTATCTCTAATCCCTCATTTTTATATACTTCCTTGGGTTGTTAAGGCTTTCCTTTTTCCAGTTCAGATATTTACATTAAAGAGTACATTAAGCTCTGCACCCTTCGAAAATTTAGTAACTTTTACCATATGTTACCAGTTACTAATTACTGATCTGCAGTCTGAATTTCAATCAATATAGCTGATGTAATTATCTAATATTCATAATATTTGTGAATATTTCAGATATTCACAATATAGTATGATTGGTACAATTATAGGATTTCTGAAAGGTTCTGAGTCTAAGGAGGCTATATATGAGGTAGTATTTAATCTGAAACTAGATATTCCACAGAGTTGATATTTTAGAGGAAGAAAATAGGTATTTTCTAGGCAGACAAAAGGAAAGAAAACCATTTGAGACATAAAAGATATATTCAAAGGTATAGGCACAAGAAACCATGGGAAATATAAAATGATTCAGTTACAAAGGGTAACTGGGGAGGATGGTGTGAGGGATGTTCAACAGGTTAGTGTCAACCTTGGATGACCTAACAATCCAGGATCTTAAAGGTAATGAAAAACAACTGCTGGATTTTAAGCATCAGAGTGATATGATCATTTCCATGTTTCAGAATTTAGTAGATGAATTGAAAAAGAAAGAAATTAGAGATAAGAACACAAGTCAGGAGGCAACCCAACAGACCAGACAAAGATGACAGAAATGAACTGAAGAGACAATGATGAAATAAGAGATGAAGATGAAAACGAGAAAGTGAATTAGGAAGACATTTAAGAGTTAGGCTAGAAAATAACTTGTGATTAATAGCATGTGAAGTATAAGAAAAAAGAAGTAGAAAAACAAGTTCACAGTGTGGGTACCTGGGTGGATGGTCTATCTTTCCTAGGAAATGTAGGTCAAAGCACACATTTAGAAGATCAATTTTAAACAGGCTAAATATAAGATAGCTGTGTGTCATTCTGATAAAGATGTTTATTGGACTTCTGCATATATAAGTCCCTAAACAAACTCAACTTTTCCAAAACACATTACAATAAAAGTATGAAAATTCAAAGACAAAGAGAATCTTAAAAGCAGAGGCAGGAAATAAGCTTGTAACTTACAAGGGAAGCCCCCTAATGCTATCAGTGGATTTCTCAGCTTAAACCTTATAGGCCAGGAAAGGGTGGGATGATACATAGGCCAGGAAAGAGTGAGATGATATATTCAAAGTGCTGAAAGGAAAAAAAATGTGCTAATCAAGAATACCCTGTCAGGCAAAATTATTCTTCAGAAATGAAGGAGAAATTAAGATTTCCTCACAAAAATAAAAGCTGAAGGACTTCATCACCACTAGACCTGCCTTATGAAAAAAGGTGAGAGGAGTTCTTCAGGCTGAAATGAAAGGATGCTAATTGGTTACCTGAAAATACATGAAAATATACAGTATGCTGGTAAATAACAATATGGTCAAATTCAGAATTCTCAATACTGTATTATCATGGTATGTTAATCACATAACTCTAGCATAAAGGTGAAGAAAAAAAGGATTGAAAATAACTACAACGTCACAAATTTTTAAATGAATACTCAGTGTAAAAAGAGGTAAGTTGCAAAAGGAGGGGTAAAATGATAGGGTAGAGTTTGTGCATGTGATTAAAGTTAAGTTTTAGTTAGCATAAAATAGTTACATCTAGATGTTGTTTTATGTAAGCCTCATGGTAACCACAAAACAAAAACCCACAGTAGACACACAAAAGATAAAAAGAAGGGAGTGAAAATATACCACTAAGGAAAACCATCAATTAATAAAAGAAGACAGCAAGGAAAGTAGAAAGGAATATGAAAACTACAAAACAGTCAGAAGACAATAAGATGACATTAGTAAGTTTTTACATATCAATATATACTCTAAATATAAATTAACTCAGTTCTCTAATTAAAAGGCAAAGTGGCTGAATGGATAAAAAAAAAAGATCTAATTATATGCTGCCTACAAGAGAGTCACTTCAGCTTCAGGGACATACATGGGCTCAAAGTAAAAAAGTGAAAAAGATATTCCATTAAGTGGAAACCAGAAGTTAGTCGGGGTGGGGGGGTTATACCTTTATCAAACAAAATAAACTTCAACTCAAAAGGTGTAACAAGTGATAAAGAAAGCCATGATATAATAATGATAAAGGGTCAATGCTCAAGCAGGTATATAGCAATCATAAATACATCTGTACCCAGTGTCAGAGCACCCAAATATATTAACGGAATACTAACAGATTGAAGGGAGAAATAAACAACAATACAATAATAGTAAGGAACTTCAATATTCCATTTTTAACAATGGATTTATCATCCAGTAAGAAAGTTGATATGAAAATGTTGGACTTGAACTATAGTTATATTAAATGGACCTACAGATATATACAGAACATTCAATCCAATAGCAGCAGGATATACATTCTTCTAATGTGCACACAGAACATTCTCCAGAACAGATCATATATTAGGCTACAAGGCAAGTCTTAACAAATTTAAGAAGACTGAAATCATACCAAATATCTTTTCCAACCACAATGGTATGAAACTAGAAATCAGTAATAGGAAGAAAACTAAAAAATTCACAAACATGTGGAAATTAAACAATATACTCCTGAATAACTAATGGGTAAAAGAAATCAAAAGGGAAATAAAAAAGTATCCTGAAACAAACAAAAATGGAGACTATACCAGAACATGGGATGCAGAAAAAACAGTTCTAAGATGACTTTATAGCAATAAACACTTACATTAGAAAAAAAGAAAGATGTCAAATTAACAACTTAACAAATTAACAACACCTCAAGGAACTAGAAAAAAAGAACAAACTCAGCCCACACAGTTAGCAGAAGACAGGAAATAATAAAGATCACAGAATGGTGGTGGGAACGTAAACCGGCACAGCCACTAGAGAAAACAGTATGGGGTTCCTTAGAAAATTAAAAATAGAACTATCAGATGATCCAGAGATCTCACCTCTGCCTATATATCAAAAGGAAATGAAATCAGGATCTTTTGTTTTTTAAGATTTCCTTAATTATTTGAGAGAGAGAGAGAGAGAGAGAGAGTGAGAGAGCGCACACTCAAACAAGCACACAAAAGCCCCGCTCCAGGGAGTCGGACGCTTAACCGTGCTCCAGGGAGTCGGACGCTTAACCGACTGAGCCACCCAGGCACCACGAGCATGCAACTCTTAATCTTGGGGTCATGAGTTCAAGCCCCATGTTGGGCACAGAGCTTATTTTAAAGAAAATACTAAGGAAGAAATAACACCAAACTTGAAAACCTTCCCAGCTAATAGGAGAAGAGAGATCACTTCCTACCTGTTTTCATGAAATTATCATAATCTTGGTTCCAAAATTTGACAAAAACATTTTTAAAAAAGCAACTTGTACATATCGATGCATTAGAGATCTATTTAGAGAAAATTCTTAAATCAAAAGAAATTATTACTATGAAGTAACCACTGCACAACAAACGAGCTATTTCACACCATCACAAATCCTATCATTACTCCGAGAGAAAAGGTATGTTTTTAAATGATCTAGGTATACAAGATTTTACATAAATAATATAGTAATTTGTATCCTTATATTGAGATTAAAGTGATAGTAAAAATACAGAATTAAAAAAATTTTTTTTTAAAGATTTTATTTATTTATTTGACAGAGAGAGACACAGCGAGAGAGGGAACACAGGCAGGGGGAGTGGGAGAGGGAGAAGCAGGCTCCCCGCCGAGCAGGGAGCCCGATGCGGGGCTCGATCCCAAGACCCTGGGATCATGACCTGAGCCGAAAGCAGACGCTTAACGACTGAGCCACCCAGGCGCCCCCAGAATTAAAAATTTTTTAAAAAACTATAATAAATTTACATAGAGATGATTTAGGAATTCTTTGTGAATGGAGGACACAAGTAACCTATAATACTTACAAAACTCAGTCATTTTTGGTCTAATCCCTCTCATATTAAAACCAGGTAGAGGTTAATGTATTTTGCATTTCACTTATTCTAACTGAGCTGATAATAAAAAAAACTTTTTCCAAAAGCCTCAGAAGGCAAATATTTTAACCATCAGTCGATTTGGACATTCTTGTATAATAATTTCCCTCCTTTTTTTTTTTTTTAAAGATTTTATTTATTCATTTATTTGAGAGAGTGAGAGAGAGAGAGAGCACATGAGAGGGGGGAAGGTCAGAGGGAGAAGCAGACTCCCTGCTGAGCAGGGAGCCCGACGCGGGACTCGATCCCAGGACTCCAGGATCATGACCTGAGCCGAAGGCAGTCGCTTAACCAACTGAGCCACCCAGGCGCCCTAATAATTTCCCTCCTTAAAAATCCCTTTACAAGCACCAAAAGAGTTCCTTTTATTTTATTTATTTATATATATTTTAAGATTTTATTTATTTGAGAGAGAGAATGAGAGAGAGAGAGAGAGCACAAGAGGGGGGAACGGGAGAGGGAGAAGCAGACACCCCGAGCAGGGAGCCTGATGCGGGACTCGATCCCGGGACTCCAGGATTAGGACCCGAGCCGAAGGCAGTCGCCCAACCAATGGAGCCACCCAGGCGCCCAAAAGAGTTCCTTTTAATTAATATCACTTTCATCAGGTCCCATTTATCAAGGCTGGGTGGGTACACATGTAATGCTAAAACTGCTGCCAAATAAGTCTTATCTTGCCAGGAAGCTCATGAAAGGGATGGGCAGCTGGCCACCAGGGTTTGTCTCATAGTTACTTGGTATTTGACAAAGAATGATGCCAAACTTTCTGAAATTAATCCTGGCTGCCCAAGATTTAAATTAATGCCAGGGGTAACAAAATGTCATAACATAATTTTTAAAATAATTTAATAAACAGTAATTCCCTTCTAGAAGATTAGGCTTTTAGAATTTTATATGCACAAAATACATTACAATGCTATAATCAGTATGAGGGAATCTTAATGAATCTCATATTACATAGCTAGTTTCCTTGGTTGAACATAGTGTGGGATATGTGTGTGTGACTGCCCATTTGTGAAATACATTTGCATACATCAATAACAATAATTTATTAAGAATAATGGACAATTATAACTGATCAGAAGCAATAAGGAAATTGAAATGACTTCTGCTTATATAGTACTTTTACTTTCAAAGATTTTTCACATCAATTAACTGATTTTTATCTTCACAATAACCTGTGAGATAATTAGGTAATATTGTCATCATAAGATTGTGAATAGGTTATTCTTTCTTATTTAGAAATGTTACTTTCCCCCTCTAATCCTCATTACATCAAGGGAGATGATTAAACTTTATTATTATAAAGGCTTTTTTTTCCCTCTGCATGTGGAATCAATAAAAGGGGTTGAGTAGTCCTCAAAGCTGTAAGATACCAGATTCAGGATTAAAACATGTATATATATTAAGACATGTGTGTATATAAAGATTTGTTACATTTTAAGACTATTAGTGTACTTCAGTAAGAACATATAAGAAGGTCTCAGTTGACCTTGTCTCCTTCCTCCTTCCTGTGTCCTTTTGCAGATACTCTCCATTCCCTCTGGTACAGTCTTTCGGTATTTAAGGATGTTATAGATGACAGGGACTGCCATCCTCTCCTCCCATCCTCCCCCAAAATATCAGACTCCTTAGATAATATGCCACACTCCATATTTTTCACTGATTCTGTTCTTTATCAAAACTTTCATAGTTCCCTGATTTTACTAGGTATTTTTGTCTTAATCTAATAAACTTAATAATGTTAAGGTACAAATTACTGTGAATTATCTAATACATCAACTCACCTGAGAAAATTGTATCCAACAGAGGAACCAGAAAGGCAATGGTTTCTTACTCAAAGGGATAATTAGAAGAGGTAGAGATTCAGTCAGTCTGGTGGGAAAGCAGAGGTCAGCCTGGTGTTTCTTGTTTGGTCATACTGCTTAGTCAACTGCTTCACCATCTACTAATAAAGCTATCTGGGTACACGAAGGCTAAGGAGGCAATGAGTTCTGCCTGGATGTACTTACAGGTCACCGTGGATGAGTCCATAGATCTGTGGCATGCTCTGATGATAGATTCCTCTCAAAATAACTATGAGGAGAATCACCACAAAGGCCGGAACTCCCCAACTCAGAAGGAAAAACAGCAGATATCTCCTCTCTGTGTGTTCATCGTTCATCACCAGTACATACCAGAAATTCACAGACTAAGGAAGGAAAGAGAACATGAAATGAACAAGTTCTGGTCTAATGATGCCATGCTCACCTGGCTTGGGCATGTAGCGTTACGGACCAACCAAGGGCTAGCATTACTTAATAATTGTTTTTTTTTTTTTTGACAGAGAGAGACACAGCGAGAGAGGGAACACAAGCAGGGGGAGTGAGGGAGGGAGAAGCAGGCTTCCCGTTGAGCAGGGAGCCCGATGCGGGGCTCGATCCCAGGACCCTGGGATCATGACCTGAGCCGAAGGCAGACGCTTAACCATCTGAGCCACCCAGGCGCCCCTGTTTTTTGTTTTTGTTTGTTCTTTAGTTCATATATTCATTCTTTCATACACCCAAGAAACTCAGGATACCTCAAAAAACTTGAAACACTGAAAAATATTTATTGTACTTTTTACTTTCCTTTGATTTATTTTCAGCCATAGTCATCTGTGATTGTTCTGTGCATATTGAAGAAACATACACTGATATTCAAACCTACTTCCCATGTGAACAGCTTCATGATGATAATGAAGTGAGCAGCCCTTTGTTCCAGACTTTTCGACAACTTTTTTTTTTTTGAAAGATTTTATTTATTTATTTGACAGAGAGAGACACAGCGAGAGAGGGAACACAAGCAGGGAGAGTGGAGAGGGAGAAGCAGGCTTCCCGCTGAGCAGGGAGCCCGAGGTGGGGCTCAATCCCAGGACCCCATGACCTGAATCGAAGGCAGACACTTAACGACTGAACCACCCAGGCGCCCTTGACAACTTTTTAAAAGGTTTTTATTTATATTTTTTAGAGAGCGCGAGAGAGAACACATCGGGGGGAAGGGGCAGAGTGAAAGGCAGAGAGAGAATCTCAAGCCGACTCCCGAGTGAGCACGGAGCCCGACGCAGGGCTCAATCTCACTCTGAGATCATGAGTTCAACTGAAATCAAGAGTCAGTTGCTTAACTGACTGAGCCAGCCAGGCGCCTATGACAGGGCTAGACACTTTTTCAGGGAATGGGTATATAATTGTGAAGATATCCCCATGCCAGTTCCCAGCAGGAGACATATATGAGTAAACAGAAAATGACTTCACAGAGGAAAAAAAAATACTGTGAAGGGGTAGGCTTTGTACCTGTTTTTCTTTCTGTTTATGTGCTCTTTTTTTCATTCATTTACCTGACAATTATTTATTGAGTGCTTATTAAATTTCAGGGACCAGCCCAAGCATGGGGGATATAAAAGTGAAAGAGATAGGGGAGGTATTTGCTTTCCTTTATGTTAGTTTCCAAACAAGTGGGAAAGAAATCATTAAGGAAAATATTTATTTTATATTTATAGCCTATTTAATATCCATTATTTTTTATTAAAATAAAAATATAAAAAGGAGGGGCACCTGGGTGGCTCCGCTGGTTAAGCATCTGCCTTTGGCTCAGGTCATGACCCCACGGTCTTGGGATAGAGCCCCACATCGGGCTCCCTGCTCGGAGGGGAGTCTGCTTTCCCCTCTCCCTTCGCCTGCCACTCTGCCTATTTGTGTTCTCTCTCTCTCAAATAAATAAATAAATAAATAAATAAATAAATAAATAAATAAAATCTTTAAAAATATATAAAAAGGATAGTATATAGAGGGGGATAAGAGGACACATTAGATAAACAGAATAAGAAAACAAAATGTTCTTATTGGCCCCAAATCCTGCACTTAGCTCCTACACTTAAGCCAAATCTAGAACGTATGTTTTCTTGTGTTCTTTTTCCATTAGAGCACTTACATTTAATTATCATTTAGTACAGAAACAACACTGAATGTCATATGTATTTTACACAAAGATACTTCTTCACTAGATAAATCCCCCTTCTCAGTTTCTTATGGTGGAAAAAGTGTGAGTATAGATAAATTACATATATACACATACATACATATATATGTATTCATATATACATCAGAGGGATAATCAGTAGCAAGCAACAACAATCCCATAGCTTCAGTTTCCTCATGTATACAATGAGGTTACTATAAAGATTAAATGAGATATTATGTATAAAGTGCTGAGCACTTCTTAGAACTTCACCATTGGGAAATGTTGCCACCTCCCTTAAATCTCCTATTAGGATGTCAGTGTGAAAGACAAAAGATAAATAGTTTAGGACCAAAAGTAAGCTGGCATACAATGGAAGCTCTTTCTATGTGATAAATAAACATGGCTTATGTTCATGGGAAGGCTTTCAGGTGCTGTTTATGGAGGCTTCTAAGTTAAGACTCTATCTGAACCAAATCAGCCTTGAGGGATCAGTATTGATTGGGCTAAACCAGGAAAAAATAAAAATGTTTGGCTACTTGGAGATTTTTGTCTCTGAATTTTATTTCCTGTCAGCACTCCATATCTTTATGTACATCTGCATATATCTGTAATTATGAAGCATGTTTTGAGTTGTTGCTTATGTAAATTTGTTCTAACTTCTTTTTCAAATCATTAAATCCAACAGGGTTTTTCCCCTTCTTTCCATAATTAGTACAGGGACATGCACCCAAGTAAGTGGGACTGTATCAGGTATCCTGACACCGAGGTGATCAAACTGCCTGTTAGAGAATGAAAATTCAGGCAAAGGAAAGATGATGAGCCCATCTCCAAAATAAAAATGCTATTTATTTTAAATAGATGTTTGTGTGTACCCATATAAGATGGTAACTCAGGGGTGTTGTTGGTGGAAGAATCAGAAAGGAGAGCATGGTAAATGACTTCTAAGTTGATTCATCATGATAGAGATTGGGATATTTCCAACATGTCTGCTTTTATGAAAATGGACATTAGTTCCATCAGTTAGAATCACCCAACCTTTCAGCAATTGTCTGACCTTTACCAGAGACTCAGATAAGACTGAGACAAGTAGAACTGTTAGATTTGTACACTCATGGCTTCTGCTCCAAAGAGCTCAAGGCGCAGTGTTGCTGTACAGTCAATTAAGCAAAACAAGTTCCTATAGTGACAAGCTTTTGTTAACTTAAAAAAAAAAAATCCCTTTTCTTCCCAAAAGAATCAACCACTGAGGTGTACCCTAAGGACAACATTTCCCATTGTATAGGGTTTTTTTCTTTTTTTCCTTTTTGCTATAGAATTGAAATACTATGGGGGCACCTGGGTGGCTCAGTTGTTAAGCGTCTGCCTTCGGCTCAGGTCATGATTCCAGGTCCTGGGATCGAGCCCCGCATTGGGCTCCCCGCTCCGCGGGAAGCCTGCTTCTCCCTCTCCCACTCCCACTGCTGTGTTCCCTCTCTCGCTGTATCTCTTTCTGTCAAATAAATAAAATCTTCAAAAAAAAAAAAAAAAGAATTGAAATACTATGTAATTAAATGATGTTTAATTATTTTAGAAATACCATATGGCCCAAACTAAGATTTGTTTTGACTAGCTAACTTCAAGTTTTACTTGAATTTTAAGATATTTTAATATAGTGTGGTAGGTACTTTTTGGGATATGCCTAGGTCATGAGTTCTCCTTCTTAGAACCCTATCTCATCCCACATATGCAGAGTGGGTTCATGACCCTGCTCCTCCATCCATAGCTGATTTGATCTGGGGTAGAAGTCGGTCCCAGGCTGGGCTAATCATGAATCATTGAATTCCTTGAAATTCAGTGACAGTCTAAGCTGGTCAGCTGGAAAAAGAGGACATACGAACTTTGGTGGGGATAGACAAAAGCACAGTGGAGAGAGTGTGTTTTTATAGAATAGATAAAAGTTCTTATAGTTCTTGGGTTCAGTAAGTTATCCTATATGCTTATTATTTCTTTTATGATTTAAATGTTTGCTTAAATTAGCTCAATTTAGTTTTTCTTTGTTGTTATAAGAAAAAAAGAAATTGAGGTATATATTGCTATTCAAAAGCAGTGGAATTAAAACCCCCTGTTACTACCATTCTCTAAACAGAGAAAACAGCGGAGCATTGACTACATTCTTTTCCTTGTAATCATGGTTCCTCTTTTGTAATTTAAGAGTATTTAAAGACTATTTATTATGTTTGCATAATAATTTTATGTTGATAGACACATAGCATATGTGATCTGTGTGCTTTGGTGTCTGGGTGATTATTCAGTGTTGGAACTAATGAAATTTTGAAAACTCAATACAAGTTAAAGGGTGTCACTCTCACCCAAACATGATTCAAGTGGACTGGGCATGGCTTACTATTCACTGCCCATAAGATGTTTTTCCTGCCAAACACTAACCACTAACTGTGAACTGAAAATGTTAATAGTTAGGTCTCCATTTATATTTCTATCTCTAAGCTTTAAAAATTTTGTTAGAACCATCTTATGGGCCATCTCAAGACATCATCACTATGTAGTCATGTTACATTTTTAGCCAGAATATTATCCCCGGGTTGCCTGAGTGGCTCAGTCAGTTAAGCACCTGACTCTTGATTTCAGCTCAGGTTGTGACCTCAGGTTTGTGGGATCCAGCCCTATGCTGGTCATGGAGTCTGCTTACGGTTCTCTCTGCCCCTCCCCACTCTACCCCTCTCTCCCTCTCTAAAAACAAACAAAACCCCCCCAAAACCCCCAACCCCCCCCAAAAGTTATCCCCCAATTTAACCAACTACATTAATCCAACTTGACTATACTTCATACACACAGATATATATTCCTAGCATTAACGTAATGAAGGCTGAAGGCAAGCCCTAAAAGATTCAAAATATTTTCAGCTTTAGTAACCAAATTAGACACTTCAAAAGAGACAACTGAATAAAATGTTTTGCAGTGTTTAAAATTTGATGATGTTACCACAGTCACATCTCTAATGTCACTTCTAAACACTGGTCCATTTGAATTATCACCTTCTTATTTCTGTCAATGCTCACCAGTGAAGGATGATGTATTTTATTTGCACACTTATCACAATTACCAGCATTTCAAGATTACATAAGTGAAAAGAGGCAAGGATCTGTACTCAGAAAACTACAGAACACTCATGAAAGAAATTGAGGAAGACACAAAGAAATGGAAAAACGTTCCATGCTCATGGATTGGAAGAACAAATGTTGTTAAAATGTCTATGCCACCTAGAGCAATCTATACATTCAAAGCAATCCCTATAAAAATACCATCAACTTTTTTCACAGAGCTGGAACAAATAATCCTCAAATTTGTACGGAACCAGAAAAAAACCCAAATAGCCGAAGGAATGTTGAAAAAGAAAACCAAAGCTGGTGGCATCACAATTCTGGACTTCAAGCTATATTACAAAGCTGTAACCATCAAAACAGTATGGAACTGGCACAAAAACAGACACACGGATCAAGGAAACAGAACAGAGAACCCAGAAATGGACCGTCAACTTTATGGTCAACTAATCTTCAACAAAGCAGGAAAGAATATCCAATAGAAAAAAGATAGTCTCTTCAACAAACAGTGTTGGGAAAATTGGATAGCCACATGCAGAAGAATGAAACTGGACCATTTCCTTACACCATACACAAAAATAGACTCAAAATGGATGAAAGACCTAAATGTGAGACAGGAATCCATCAAAATCCTAGAGGAGAATACAAGCAGCAGCCTGTTTGATTTCAGCTGCAGCAACTTCTTGGTAGACACATCTTCAAAGGCAAGAGAAACAAGGGCAAAAATGAACGATTGGGACTTCACCAAGATAAAAAGCTTCTGCACAGCAAAGGAAACCATCAACAAAACCAAATGACAAACCGGCATTTGCAAATGTCTTATCAGATAAAGGGCTAGTATCCAAAAATCTTACAAAGATTCAACTCCCAAAGAACAAAAACTCCCAAAAAACTCAACACCCAAAGAACAAATAATCCAATCAAGAAATGGCCAGAAGACATGAACAGACATTTCTCCAAAGAAGACATACAAATGGCCAAAAGACACATGAAAAAGTGCTCAACATCACTCGGCATCAGGGAAATCCAAATCAAAACCACAATGAGATACCACCTCACACCAGACAGAATGGCTAAAATTAACAAGTCAGGAAATGACAGATATTAGTGAGGATGTGGAGAAAGGAGAACCCTCTTACACTGTTGGTGGGAATGCAAGCTGGTGCGGCCACTCTGGAAAACAGATTGGAGGTTCCTCAAAAAGTTGAAAATAGAGTTACTCTATGACATAGCAATTGCACTACTGGGTATTTATCCCCAAAATACAAATGTAGTGGTCAGAAGGGGCACCTGCACCCCAATGTTTATAGCAGCAATGTCCACAATAGCCAAACTGTGGAAAGAGCCCAGATGTCCATTGACAGATGAATAAAGATGTGATACAGGGGCGCCTGGGTGGCTCAGTTGGTTAAGCATCTGCCTTTGGCTCAGGTCATGATTCCAGAGTCTTGGGACTGAGCCCCACATCTGGTTGCCTGTTCAGCAGGGAGTCTGCTTCTCCCTCTCCCTCTGCCCCTCCCCACCCCACTGCTCGTGCTCTGTCTCTCTCTTCTCTCAAATAAATAAATAAAGCCTTAAAAAAAAAAAGATGTGGTGTGTGTATATATACACACACACACATATATATACAGATTTTATTTTTATTTTTTAAAAGATTTTATTTATTTGACAGAGATAGAGTGAGAGCAAGAGCAAGAGAGAGAGAGAGAGAGAGTGCACAAGCAGGGGGATCTGCAGGCAGAGGGAGAAGCAGGCTCCCTGCTGAGCAAGGAGCCCAACGCTCGACTGGATCCCAGGAGCCTGGGATCATGACCTGAGCTGAAGGCAGACGCTTACCCAACTGAGCCACCCAGGTGTCCCATTTGGTGCAAATTTTAAAATGTTAAATGGAATAGTTTATGAGAGGAAGAATGGAACCAATATTTACTAATTGGGTAGTAAATGTAGACCCCATATTAAACTATATCTCATTTAATCAAGACAACTGTTTTCCTAACTTTCATCATAGTTTTTTTTTTCCTTACACACAAAAGGAAGCTGAGGATGGAAGTATATTTCCCAAAACTAGTAACTGAAGCTGTCAGAATTTAAACTGATTCTGATTAAGATGAAATCCAACCAAAATGCCCAGATACAATTTAGGTCAAATATAGATAGGAATAAACTAAAAGAATGTGTGTTTGTAAACATGTTTACTTACACTTTTTTTTAAAATTTAATTTATTTCAGAGAGAGTGTGCACGAGCATGAGTCGGGGGCAGGGGCAGAGGGAGAAGCAGACTCCCCACTGAGCAGGAATCCCAGGAGGGACCCTGGGATCCTGACCTGAGCCGAAGGCAAACGCTTAACCAACTGAGTCACCCAGGTGCCCCTGCTTACATTCTTACATAGACATGTCTATTTATTTTTACAAAACATTTTCAGTGACTACTGCTACTATTTTCCAATGCCACATGGGAAAAAATGAAGACTTACCTTGTTAATTAATTATCATAGGTCATAATTATGCTTTCATATCCTCCATAAATACAAATTCATTAGTTTACTCATATCATAATATAATGTATATTAGTATATTTAGAAAATATAAAGATGAAATGTTTTTTTTTTTTAAGTTAAAAACAGGCTGCTTGGACCCCATACATTTTTATGCTGTATGGGTAAGATTGGTATCTAGCCTGTTATTTAATATTTGGTTATTAATCGTGTCACCCGAAACCTTGGATTGATTTATAGTATCAAGTTTAGTCAGAGATCATGGATGCTATTAATCCTGTCATTATCATACGTTCTTAGTCATTTATTTCAGAGAAGAGAATAAGAAATGTTACCATGTCCTTGTTCTAGCTATCCTCTCTTTCTTAGTAATTTTTGCATGAAATAAATTGCAAGGCCTTTTGAGGACTAGAGAATTCTGTATTTCCTGGGTATGTCATTTTTTTCTTGGTAATTACCAGTCTGTTGTCCTTAATACCTTTGATGTCCCACCCTGCACTCTCCCTAACCCCGGATGCCCAATTGAATCAGTGACAAGAAAAACATGGCTAGTTTTAGCATTTCCCTTCTTCTTGCTATGCCTGGCACTAAGTAGCCTTTCTGCCAAGGAATAAAATGTGTATTTGCCTCTTCATAGCCTGATCTTACAGAAAAATTAAGGCACAAGAAATAAATGGTCAAGTATAATTGTAGAATGATTTCTAACAATATTCCACCATTTAAAATATATGTTCATCAAGTAAGCTTTAGTTTCAAAATAAAACATTATACTGTTTCCCTAAGCATGAAATCAACAAACTGCTGCAGCAATCTAAGGTTTGGATATTGTTCATAATTGAAGCAGATTGCTATACGATTTAGTGACAGGAAATGATTATAGAACTGGGCCAAATGAATATACAGAAAAATTAAGTTTCTATTTACCTATATAATATACTGATACCTCAAATAATTTACTTGTGATTTATCCCTTCATAGGTTAACTCATGGTCTGGCAGTCCATCTCATAGTGTATTTCATGTAAATGTTAATAGTAAAGGCATAAATTCTAGGAATTTATTCTAAGAATACTCCATAAGTAAATAAATATTCAGAATGCAAGGATGTTCAAGGAAACATTGTTTATAATAGCAAAAATAACTGGAAGTAACTAGCATTTCATTAATAAGAGAATAGAAAAATAAACTATTGAATAGCCATATTATGGAATGGAAAAAAGTGTATCTGTACTTGGTAAATGTATATATATACAAAAACTTATATGCACTATACATAAGTAAATATATATATACACACACAAGAACAAATACATATGTGCTTTTTATATATTTATAAACATTTGTATATTTGTGGAATATTTCTGGAAAGATACACAGGAAACCATTAACAGTGTTTACCTTTGGGAGTAGGGTTGAGGGTAAAGCAGAGAGTGGAGAGTGTGTGAAATAGGGAGAAACAGATGTACTTTTCATTTTATATTACTCTTCAGTGTTTGATTATGTTTTGTACCATTAGCATATGCTATTTCTAAGATGAAAGCAAAGCAAAACAGAAAAAGGAAATGAAAATAGAACAATAAAAACTAGGAAAATAGGGCGCCTGGGTGGCTCAGTTGGTTAAGCGACTGCCTTCGGCTCAGGTCATGATCCCAGGGTCCTGGGATCGAGTCCCGCATCGGGCTCCCTGCTCTGTGGGGAGCCTGCTTCTCCCTCTCCCCCTCCCCCTGCTTGTGTTCCCTCTCTCGCTGTGTCTCTCTCTGTCAAATAAATAAATAAAATCTTAAAAAAAAAAAAAATTAGGAAAATAGAGTAAACATATTACAAGAGTTTCAATTCTCACTGTCAATCCTTCTCAAAGTAGACAAGACCTGCTGTTTTAAGGAAGTGGGAAATTATTTCAGTAATTTCACAGAATGATTTTACATGATGAGCAAACAGAAGGATAAGTCAAGTTCCATGGCCTCAAAGGGAATTTGTGAGTTGTTTGCTTAAAAAAAAGAAGCAAAATAATTTGTTACTATATTCCCATCATTGGTGGTGTAACTTCTTGTCAGAAAAAAGGGGAGGCCTCGGGTGCCTGGGTGGCTCAGTCGTTAAGCCTCTGCCTTCGGCTCAGGTCGTGGTCCTGGGGTCCTGGGATCGAGCCCCTGCATTGGGCTCCCTGCTCAGTGGGGAGTCTGCTTCTCCCTCTCACACTCACCTTGCTTGTGTTCCCTTTCTCTCTGTCAAATAAAAAAATAAAATCTTTTAAAAAATAAAAGAAAAAGGGGGAGGCCAAAAGAAACAGAGTGAAGGTCACCAGTTATAGGTCCTGCGATGAGCCACGCAGGGACTTTAGTAAGAGGTTAGAGGTTATTTATATAGCTTGCTGAAGCTTTATAGCTAGATGGTATCTGCCTCACTCTAAGTCTCTCCCACTATGATCAAGTAAATTCTCTTTTGGAAAAAAAATGTAAATTATACTGGAAAAGCAGAGTTTTCAACATGTTTCAAAATCTATGAAATACTGGCCACACATATTTGTTTAGCCAGTAACATTGGGTAAATCTGTATGGAGTGCACGGTCTGTGCCAGGTACAATTCCAAGCTCTTTTCATGTCCGAATTCATTTTGTCTCTCCACAGTCCTCAAAGACAGCTACTGTTATTACAAATCTGATTACTCAGATAAAAATCTAGGCTCAGAAAACTTAAGAACCAGTTTACCAATAAAATCTTTCTTTAGCTACTCTAAAGTATAATCCAATTTTACTCTAATGTATTAAAAGTATATGACAGAGAAGTAAAAGTTCAAGATAAAGTCATTTAAATGCATTTTTTTCTAAGATTGAAGATATGATGCAGATCAAAATAAACAGGAATTCTGATAGGCTAAATCCAATTTTTAAAAGTTAATGGTTGGGCGCCTGGGTGGCTCAGCTGGTTAAGCGACTGCCTTCGGCTCAGGTCATGATCCCGGAGTCCTGGGATGGAGTCCCACATCGGGGTCCCGGCTCGGCGGGGAGCCTGCTTCTCCCTCTGACCCTATCCCCTCTCATGCTGTTTCTCTCTCTCTCTCACTCTCTCAAATAAATAAATAAAATCTTAAAAAAAAAAAGTTAATGGTTAACTTTTTGTCATAAGCTATGCACACACATACATTTATCAAATTCTTTCCTACACTGTTAAAAATATGAAGTAGAGGGGCGCCTGGGTGGCTCAGTTGGTTGAGCATCTGTCTTTGGCTCAGGTCCTGGGATCGAGCCCCACATCGGGGGGGGGGGTCCCTGCTCAGCGGGTAGTCCGCTTCTTCTTCTCCTCTGCCCCTCCCTCCCAGCCAATGAGCTCTCTCACCTCTCTCTCTGTCAAATAAACAAAATCTTTTAAAAAATATGAAGTAGGATTACTAAAATGTTAATTTTTTTCCCCCAAAAGTTTTAACCCTAATTGACTAGCAGGATTGAATTAACAGGAGCCTGATCTTTTACACAAGTTTTAAAAATAGATTCTAGGGTTTTTTTTTAAAGATTTAGTAGACAGTATTTTACAAATAGGAAAACACAGGTTGGTAAAGGGACAACCTCTTCCCACAAAATAACTCATTAGAAGTAACCTACCTAGAATCAAAAGTTATTGAATTTTTCCCTTGTGGTCACACCACAAACCATGAAAAATGTGTGGTGTACCATCTGAAATACATTAAACTTCACTGGTACTTTAAATAGTTTTCCTAACCATCAGCCATACAGAAATCTAATTAGCTTACTAAATGTTCATCGGCCACAATTTTATTGACTTAAGACTGGAAAAAGAGATATAGAAAACACCATATCTATTAAGTTGGGTGAAATCTTATATGTGATCCCATCTAATGCTCCCCCAAAGCAGGAAAACGTTTTGAAAGTTGGTCATTTCCCCCTGTTTGAATACACTTCACCAACTGGATGCTTTCTGCTTGAAGGAACAGACTCTTCAATTTTGACAGTTTTACTGGCTATCAAAGTTCTTAACTGAATCAAAATTTGCTTCTCTAATTTTTGACCCATTTGTTCAATCCTTCCAAATGGACCTGCAGTCCATTCCTTCTTTCCTATAGCAGCCCTTCCAGTGTTTGTAGATAGCCATCACATCACTCTCAATTCTTTGCAGGTTAGCTATCTCCAGCTGACTCAAAGTTTCTTACAGGACTATTTCCAACTTCTCATTGGCTGGTTAATGCTCCTGGTGAAACATGATTCATGAACGTGGTTACAGGGTCCCAAGCTTGCCTTGAACATTTGTAGATTACAATGTAACCACAATGCCCTCACCTGCCTCTATGCTGTTACTAAAGTAACCTAGGTCTGTGTTGTTTTTTTAGTGTTTTAAGCAATCTGGTCACACATTTGATTGCTACTAACTTTGTGTTAAATTAAATATTTCAAGTTCTTTAGACCTTAACCCCCATCCGATTATGTCTCTTTCACTCTAGTTTTCAATCTGTCACAGGACTTTCTCTATATTGATTCTAACCCAGGCAGCTTGCTGTTTTAGCTGTCTTTTCAGCTCCATATCATCTGCATACCTGATAAAAGTTTCCTGTGTCTTCATCCAAGTCATTCATCAAAAACTGAGTAGGTCACATGGACAAAGACCTTCTGCACAACACTGGGGACCTCAGTCCAAGCAGACAAATAACAACATACACATGATGCACATAGAAAGTTCAGCTTTGATAAACTCCTAAAAAAATTTTGCAATCAGAGAATCTAGCAAGTATTATTTTAATTTCAGCAAATATTAAGTTTTACGTTATATGCTTTAGATTTAGCTTTACTTTTTTTTATTTTGGGGCGATTTTAAGAACACCATAAACTTTCCATAATTAGAGCTGCTTAAGACCTATGGAATAATAATTCTATGAGGAAGGAATTATTACCTTCACATGCAGATTTAGAAACAAAACTTGGGAAGAGTCAGTAACTTGATTACAAAGATAGTGGCAAAACCAGAATTCAAACCCAGATTCAGGGCTCTAATTATTGCAACTGGTTCTATTAACTAAATAATTCAGTTCAGTTCTCCCTACAGCTGTAATATTGTACCTGGGAAAATATCCCTTCCATGAGTCTGTATGGTAGTCTCACATGCTTTCATTACTGCAGTACAGTGGAAACCCCACATCAACAAGAAACAAGAATATGCAAATGATTGAATGCATCTGTTTACATAAAATACTTCACAAGCATACTAAAAAAAAAAAAATACATGTGAAACTATTTCTATCATACAAAAGATTTAACAATACTATTATGCAGAAAGCATTACCAAAGGTAACATTTCATTTAGTTGAGCCATTTAATTGATGACATTAATACTACTGAATTGGATCCAACTTTCATATCTGCCTTTTTTTATCAAGCAAATCAGCGTAGGATAATAAAGGGAATTTGGGATTTTAGTCAGAAAAGGAAGAGTTCAAGTCTCTTCCCAACATTTACTAGTTCCTCAGAAGAGTATACTAGGACTCTTTGGGTCTCGCCCCCATACTTTCTCCCAAAGTGATCTCTTCCAAAGCAATGGATTCATTTTCCAACTGTAAGTCAACAATTTTCTAAAGTATTTATATAGCATGGGCCTCTGTTCTGAGATTTAGTCCTATGTATCCTCCTCCTCTCAGAGTCCCCACTGGAGGTCTCACACTGGAGGAACTTCACGCTCCATATGTTCTAAAATTCGCATCAGCCTTCCTGCAATTGCCAGGGGTAAGTTCAAGGTACCACCATCCATCCAGCCACTCAACACCAGAAACTTGGGAAACATCTTTGGTTCCACCTTCTGCATTCTTCTTAACCAATCTCTACATTCTATTGTTGTACTTAAAAAAGAAAAGAAAGAAAAAAGAAAAGAAAAGAAAAGAAAAGAAAGAGAGAAAGAAAGAAAGAAAGAAAGAAAGAAAGAAAGAAAGAAAGAAAGA